>NC_084835.1:43880915-44186504 GCF_033115175.1 Lepus europaeus
TACACATCCAAAACTGAACTCAAGATCTGGTCCAGAAATCTCCTTCCACTTTCCCTCTGTCACTGCCTTCATGCAGGCACTTCTTATCTCTCATCTCAATGGCCTCCTCCATCTGTCTCTCTGGCTGTGGCAGACTGTGAGTTCCTTGATGAGCAAAACTGAATCTTCTGCATCCTGTCTCTTCAGTAATTAGCACAAGGCGCTCATTCAATAAATGCCCACTGGCGTTTAATTATGGCACTGTTCTTTGTTAGCAGAGGAAAAGTGTTGTGCCACTTCTTTCTAACACCTCTACTGCAGTCTAACTGCCTCCAGGGTCAATGGCATCTTTCTAGCTCAGGGAGACCCATTCAATTTTCATAGTCTGAAAGTCATTTATGGATGGCTAGTTTCTTTGGGTTGTGCATGGCTCTAATAACACCAAGGCTAGGGATTCAATAGCTATTTAGTTGAGAATGCTTTGCTCTGCCGAGTGACCACAGGCTATATCTCCCACCAGCTGGCTGTTTTTCACAGCCCTGCCATTTGTCACAAGGAGCTGTAGATGCCGGACACAGAAATCCATCACCCATGGCTAGGGAAATTTCTTCAAAGTACATGCCTCAGAGTAGAAAATAGAACATGCTCCTTGTAGGAAGCATACAGCATATGAAAAAGAATATTCAGTACATAGAAGAGTATAGAAAAAGAATAAATATAGAGAAAGAGAAAATAATTCAGTTGTAATTCCCACTATTTCAATGTGGACACTGATTTTCTGTTGTTGTTGTTGTTTGCATCCTTACTATGGTTCTATTTATGTAATTTAGTTTCCTGTGGAGTTTTCCAGGCTCCTAACACTCTTTGCAAATGTAATTTTTAATGATCGCTTAATGGTCCATCGGAGGTGAATACCATGCTTTACAACAACATAGTTCATTTGCTGGAAATATTCATGACATCTACAAGAAAAGAATGCAGCATAAAAGTCTCCCTTGGTTCTAACTTCCAATTCAGTTTCAAATATTGGTTTAATTTATTACTTCTTATGCCTGAATAAGTAAAAGACAATATGTAGAATAGAAATTAGGGATGGAACCAATGAGAAGATAATTTCTTTCTTCCCTTTGTTTGCAGATGCGAATGCTAGGGTGCAGAGAATTTTATGATTTATCCTTGAGACCACCACCAGGATAAGCATTCCAATGGAAACATGCAGGATTCTTTCCATGAACTGTGGCTCAGGGTGCTCTCATGCAGGTAGAGATATGAAGCTGTTGAGACGATAGTCTTTCTTTTTCAGTCTATTAGCCTCGGTTATGTGCAGCTTCTATCTTTAACTGCAGAAGGTGATCCTACAGGTTCATTGGCATCCTCTGTACATCCTTCTCCCTGCTTCTGAAAGAGAACCAGCAAGTGACCTGCCAACATGTCCATTCTCCAACATAAAAAATTATATTCCACATGCAAAAGGATGAAAATAAACATGCAAGCAAATATTTGATTTTATTTATTCCACTCACTTCTGGGAACAGATGTACTCCCTATTAAGCCCAGCCCATTAGGACATGGATCTGGTCTTATTTCACCAGTGAATGAAGCTCAGGCATGCATCTCATCATCTTTTCTGCAGAGAATCTTCAGTGAGACAATAACAGGAATGAGAAGAAGGTAAGAGGAAAAGATGACTTGGGCTAGAGCAAAACCACATGGCTGCAGCATCTACATTCTCTTTGAGACTCACAAGCACAGAAAGCTGAATAATAAACAGCACCCCTCATCTATCACTTGCAGACATAACGCTTACATTTATTGGTCTTGGCCGTCAGGTTTTTCTGGCTGCAAACGTGACCATGTGCTTCCCTTTCTAGGAACACAACAGCTCCTATTCAGTGTTTGCTGGGGAGCAAAAGATGGCTTTACCTCATACTTCATTCTATCCTTGACTTTGACATGAAAATCGATGTCAGTTCCCCCAAGCCCATCAAGGTGTCTTCCAAATGCTACACTGCACTGTCTTTCATCAAACCTCTCCCTACCTTATCTGTCAATGCCTTTTTATCTTCATAAATATTTTCTACTAAACTAAAATTTAAATGAACTCCTTTCTGGCTTGCCTGCTGACTCTTCACAGTAATGCTTTCCTAGTTCTTAGAAACTTGTGCACGCAGAGTGGTAACCCAGGAATAGAAGGCTTCAGAAAATTCCCAAGGAAGACAATGTTAGACTTATTGTCCCGCGCAGAGTGTATGGAGAGAGAGGGAGAAATGTCCCACTTACATACCATCAGCATCTCCCGATGAGGGAAGAATAAATGATTCACCCCAGATAGCAAGGACCCTTTGGTGTTTCAAGTTCGGAAGCCGTTCTTTCCATGACATCTCATAGAAGCCTGAGTGAAGCATTTGAGAATCAAGGGATTAAACTAAGCCAAAAACCCTAATGAATTTAGCATTTACTGTATGCCTCTCACGAGGTAGATTCTTCACAGGTGTTATCTTGGTTTGATCCTCATAACAACCCTGGAGTTAAAGCTATTAATATCTTTTAAATTAAAAGTCAGACCATCAGAGGGTTAAAACATTTGCCCAACCTCACACTGGTTGTAAGTGATACACCTGGGGTTCCAACCTAGATTCCATTTGATCCCAAAGTCTTGCTTTTAACTACCAGGGAAGGAGGCTGAGTCAAGAGATATAGCAGGGAGCCGGCACTGTGGGCTGTGGCATAGCGGGTAAAGCCACCAGCTGCAGTGCCGGCATCCCATATGGGCGCCAGTTTGAGTCCCGGCTGCTCTGCTTCTGATCCAGCTCTCTGCTATGGCCTGGGAAAGCAATGGAAGATGGCCCAAGTCCTTGGACCCCTGCACCCATGTGGGAGACCCAGAAGAAGCTCCTGGCTTCGGATTAGCAAAGCTCCTGCCATTGAGGCCAGCTGGGGAGTAAACCTGTGAATGGAAGACCTCTCTCTCTCTTTCTCTCTGCCTCTCTTTTTCTCTCTGTGTAACTCTTTCAAATAAATAAATAAATCTTAAAAAAAAAAAAAAAGAGGTATAGCAGCAACAGGCTGGAAGTTTCCAGGGAAGGTGCTGGAGATGAAGACCAGAGGTTCCCTGGGGAGACTGGAAAGTGGTCACCTAGTCTCAGGGTGGGTAGAGTGGGTACAGAAGTGCTGTGTCACAGTAGACACAGCCCCACTCACAGGTCAGTCCCCAGGGCCTCTGCATTGCAGATGTCCCTTTGCATTGTTTGTGTCGAGGGTCTGCTCTTCCTCCATTGTCATTCCTGGCCAGATGGTCTCTCCAGCCTCACAGCACATTCTCCAACCCCTACCCCCACCCCGACCCCGACCTCGACCTCGCTAACTCCAACTGCCCTGAGCTATGGAGTCTTTGCATGTGCTGGTGTTGTGGGCTAGGCTGGGCCTAAATGAATTCTAAGTACAGACCCGAACACGGCACGCGGTGTGCTAAACTTTACTTACAAAGCGAGAAAAATACCGAGGCCCATTATGGCTTCATTTAGGGAACGCAGGCCAAAGAAAGGGAATTATCATACCCTGCTCTGCTCGTCCTGAGCCCTCAAGGAAAAAAGCACTTCCGTTCTTTCCAGCTTTTCATGAGGTTAGAAAAACGGAAGTGTTGGCCGGCGCCGTGGCTCGCTTGGCTAATCCTCCGCCTGCGGTGCCGGAACCCCGGTTCTAGTCCCTGTTGGGGCGCCGGATTCTTTCCCGGTTACTCCTCTTCCGGTCCAGCTCTCTGCTATAGCCCGGGAGTGCAGTGGAGGATGGCCCAGGTCCTTGGGCCCTGCACCCGCATGGGAGACCAGGAGAAGCACCTGGCTCCTGGCTTCGGGTCGGCGCAGCGTGCCAGCCGTGGTGGCCATTTTGGGGGTGAACCAACGGAAGGAAGACCTTTCTGTCTGTCTCTAACTCTGCCTGTCAAAAAAAGAAAAACGGAAGTGTTTGCGTGGTGCCACCCCCACATTCTGGGTAAGAGGAAGTACTTCCTGGGGAGGAGTCCCTGATTGACAGATAGAGGAACATGGCAACACAGAGCCAAAGAGGTGCGGCTTCCAGCTCATGAACCTAACATTATCTGTCTAAGCTTTCCCACTTCACCGGGAGCTCTGCATCTCCTCAGCTTTGCCAGTGCTGTTCCTTCTCAATGGAGCCCTCTTGCTCTCTCTTTTTTCTGGGAGGCCACAGTACAATTTGGGGACAAACGGAGCCTCTACAACCGGCTTGCTTAGATTCCGCCCCCAAATCTACCCGTTGGTATGTGTGGGAACCTGGCCAAGGGATTTAGCCTGTTTCTTAAGCTGTGAGAGTGAATGACTTAAGTGAAATGCCAGTAGAGTTAAAAGTTGTGGTGCCTGAGCTATCGTGGTTCCTCATCTCCTAAACGGGAGCTTCCCCTCATGGAAGCCTTCCTGATCCCTGGGCTCAAGCTGGCGGTGTCCTATGGGGCTTTGACATAGCGCTCACATCTCTGCCTTGCAAATTCTGTGTCCTTATCTGTCTCTTCTGGTGGACTTTGAGCTCCTTGGGGTAGGAAGCATAATCGCCCTGTTCTCTGTTGTATATCCAGTCAAGTGCTTAAGCCATGGTTAGTCTCTCAGTAAACACATGCAGAATTGAAGCTTTGCCTGATCCCTCAAGCTCTGAAATTTGATGGTTGATTCCAATTCCAAGGTCAACTTGCCCCCGTCAGGTCACGTTCCCAAGCACAGAGCTACCATGAGTAAGTTTTGTTTGGGAGGAGCTGCTTCTGGTTTCTTTCTTTCCTGTTTGCTTGCTTTAAAGATTTATTTATTTATTTGAAAGCCAGAGTTACGGAGAGCCAGAGAGGCAGAGGCGTAGGCAGACAGAGAATAACTTGGGCCATCTTCCACTGCTTTCCCAGGCAATAACAGAGAGCTGGATGGGAAGTGGGGCAGCCGGGACTTGAACCAGTGCCCATAAGGGATTCCGGCACTGCAGGTGACAGCTTTACCCGCTAAGCCATAGTGCCACACGTCCCCCCACCTTTTTGAGGACTAATTTTTCTTTTCTTTTTTTTTTTTTTTTTTTTAAATTTTTGACAGGCAGAGTGAACAGTGAGGGAGAGACAGACAGAAAGGTTTTCCTTTGCCATTGGTTCACCCTCCAATGGCCGCTGTGGCTGGCGCGCTGCAGCCGGCGCACCGCACTGATCCGATGGCAGGAGCCAGGTGCTTCTCCTGGTCTCCCATGGGGTGCAGGGCCCAAGGACTTGGGCCATCCTCCACTGCACTCCCTGGCCACAGCAAAGGGCTGGCCTGGAAGAGGGGCAACCGGGACAGAATCCGGTGCCCCGACTGGGACTAGAACCCGGTGTGCTGGCGCCGCAAGGCAGAGGATTAGCCTATTGAGCCACGGCACTGGCCGAGGACTAATTTTTCAAGTAGTATCTTTTGGGGTTGGAATTATGACCAAAAGTGTCACCATAATCCCCAAATGCTCATGTTCAACTCATATGGACCTGAACAACAAGAAGAGTCCTAAAAGTAGGCAAAGGAAATGCATCCGTTGTTTCTACTTAAAACTTTATGTTACGGGGAATTAAAAACATATTTTAAAGTAAGTAGACACATAGTTGAACCCTTGCATGCTATCTTTCAGCTTCCAGACTGACCAACTCAGTCAATCTTACTTTATCTCTTTCCCATTGACTTCTCCCTTTCTATTATTTTGAAGCAAATTGTATTTCTTATGTCATTTTATAACTGGAGAAATTGAGGTTTGAAAGGTAAAGTAATTTTGGACAAATGAGCTCAGTCATTTTCATTCATCCAAATACAAGTTCACCAAGTGCCCGCTCTACATTAGGCATTGTCAAGTGAGAAATAGTGAGCAGGATGCAAACAGTACCTGATTTATGGCACTTACCTTCTTGGTTCAGAAAGAGAACAACTGTAGACACAGAAGAAGGGGACATTTTTAGGTATTGAGCACCAGCTAAGGGGACAAAAAAAAAGAGGGGTGAATAGAGACTAGGAACATGGTGGCAAGGGACATTCTCCTAGAAGAGGTGTCAATAAAGAGATGTCAGGCATGGGAGGATTTGAAAGAGATGGAATTTCAGACAAAAAGGCAAGTACCAAGACTCCAGGGTGGGAATACTTCAGAAATTTGGGGAACAAAAGGAGAACCAAGAGGCTGGAATAAAGTGTCCAGAGATAATGTTCCAAAAGGGTAAAATCATGACTTTCAGACAGATTTTTTTTATATACAAAATGAACACCTGTTAGATTTTTTAAATTATTTATTTATTTCCATTTTATTTGAAAGAGAAAAAGAAAGAGAGCATGCTTCCATATGCAAGTTAACCCCTTCCCAAATGCCTGCAACAGCTGGGATTGGGTAAGGCCAAAGCCAGGCACCCAGAACTCCATCCAGGTCTCCCACATGGGTAGCTAGGACCTTGGTACTTGGACCATCATCTGCTGCCTCCCAGCGTGTGCATTAGCAGGATTCCAGATCAGAGCAGAGTAGTCAAGACTCAAATCAGGTACTCGGATATGTGATGCAGGCATTCCAAGGGGTGATTTATGCATGGCACCAAATGTCTGCACCCATGATTTAATCTATTGATCTATGAGGAACCATATGGTAGATATTATAAATGGTTCAAAAAAGACAAAACAGTACAAATTTATAAGGAGTAAATGAACATTGAAGTCAATTTGCAAGCAGAGGCAAAACTAGCTGCTTCCGTAAATGGGGAGGGAGGCCCAGTGAACTTTAAAGGGCGCGACAGATTCACGTCTACAGCCAAGAATTACTTCGCATTGCCAAATCATTTACAGTGTGTGATAATCCAGCATCCATAGAGTCAAGGTCAGATAGCTTGGGCGGATTTCCTCCAGAGCCTCCACTCAAGCACAGATTTTTCCCTACAGACTGACCAAGGAGGATTAACAAATGAGACTGGAATCATTAAGACGTGGACTCTGGACCAGCAGAATGACTTTCAGTTTTAACTGAAGGGTAACAGGAAACCACGGTAAGGTTCAAAATAAGTACTTATTAAACATTTTATTGTTTTTAAAGATTTGTTTATTTATTTGAGATTCAGAGTTAGAGGGAAAGACAGGGGCGGCTGTGGGGAGGGCCTTCTATCTGCTAGTTCACTCTCCAGATGGCTGCAATGGCCAGTGCTGGGCCAGGCTGAAACCAGGAACCAGGAACTTCTTCTGGGTGTCCCACGTGGGTACAGGGGCCCAAATACTTGGGCCATCTTCTGCTACTGTTCTCAGGCCATTAGCAGGGAGCTGGCCATTAGCAGTGGTGCTCCTGGGCCGTGAACAAGCACCCATATGAGATGTTGAAGTCACAGGCAGTGGCTTTACCCATTATGCCATGATGCCGGTCCCATATTCTTTTTTAATAAAGATTTATTTATTTATGTATTTGACATGCAGAGTGAGAGAGAAGGATGGGGAGGGAGAGAGAGAGAGAGAGAGAGATCTTTCATTTGCTGGTTCAGTTCCCAAATGGCTGCAACAACTGGGGTTGGTCCAGGCCAAAGCCAAGAGCCTGCAACTCCGTCCAGGTCTCTCACATGGTTGTCAGGGGCAAGGGTCCAACAACCTGGGCCATCATTCACAGCCTTCCAAGGTGCATTAGCAGGGAACTGGATCAGAATTGGAGCAGCCAGGACTCTAACCAAGTCCTCCAATATGGGATACTGGTGTTGCAATTGCACCACAATGCTGGCCCCAAAGATTTTACTTAATTTATTGATACAGATATAAAACAAACTTTTGCTAAAACTTATTTAATTCATTCATCAATGAGCAACCGTGGCAGCTGACCCTCTTAGAGGTGATGTTGACATGCATGTGGCAGTGAGGATGGAGAGAGGTGAGTTGCATTCAGGATGGCTTGTAGAAGCAAAGCTGAAAGAACTGGCTTTGTTGTTACGTGGAGTATGAGGGCCTTGGACACTTAGGGCTGGGCAACGTGGATAAGGGAAGACCTTAGCTTAATGAGAAAGAGCAGCATTGGATAATACAGGGTGAGCTTATTTGAATTTATTTGTATTTATTTAATTTGTATTTATTTAATACAGGTCCCTTATTTGAATTACTTGGGACCAGAGAGTGTTTTGGCTTTTGTATATTTTTGGTGTGTTTTGGAATATTTGCAAATAGATAGTGAGATATGGAAACATGGAACTCATTTGTGTCTCATATATATAAACTTTCACACATATATTTATATTGTATAAAACCTGCAGGTAATCACATACAGTATTTTTTAAAAGATTTTATTTAAGGGGTTGGTGCTGTGGCACAGCAGGTTAATCTTCTGCCTGCAGTGCCAGCATCCCATATGGGCAGTCCCTGCTATTCTTCTGATCCAGCTCTCTGCTATGGCCTGGGAAAGCAGTAGAGATGGCCCAAGTCCTTGGGCCCCTGCATCCTCACGGGAGACCTGAAAGAAGCTCCTGGCTCCTGGCTTTGAATCAGCCCAGCTCTGGGCTGATCTTTAAAAATCTTTAAAAAATATTTAATTTAATTTTTTGAAATGTAGAGTTGGGGAGACAGGGAGAAAGCGATCTGTCTGCTGTTTCACTCACCAAATGGCTGCAACAGCCGGGTCTGGGCCAGAACAAGGCCAAGAGCTAGGAACTCCATCTAGGTCTCCTACATGGGTGGGAGGGGCCCACGTACTTAGGCCACTTTCTGCTGCTTTTCCAGGTACATAAGGATGAAGCTGGATCAGAAGCAGAACAGCCAAGGGTCAAAATGGGATGCCAGTGTTAAAATTGGCATTTAGCCCTCCGTGCCATGATGTTGGCACAAGAATTTCAGATTTGGGTTTTGGGATTAGGGATGCTGAATTTATAATCCTTATCCATATCCTTATCCTTATCCATAGTGCATAGTTTTTATTTTTAAAGATTTATTTATTTGAAAGTCAGAGAGAAAATTACATAGAGAGAGGGGAGACAGAGAAGAGAGGTCTTCCATCTGCTAATTCACTCCCCAAATGGCCACAACTGCTGGAGCTGCGCCAATCTGAAGCCAGGAGCCAGGAGCTTCTTCTGGGTCTTCCACATGGGTGAAGCGGCGCAAGGACTTGGGCCATCCTCTACTGCTTTCCCAGGGAATAGCAGAGAGCCGGATCGAAGTGGAGCAGCTGGGGCTCGAACCGGTGCCCATATGGGATGCTAATACTGCAGATGGCAGCTTTACCTGCTACGCCATAGCGCCGACCCCATAGTGCACTACTACTACGGAAATTCCTCTGCACTTGGCCAAAATAATGGTGGATTTGGCTCTGTAGGGGCAGTAGATGAGAAAGTACCTGCCTGGAAGAAAAAGGAGTTCCAGCCAGTCACAACCCTCAAGAGTCTGTCTGCAGAGCGGAGGACCATTCCCTCCTCACTGCATCCCCTGTGCTCCAGGAATTTACCCAGTGCAAGTGGCAGCAGGAGGCCAATTATGGGAGTCTTGTTTGGGGGCTGCCTAAGGGGACTTAATCCATTACAATTACCAGGCCCTTGTTTGACAGATGTGAAAAGCAAGTCCTGAAAAGGCTAAGAGATCTGCCAAATGCCACAAAGAGGAACTGGGAACTGGAGCCTCTCTCTCCACAGTGCTCTCCCCGCTGCACCAGGCAGCCCCTGCGCTCCCGTGCCAATTAGCTCAGAACAATTTCAAACTCAATTTTCTGTATCAATGCAGTGTAAAAGCACTTTCTACAACAAAGAGAATGTTTTATAACTGTGCTCTCCAACACATTAGCCACTTGCCACATGTGGCAACCGAGTGCTTGATATGTGTTAGTGAGACAGAGGAATTCTATTTTTAATTTGACTTAATTTTTAAAAATTATTTTACTTATTTTTGAATGGCAAGAAGGTAGCAGAGAGAGGAGAGAAAGAGGGAAGCAGAGAGAGTTCGCATTTTCGGTTCACTCCCCAAATGCCCAGGAACTCACATCCAGACATCCCATGTAAGTGGCATGGAATCAACGACTTGAGCCATTACCGCTGCCTCCCAGGGTGCACATTAGCAGTAAGCTAGCCTCAGGAGCAAAGCTGGGACTCAGGCTCCGGCGCTGTGGCCTGGCAGGTAAAGCTTCTACCTGCAGTGCCGGCACTGCAGTCCCATACTGGCGCTGGTTTGAGTTCCGGCTGCTCCACTTCCCATCCAGCTCCCTGCTAGTGTACCTGGGAAAGCAGTGGAGGATGGCCCAAGTGCTTAGGCTCCTGCACCCTCCTGGCATCAGATAGGCCCGGCTCTGGCTGTTGCAGCCATTTGGGGAATAAATCAGTGGATGGAAGATGCCTCTACTCCTGCCTCTGCCTCTCAGCAACTCTACCTTTCAAATAAATAAATAAATCTTTATAAAAAAAAGTTTAAAAAAAGTTATAAAAAAGGTTAAAGTGACTCAAACCCAGTCACTTTGGATAGGAAGTAGACATCTTAAACAAGGTCTTAACCACTGTGCCAAATGCCTGCCCCATATTTTAAATGGATGGTGGTTTCTCTCTTGGACTATCCAGTTCTATATCAAAGCATGCAGAGAATTTTTTTAAGATTTATTTATTTATTTGAAAGGCAGAGTTACACAGAGGCAGAGACAGAGAGAAAGGTCTTCTATCCACTGGTTCATTCCCCAAATGGCTGTGCTGATCCAAAGCTAGGAGCCAGGAGCTTCTTCCGGGTCTCCTACGTGTGTGCAGGAGCTCAAGCACTTGGACCATTCTGCTGCTTTCCCAGGCCTTCACAGAGAGCTGGATAGGAAGTGGAGCAGCTGGGACTTGAACTGGCGCCCATATGGGGTGCCGGCACTGCAGACAGGCTTTACTTGCTATGCCATAGCACTGGCTTCTCCAGTACTTTTTTTTTTAAGATTTATTTATTTATTTGAAAGTCAGAGTTATGCAGAGAGAGAAGGAGAGGCAGAGAGAGAAGGAAAGAGAGAGAGAGAGAGAGAGAGAGAGAGAGAGAGAGAGAGAAAGAAGTCTTCCATCCACTGTTTTACTCCTCAATTGTCCGCAGCAGCCGGTGCTGCACTGATCTGAAGCCAGGAGCTAGGAGCTTCCTCCAGGTCTCCCACGTGGGTGCAGGCCCAAGGACTTGGGCCATCTTCCACTGCTTTCCTAGGCCAAGCAGAGAGTTGGATCGGAAGTGGAGCAGGCACTCAAACTGGCACCCATATGGGATGCCCATACTGCAGGCACCGGCTTTCCCTGCTATGCCACAGCACCGGCCTCTCCAGTGCATTGTGGAAATTTGTCAGCTCCTTTTTGTCACCCTTAACGTTTGAACACCTTTCCTGGACTTGGAGAACATTCTGCTTCCTGAATTTACATATCCCCAAGGTGGAAGCCAGAAGTGTACTTTCTCAGTCTCCCTTTTACCTAAGTGCCATCAAGTAACATAGGCTCTGCCAGTCAGATGTGGGTGCCTGGTGGATCCTATTCTGGTGAGAAGGCAGCAGATACTTCCAGCTTCCCAAAGCAGGAATGGTAAAAGATTGAGTCAGAGGGTCCTGATCAAATCAAAACACAGGGCCAGCGCCGTGGTTCAACAGGCTAATCCTCCGCCTAGTGGCGCTGGCACACCAGGTTCTAGTCCCGGTCGGGGCGCCGGATTCTGTCCTGGTTGTCCCTCTTCCAGGCCAGCTCTCTGCTATGGCCAGGGAGTACAGTGGAGGATGGCGTAAGTCCTTGGGCCCTGCACTCCACAGGAGACCAGGAGAAGCACCTGGCTCCTGACTTTGGATCAGCGCGGTGCGCCAGCCGTAGCGCGCCGGCCGTGGCGGCCATTGGAGGGTGAACCAACAGCAAAGGAAGACGTTTCTCTCTGTCTCTCTCTCTCACTGTCCACTCTGCCTGTCCAAAAAAAAAAAAAAAAATCAAAACACAGGTGGTCTGAGCAACAAAGGTTGGGCTCAGTGCTTCCACTGTGTTGTCTACTAGGCTAGAGCATGCCTAAGAGTACTTTTTGGTCATTATTCCTGGATGAGCAACATAGCAAAATCAATTTTGTTTAGTTATTTATTTTTATTTGAAAGACAGAGAGTCACAGGTTGAGAAACAGAGAGACAGTGAGATCTTCCATCTACTGATTCACTCCCTAAATGCTGTCAACAGCCAGGGCTGGGCCAGGCTGAAGCCAGATACCTGGAATTTAATTTAGGTCCCCTATGTGGGTGGCAGGGACACAGGTACTTGAGCCATTACCTGCTGTCTCCCAGAGTATGCATTAGCAGGAAGATAGAGTCAGGAGCTGAGCTGGGACTCAAACCCAGGAACTCCAAAATGGAATGCAGGCATCCCAAAACAGTGTCTTAGCTGCTGTATCGAACACTTGCCCCTGTTTTCTCCCTATTTTCTTAAAAGATCTACTTATTTGAAAGGCAGAGTGACAGAGAGAGGGAGAGACAGAGAGAGAAAGAGATCTTCTACCTGCTTCTTTACTCTCCAAATGGCTACAATGGCTAGAGCTATGTCAAGCAGAATCCATGAGACAGGAACTCCACTGAAGTCTCCCACATGGGTGGGTCATCTTCTGCTGACTTCCCAGGTGCATTAGCAAGAAGCTGGATTAGAACTGGAGCAATCAGGACTTGAACAGGTGCTCTGTTGTTGCAAGCAGCAGCTTAACTGCCTGCACCACAACACTGGCCCTTTCTCTCCCTATTATGCAGTTGACAAAACTGAGGCTTGGTAAGACTGCGTGCATAGCTCTGGGTCCATAGTTAATAAATAGTCCAGTCAGGATTTGGATGCAATTATCTTTGAGTCCAAACCTTCTGCACGCCTCCTTTTAAACTATTTCACTGTTTTTAACATAAAAGGAATCTTCCTGAGAGTGTTGGGTCAGATAAACTAGAGTTTTGAAATGAACAAGCAAACTTTCCTTCAAGTCTGCCATTTAATACAACTGAATAGCTCCATTTTCCTAAGGTTTTTTTTTCTAAAATTATCTATGCAAGTCACTTTTTCTGTAAATTTCTTTGCCATAAATTGTTTTGGGATTCTAGCTTAGCTGTCACAGCTCTGTCTGGTGATAATAAAATTCTTGAGCTAATTTAAAAAATTTATTCTTCTTTATGTTTTAAGCCTTTGTTTAATATAACAAATAAAAGACTTCCCTTCCATCTACCAACCACTGTTTCTCCCAGGGGAAACCACCAAATACAGGGTGTGTTACCCAACAGACATTGTTTGATACATTTATAAACACATGCACAATCTACACAAAGTTATTAATAATGTGATTTTACACAAGGGAATTAAGCCCACTGCTCTGTTCCTGCTTTTTTTCTTATCACAAATATCTTTCTTGGTGGTACACAGACAACTAACTCATTCTTTTTAGCTATCCAGTTTATTTTGTAGAGCAGATCTTAGACTGTAATTAGATTAAGCATAACGATCTCCAGTTGCGTTCCTTTTGTTGCAAAAGTCAGCATTTCATTCATTTTATGACTGAGTAGTATTTTCTCATGTAGGTATGTCACCTTTTCTTTAAAAAATATTATCACAAAAATTTAAAAAAGAGGGAAAGAGGAAAGAGGCAGGGAATGGAGGGGAGGAGAGGAGTTACCATTATATTCTTAGAATTCTAACTATGAACTCCATTAAATTTATACTCTATATTAATACAAAATGTAAGAAAATAACTATGCAAGTAGTTGATGATAATATGGAGGAGCTAGAAGTGACTGGGAAAGAACATGGTAAGGATAGTGGATTATTGGAATTTTATATACTAGAATCCAGTATCTGTTTTAAGGAGGTTACACATCGTTCCTATTTGTACTTACATAAATGAAATGGCCGTGCCCACAAAAAAGAAGTTGCGATTACAGTATATCATAGATTCTTTTCCCCTGCCAGCCAGGAACTCACCCGAGGCTCATGGAAAGAATGCTGGATCTGAAGTTCTTCCAACAGAGCACTGCTCTATGGCTGCTCCTCATATAAGGCTAATAGAAGTAATTTTTCTCTTGCATATATTTTACTACCTAGAGGGCTTCATCTGTTTCTGCTTGGAGCTGGACTTCAGTGTGAAGGAAGCTTTTTAGCTACCAATTATTCTGCTTTTTTTTTTTTTTTTTTAAAGCACTGTTGCCAAATGGACGGACTAGCCACATCTTCCAGAAAACTCAAAACAACTGTCTGCGCAATTACGTTCATCAATGTAAGTATTACATGAGGGAGGAATGGATGGTTTGATGAGTTGGGGCCTGTCCTCTTCCCAGATCTGTGTGTGTAGGGCATGTGATGAACAAGCAGATTAGTGTTTAATGCACTAATCTGTGCGGTGCTCTCCTCAATAAAGCTTTAATTATTTAGATGGTCTTGAAGGCAGCCTGTACACCACACAGGAAACGTGCGAATCACTGGAGCAAGGAAATTACAAGTCAGAGGAAAATAAATGGTCAGCTCCCGTCAGAGCCCACCAGGGCTGCCCCAAGGCGACTTGACCTCCTGCTGAATAATTCGCTGGGCAGCAGGGCTTGGGCTTTTGGCTTGTGTGGGCAAGGGGCTTTTACACCCTTTTACATCTTAAGCATTTAATTGTAAAGGTCCCCACGGGGCGGGGGGTGCGGGGGTTGGCCTCGGTAAGCTCCACTAAACTGAGATGTTCTGCTTCCAGAAGGAAGCAAGACATGGGGGAGGGGTCGCACACCAAGCTCCTGAAAAGCCCTCCGGGTGGTGTCTTCAGGGACCCAACCGGCTGTGGCTTTCTGTCACACTTGCAGAATGAATAACTCACACAACTAATTAAGAGTAGTCTCGAATAATTAACATCTGTGCAAGCAGACAGCTTGCCTCAGGACCTTGAAGAAACAAATCTGAGAGTGGATGGTACACAATCAGCGATGGGTGCTGTGGGAGAAATGAGTCCCCTTTTGTACCCCTGCAGCCATTGTTCTGAGATGCATGTTGGGGGCTATTCCGAGGATCCCAGGGGATCCTGCAAGGTCCCGTGACAGGAGTGGATACCTGGTGATGGCTGAACAGTGCCTGTCACACCACGCAGTGTCTGTCCACCTGCCTCCCACTCTGGCCACTTTCCACATAAATCTCTCTCTCTCTCTCTCTTTCTCTCTCTCTCTCTCTCTCTCTCTCTCACACACACACACACACACACACACACAGTGAATGGCACAGTTTGGAAGCACAGATGGAGCCTGATAGATTTCGCTAGGGAGGCAGCGATACAGCGGACACAGGAAAAAAAAAGAAAAAAAAAAACCATATCAGGGAGTTGATATTAAGTTGGGATAATCAAAATAGAATTTAGGCTAAAGATACACTGTGATATAAACCTGATACTAATCAGACTAAATTGATTAGAATAATTTTCGATCCAATACAAACTCAATTTTTAATTCTCATTTTGTCTCTGCTTTGCTTCAAAACTAACTATTCTGAGAGCATTTGGCCTAATAGTTAAGATGTAGTTAAGACAGTTGCGTCCCAAATCAAAGAACTTGGGACCTGGCCCAGACCCCTTACTCCAGACTGCTGTTAAGCAGATACTTGGAGGTTGTGGTGAAAATAAAAATAATTGGGTCTCTGCCACTCATATGGGTGACCTGAATTGAGTTACCAGCTCCCAGCTTCAGCCTGGAGCAGACTTGGCCACTGTTGGCATTTGGGGAATGAACCAGAGATGGGAGATTCTCTTTCCCTCCCTTCTCCCAATCTCTCCCTCTTTCTCTGTTCCTCTGCCTCTCAATAAGAAAGCCTGTTTTTTCTGTTTACTTGGAATTAAGCACACATAAAATATAAAATATGTAAATGTAAATACATGTAATATGTATACAAATAATATTTTATACATGTACACTTTTTTTAAGCTTGCTGTGTAAGGATGATTTCGGTAATAATAATACAGAATAGTACAACAGAGGTTGGTTAATTATTCCTCCTCTCCAGGCACCCTCCTCAGCTGCAAGTTGATGTGTGTGTTCTTGATCGACATTCTCAACATGGCTACTTACATGGATGTGTATATGCACAAAAAATATAAGTATTGTAGGACCCCCAAAACTTAGATCCACTCGGGCCGGTGCCGTGGCTCAACAAGCTAATCCTCCCCCTGCGGGGCTGGCACCCCGGGTTCTAGTCACGGTTGGGGCACCGGATTCTGTCCCGGTTGCCCCTCTTCCAGGCCAGCTCTCTGCTATGGCCCAGGAGTGCAGTGGAGGATGGCCCAGGTCCTTGGGCCCTGCACCTGCATGGGAGACCAGGAGAAGCACCTGGCTCCTGCCTTCGGATCAGTGCAGTGCTCCGGCCACAACTCGCCGTCCGCGGCGGCCACTGGAGGGTGAACCAACGGCAAAAAGGAAGACCTTTCTCTCTATCTCTCTCTCTCTCACTGTCCACTCTTCCTGTCAAAAATTAAAAACAACAACAACAACCAAACAAACAAAAAAACTTAGATCCATTCACCTCACTGGCTGCAAGCCAATCACTGCCTCAGTGTGGTGGAATAACGTAAGTGTTTATTTTGCAATGAACAGAGCAAGCTACTGCTCAGTTCCCAAACTCTCTATGGAATTAAGGGTAGTGAATCCTGTAGATTAAAGTTGGGATTGAGCACTGCAGGATCGGCTCACTGTGGCTCTCTGATGGGTCCCTGGTGCTCATAGCCTTCCTTTGATTGGTCAATGATGGAAAATTGGTATCTTTTTTGTAATGGGAAAGTGGGCTCCAGCCTGTCTGGGGTCTATGTGTAGATTATTACTTTGGTGAGAGCCTGTGCTGAGAGACATCTCAGAATAGAGTCTAGTACTGGGCTATTAACGCCAGGGATGATAATTGAGGATTTGGGATTTGGGGTCTTGTAGGGGCTAGTCTTATATTTGTACTATTCCTTTAAGTTAGTGTGTTAATCTTTAGCAAGGAATAGGCTTGTAATCATCAAAGTGAAGACAGAAGAACTTCAACCTGAAAGGCAGAAATTGTGGCCTAATAAAGTTTACATCAAAAAGGAATAGAGACTTGGTTTCATCAGTAGAGTCTTTGTTGGTTATATAGGTCAGCTGTACAGTACCCGCGTCCTTGGCTTCACTTCAGGAAATAATTCAGAAGCCAGTGGGAGAATAGTGAATAGCAAATGACAAGCATTTTATTGAGAAGGCGAAAGATACACACTCCACAGCGTAGGGACTTCTTCAAGGGGAGTAGCTCAGTCTCTGAACCGCGGTTACCGTTATAGGAGTCTTTTAATGAAAGGGAAGGTACTTTCTAATAAGGGAGAGGAATATTCACGGTTCTCCTGGGAAGTAGGTGGAGATTTCCCAGAACCTAGCTAGCACCCCTTTTCATTCTTTACATGATTCAATATTTCTGTCATGGTGACTGATAGGTGTGTTGTTTTGCATGCTAAGGTATCCTAATAGGTTGTAATGAGCTATAGGTCAGTGTAAGTCAGCTTTGTTCCTCTAAACTGGAATGGTATGAGCCAGGTCCAGGCTTGATCTTCAGATCAAGGGGAACCAAATGCATATCCTGTAGGTCTTGAGATCGCAGGAACCATCATCTCTAGGGGGCTCAGCTGCTTCCTCTGCCTCCTTATCTCAAGTGTGCAGTGAGATTCTGTGTTGGGGTTTTGACTTAGTTGGGTGGCTTCTCTGAAGATAACTCTTTAGCTCAGATGTAGGGGTTGAGAAAGGATGACAAGGTGGTAGACAGAGGACCAGTAAGGAACACTAAGCAGAGGAAGCAGCATTCTTTACGCTATTGGAAGGAGAAGTCAATGGTGCTGCCCAGGCTGGTTGTCGGAGGAATGGGGGGAGGTCTATAGAAAGTAGAAACTCACAGATCATAAGAATTTTCTGATTTTTCCCTCCCACCATGGAAAGCCAGTCATTTCTCTTTAAATATTTATTCTTTGGAATAAGTACTACTCTAACTCTTAAATTTTTTCTTTTCTTTTTAAAACAAAAAGCTTGCTAGGATAGCATAATTGATGTGGAGAATGGTTTTGACCACATGTTTAACTACTGTTATAGGGGTTGAAAAACCCAGCCATGACTAAGCTATTAGTTAATGGACTATAAGCACACAGCCCCCTCATCTTCGAATGATTGAATCCATACCATAGGAATGGGACTTAAAGTCATTGAGACTTAGAATCCTGGAAATTATTTTTTAAATGTATGGTTACCTGAAAATTGATAAAGGCAGCAGTTATTAAGCAGAGAGTGAACCGAGATCCAATTTTGTTTACAGTGCTCTATATACAGCCACTCATTGGCTGAAACATGACATTGATCCTCTGTGCAGTAATCACCACAACACATACTTCTTTATTCTGGATGGAAAGTGAATGGGCAGAAATGTGTTGTTAATGATGTGTTGGCATGGCATTTCCTCTTGCAAAACATACCATGACTAGTACAATATCCTCTTATCAAGGGCAAAGTTAAATTTAAAAAAAATTGTTCTACTAAATAAGGATAGCTTTCTTTTCTTTTTTTAATTTTTTTAAATTAATTTATTTTTTTTGACAGGCAGAGTGGACAGTGAGAGAGAGAGACAGAGAGAAAGGTCTTCTTTTTGCCATTGGTTCACCCTCCAATGGCCACCGCGGTAGGCACGCTGCGGCCGGCGCACCGCGCTGATCCGAAGGCAGGAGCCAGGTGCTTCTCCTGGTCTCCCATGGGGTGCAGGGCCCAAGCACTTGGGCCATCCTCCACTGCACGCCCTGGCCACAGCAGAGAGCTGGCCTGGAAGAGGGGCAACCGGGACAGGATCGGTGCCCTGACCGGGACTAGAACCCGGTGTGCCGGCGCCGCAAGGCGGAGGATTAGCCTAGTGAGCCGCGGCGCCGGCCAGGATAGCTTTCTTAATGATGACACTAATAGCAGAAACTTAATACAGAATTAAGAGGCAATATTATCCATGACTAAATAGATACTGAATAACTCTATACTACCTTGGTGAGAATGTGGTGAGAAAATTAAATACAACTATCAACATTTTTTACAGACTAAGGACCAAGTCCCAGCTCTGTGGAGTGTGTATCTTTCTCCTTCTCGATAAAATGCTTGTCACTTGCTATTCACTGTTCTCCCATTCGTTCCTGAATTCTTTCCTGAAGTGAAGAAAATATAAGTATCTTACAAAATAAAGTTTTAACTTGTCACCCAGATTTTACTCTTAGTTCTTTAACAATCATTTCCATTTCCATTTCCATTCCCAAATGCATTTTATTTTATCTATTAGGTTTATGACCTTAGGAAATTTATTTGATCTATCTGAGCCTGGGTTTTCTCATTTGTTAAATGGTCATTTTAACTAGATCAGCTTTTATAAGTTTGCTTTGAGAATTGAGACATTGTATTACAGTGTATAGCACAATACCAAATACTCAATAAAAGTCAATATTAATAAGAGATTATTATCTACAAAAGAATTTCTTAACAGCACTTCAAAAACAAAGCTCCCAAGTGTTTACATAATAAAATATAGTTTTGGGGCCAGTGTTGTGGCACAGCAGGTTAAGCCACCACTGTGAAGCTGGCATCCCATATGAGTGCAGGTTTGAGTCCTGGCTGCTATACCTCCAATCCAGCTCCCTGATTATGTGCTTGGGAAAACAATAGAAGATGGTACGTGGACCTCTGCCACCCACGTGGAAGACCCAGATGGAGTTCTAGGCTTCTGGCTTCCACCTGGCTGTTGGGGTGATTTGGGGAGTGAACCAGTGGATGGTAGATCTTCCTCTCTCTCTCTCTCCCTCTTTCTCTGTAACTCTGCCTTTCAAATAAATAAATAAATCTTTAACATAAGATAAAATATAATCTTGAGATTCTATTAGGTATTTGGAGGTATGTAACCCAAAGGAAAAAAAATATATCACTACCTCTAACTTTGAAGATTTTATAGCAGGCATTTGGGGAGCGAACCCACAGATTGCAGTGCATTATCTTTTCCCCTTCATCTTTAGTTTAAAAACAATGACCTCAAGCTTCTTATCAACATAAAAACTTGGATTGTCTCCCAAACTTAAGGTGGAATATGATCATGAAAACTGCCTTAATGTTTGAAGATACTTTTATCACCTTAGCTTATGCTAAAAATCTCCTTCTGCAGAGAGAGATTTGACATTGTTCAGAAGCTGTTTTGACTAAACCAATTGCAAGACTTGGATCTAGGTTTAGGGTTTGTTCCCGGTTTTCATATACTAAAGGAAAACTTATCCGTGTAAGGTTTTTTTTTTTTTTTTAAGAGATGTTATTTATTTGAGAGGTAGAGTTACAGAGAGAGGGGGAGAGACAGAGAGAAAGGTCTTCCATCCCCTGGCTCACGCCCCAAATGGCTGCAATGGCCAGAACTCAGGTGTCTGAAGCCAGGAGCTTCTTCCTGGTCTCCCCATGGGGCACGGGGCCCAAGCACTTGGGCCATCTTTACTGCTTTCCCAGGCCACAAGCAGAGAGCTGGATTGGAAAAGGAGCAGCCAGGACAGGAACCTGGCACCCATAGGGGATTCTGGTTCCCCAGACAGGTGGAGGCCCAGCCCACTACCACACAGTGCCAAGCCCCCTTGTCTGTATAATTAAGGGAAAAAAAGAAATTTGCTCTGGTGATGGAGAGAATCTTCAGGAGAATAGAAGGAGAGATGAGTGTTATTTGGAAGAAAGTTGAGGGCAGATGGACCCCCTGCAGCTGCCAATCAAAGTGGAAATTTGAGGATTTAGATATAGCTAATGGTTACAAAAAAGTTGCAGAGGTGGGAGAAATGTAGGTTTGTTGTTACAAACTTACAGTTAAAAGAGACCTAGTTCATAGCATGGTGGCTATAGTTACTAATGCATCATATATTTAAGTTTTGCTAAGAGAGTAGATATTAAGTAGTCTCACTGGCCAAAAAAAACTATGTCAGAAGATGGATATATTAATTAGCTTGATTGTGGTAATCATTGCACAGAATATATACATAACAAAACATTATACACTTAGAACACAGTTTTTATTTGTCAATTTTATATTGATAGAAGTGGAAAACAGTAATGAGTGGGGATTTACTTCCACACTCTTCCCTGAGAAAACATCTATAAATGTTCCTTCACTCTTTTCTGCTCAGAGACTGTAGACACTCACTTGCACAGGGGAAATGGGAAGACCAGACTGAAAGACTCAGACAAGACACAACTCTTCTATGGGTTATGCAGTCAGTCACTTGGGAAGAAACAAGATGAAATACAGTGTTTTCAAGCAAAAATACACAATGGGAAGAATCGCTGGTGTCCTGGGACTTGTTCTAATAGTGCATGTTTTGAAGAACTCTGAAGCAAAGAATAAAAAGCATATGAAGAGAGGGGTAGTATGAATTCTGGCTACCAAGGACTAAAGAAGCTGATAAATCCTCCTTCCAGAATAAGAGCTATTAAACTAGGAAAAAAAAATCAAAAGTAATCAGTTCAGGGCTCTAGAAACTGATAAAAAAGGAAACAACAGATTGAGAAGCATATATTCATGAAAAAACTGCTGAAATTTGGGTAAGAACAATAGAAGTCTGTGACTTTCTTGCTTACAGCTGCCCCCACTCCCCACCCTAAGGTGATCAGCACAATAGTTCTATCAGAGGTGACTGACCACAAAAACTAGTGGTGTTGTTCATAGAGGTGGCCAACTTGGCTTAAATCAGAGTGGAAAACCCGTGCCCGGAGTGAATGGAGAAAGCCTGCAGCTCTCTGAGCCTGGGATTGTGGTCCCTACTGGGATTAGTGACAAGCTTCTGAAGCATTCCACAAATCCCCCTGCCTCAGTGTCTGTGTTTACGCATGGTGGAGAACCGGCAGAGCGCAGGATACTGTAAATACTCCAAAAGACGTGAAAACTGCCCAAACTTTGAATACTTTTTTTAAAGCAAACACATCAGCTGAAGGTGGAAGCTTTATGTGCTCGAGGTATTTGAACACAACCACTGACCAATCATTGGTTAACCACACAAGCTAAAAAGGAAAAGTTACAGAGAAATTGAACAGAGGTATCAGAGGTTTCATACTGTGGGTTGACAAACATGAATCTATAGTTAAATATAAGTAAGCTTCTTTAAATAGCAACAAATAAACAAAAGCAGCAGAAATAAACCCATTGGGGGAAAAAGAGATATTATAACCAAGAGACTCTATATTATCTGAAATATGCAGCTTTCAAGAAAAAATTATGAGAGCTGGAGAAACAGGAGAGATACATAGTGAAATAACAGCCAATAGAAACTATCTCTGTCCAGATGTTAGATTTAACAAAAAAGACTTATAAATATATTCAAATAATTCAAATAAACCAGGTTTAAGAACGCAGGAAAAGATGATGGGAATCTGACAAATATTGAATGTCAGTAAAGAAATAAAATCTGTTAAAAAGAACCAAATAAAAATCATGAAAAATATAATGAAAATGAAAAATTTACTAGATGAACTTAATAGAACTGAGATGGTAGAAGAAGCAATCAATGAACATGAAGATAGATCAATAAAACTGAGTCAGTATGAAGAATTGAAAATAATTTTGGAGAAAAAATTAAAAACAGAACTACCGCATGAGCCAGCAATTCCATTTCTGGGTGTATACCCAAAGGAAGTGAAATAAATATAACAAGGAGATATCTACATTCCATGTTTATTGAAGCATTTTTCCTAATAGTTAAGACATGGAACCAGGCCAGCACCACGGCTCAATAGGGTAATCCTCTACCTGCGGCACCGGTACCCCGGGTTCTAGTCCCAGTCAGGGTGCCAGATTCTGTCCCAGTTGCTCCTCTTCCAGGCCAGCTCTGGCCCAGGAGTGCAGTGGAGGATGGCCCAAGTCCTTGGGCCCTGCACCTGCATGGGAGACCAGGAGAAGCACCTGGCTCCTGCCTTTGGATTATAGCGGTGCACCGGCCGCAGCGCGCCGGCTGCAGCCATTGAGGGGTGAACCAAGGGAAAAAGGAAGACCTTTGTCTCTCTCTCTCACTGTCCACTCTGCCTATTTAAAAAAAAAAAAAAAGACATGGAACCAGCTGAGGGGTCCATCAGCACATGAACTGATGAAGATGTACTATAAAACACAATGTGGGGGCCGGCGCCTTGGTGCAGTGCAGTAGGTTAATTCTCCACCTGCGGCGCCGGCATCCCATATGGGCGCCGGTTCTAGTCCCTGCTGCCCCTCTTCCATTCCAGCTCTCTGCTATGCCCTGGGAAAGCAGTAGAAGATGGACCAAGTCCTTGGGCCCCTGCACCCACATCGGAGACCAGGAAGAAGCTCCTGGCTCCTGGCTTCAGAACGGTGCAGCTCCTGCCGTTGCAGCCATCATTGCGTCTGGGGAGTGAACCAACAGAAGGAAGACCTTTCTCTCTGTCTCTCCCTCTCACTGTCTATAACTCTAACTCTCAAATAAAATAAATAAAATCTTTAAAAAAGAAAAAACACAATGGGATACTACTCAACCTTAAAAAAAAAAAGAAATTCTATCATTTGTGACAAGATGAATGAACCTGCAGTGCATTATGATAAGTGGAATATACTAGGCGAAGAAAGGCAAATACTGCGTGCGTCACTTATGTGAGGAAATCTACAAAGTCAGCCTCAAAAAAAAAGCAAAAAACAAAAAAACACCAGAGAACAGAACAGTGGTTACAAGAGGTTACGGTGAGAGGAGGGCTGCGATTTGGGAGATGTTGACTAAAGGATCCAAAATTTCAGTTAGACAAAAAGAAAAATTCAGGAGATAAAGTGTATGATGTGATTGACAATGTATTGTATACCTGAAATTTGCTAAGAGGGTAGAACCCAGAAACATGTAGAAATAATTACACACCATGATCAATCTGGATCTACCCCAGAAATGAAAGGTTGGTTTGACATTAGAGTGAAGCATGCCTTACCTTAGCCTGATTAAGTTATATATCAATGAGTGCTCTTGGATTCAACCAAGAGTAAACAGACCTAGTTTGCTTAGGCAAAGAAGAAATTCACCGGAGAGACAGGTAGCTCATTAAATTAATAGAAGGAATTAGGTGTAGAAAATAGGCTCAGAAACCCAAAGAACTGTGTGGTTTGAATCATAGTCAAAATTAGACTACAGGACTAACTGTACAAGATGGATAGAATTAGAGGACATTATATTAAGTGAAATAAGCTAGGCATAGAAAGACAAATATCACAGGTTCTTGCTCATATGTGGAAGGTTAAAAAGCTGATTTCACAGAAATAGAGAGTAGAATAGTATTCACTGGAGAATAGGAAGGTAGGGAAGAGGAGAAATGGAGGTTGGTATCAAAATACCGTTACATAGAGAGAATAGGTTCTAACATTCTATAGGACGAGAGGGTGACTGTAGTTCACTGCAATTTATTATGTTTCACAAGAAACTAGAACTAGAAAAGATGAGTTCAGAGTTTCCTAACACAAAGAGATGACAGATGTTTAAAGAGATGGAAATGCTAGTTACTCTGATTTGATCAATACATATTGAATACATGTACTGAATCATCACACAGTATCCTATAAATATGCACAATTATGGTTTATCAATAAATAGTAAAACTATAAAAATGTTATAATAGGAAAAAATTAGATGACAGGAGCAATATAATTATCCTGTTGCTTGTGACGCCACTGATGGTAAAACTGGCCCAGGGGTAGGTGTTTGGCCTAGCGGTTAAAATGCTGGTTAGAAGGCTCGCATTCCACATCAGAGTACTTCTGCTCAGTACCTGGTTCTGTTTCCTGCTTCCTGCTAGTGTAGATCCTGGGAGGCTGTGGTGTTGCTTCAAGTGATTAGAGCTCCTACCACCAGTGTGGAAGACCTGGATTGAGTTCCTGGCTCTATTTTTTTTTTTTTTTTTTTTTGACAGGCAGAGTGGACAGTGAGAGAGAGACAGAGAGAAAAGTCTTCCTTTTGCCGTTGGTTCACCCTCCAATGGCCGCTGCGGCTGGCACGCTGTGGCCGGCGCACCGCACTGATCCGAAGGCAGGAGCCAGGTGCCTATCCTGGTCTCCCATGGGGTGCAGGGCCCAAGGACTTGGGCCATCCTCCTCTGCACTCCCTGGCCACAGCAGAGAGCTGGCCTGGAAGAGGGGCAACCGGGACAGGATCGGTGCCCCGACTGGGACTAGAACCCGGTGTGCTGGCGCTGCAAGGCGGAGGATTAGCCTAGTGAGCCGCGGCGCCGGCCGAGTTCCTGGCTCTATTACCTGGTCTCAGTCAGGGGCCATTGCACAAATCTGGGGAGCGATTTGGCAGATAGGACCTCGCTCTCCCTCTCCCTTTCCCTCTTCCTCTCCCTCTCTGTCTGCTCCTCAAAGAAATATAATTTTTCTTTCTTTTCTGAAGATTTATTTATTTATTTATTTGAAAGAGTTACACAGAGAGAGGAGAGGCAGAAAGACAGAGAGGTCTTCCATCCGCTGGTTCACTCCCTAGATGGCTACAATGGCCAGAGCTGCGACAGAGTGGCTTCACCACTATGCCACATCGCCGGCCCCAGAAATACAATTTTTTAAAAATAGAGATCACAAGACAGTAAATGTTGTTTCTAAAATAATCATATGTGAAAACTTTAATTCTCCCATTATAATTTTGATTTTCCTTTTATGTCTCCTTAACCCACTGTATTAGCCAGCTTTTTGTTACTGTAACAAAATATTTGAGGCAGACTAACTTTATAAAAAAAAGAAGTTTACGTTGTTCATGGTTTGAAAGGATGAAAGCCAGATATCATGGCATAGGCTCTGGAAGGGGCCCTTTGGCACTAGTATGTCACTTCATGATGGCAGAGCCCCAAGACGGCACATGGCCAGAAATAGGGTGGGTACTGTCCTGTGTCTGGTCTCTGTCCCTCTTCTTACCAGAGTTCAGCCATGGGGCTCTATTCTAATGATGTTATCTAGAGCTAATCACTTGTTAACTTTACCTGGACTGGCACCGTGGCTCACTTGGTTAATCCTCCTCCTGCAGCGCCGGCATCCCATATGGGCGCCAGGTTCTAGTCCCGGTTGCTCCTCTTCCAATCCAATTCTGCTGTGGCCCGGGAAGGCAGTGGAGGATGGCCCAAGTGCTTGGGTGCTTGCACCCGCATGGGAGACCAGGAAGAAGCACCTGGCTCCTGGCTTTGGATCGGCATAGCTCCGGTCGTAGCAGCCATTTGGGTGGTGAACCAGTGGAAGGAAAACCTTTCTCTCTGTCTCTCTCACTGTCTAACACTATTTGTCAAAAACAAACAAACAACAAAAACAAAAACAAAAAACCTTACCTGGATATTATAGCTAATATCATTAACATACGACTTTGGAAATTAAACACTTACATGAGACTGAGGGGACAAACGTATTCAAGCCATGACACCCTTAATCTCACTGGATAGAGATACATTGGATTTTTATTCTATTTTCATTTCCATTCAATTTCCTTATTGTATCCTTCAGTCACACAGAAGTCTTGTCTTCTTGCATTCTGTTAATGACATCAGGCGGGTTTCTAAATTTTTTCTCTTGGTTGTGATAAATCAATTTCAGAAGCCTGCTCTGAATCTTTAGGGTAACATTTCTCTTACTTTATTTGCTATACTTCTTCATGAATTACAGTTGGGTTTTTCTTGTATTTATTCAGGTCTTCTGTTATAGTAACAAAAAGTTGACTAACATAGTGGGCTAAGAAGGGATAATAGGAAAATCAAATTTGCAATGGCAGAAGGATTTGACAGAGTCTGTCTGATCTTGTTTATTAACCAATGGGACATAAGGATTTCCTGTGAATCCAGTTTGGCTGCTTGGTTGGATGTGCTGTAATTATCTTTAAGGAGGCTGTTTTTATGTGCAAAGCAGCCTTTGAAAAGGACTAAGATGGAAACATTGGAAAATAAATTCATGTGTATAGCACCAACCTCCATTCTTACCTCCATTTCTTACATGGATTCAGTAACTGCAGCTCTGTTTGCCCAATGTGATCTTTTTCTTTCTTTCTTTCTTTTTTTTTTTTTTTTTTTTTTTTTGGACAGGCAGAGCAGACAGCAGGAGAAAGAGAGAGAAAGGTCTTCCTTTTCTGTTGGTTCACCCCCCAATGGCCGCTGCGGCTGG
Source organism: Lepus europaeus (assembly GCF_033115175.1). Taxonomy (NCBI): domain Eukaryota; kingdom Metazoa; phylum Chordata; class Mammalia; order Lagomorpha; family Leporidae; genus Lepus; species Lepus europaeus. Next base: position 43,907,971 of record NC_084835.1, read on the forward strand.
CACGCTGCGGCCAGCGCACCGTGCTGATCCGAAGGCAGGAGCCAGGTGCTTCTCCTGGTCTCCCATGGGGTGCAGGGCCCAAGCACTTGGGCCATCTTCCACTGCACTCCCTGGCCACAGCAGAGAGCTGGCCTGGAAGAGGAGCAACCGGGACAGAATCCAGTGCCCTGACCAGGACTAGAACCCGGTGTGCCGGTGCCACAGGCGGAGGATTAGCCTATTGAGCCACAGCGCTGACTTACCCCAATGTGATGCTGACTTACCCCAATGTGATCTTATCCTATTACAATCACCTAACATTTCATGAAATTCATGAAAAACTATAATTCCCAATTATTACCAGGGACGTTGTCTGTATTTTCTCTGGTCATTTTCCTTGGCTTCTTGTCTAATTAATTTCTTGGAGCTGTGGTATCTTATTAGATTTTTTTTTTTAAGGGAAGATCTTTTTGAGTTAAGGAATAAAGGTTAATGGAAAGAACATGCCACCAATATGATCATTTCAAATAGAAACACCTGGGGGCTGGAGTGGTGGCACAGTGAGTTAAAGCACTGCCATTCTGAGTCCCAGCTGCTCCAGCTCCACTTCCTATCCAGCTAAAACACCTGGGAAAGCAGCAGGCGATGGCCCAAATGCTTGGAACCCAGCCATCCGTGGAAGACCCAGATGGAGTTCCAGACTCCTGCCTCAGCCTGGCCTCATTCTGGCTGTAGAAGGTATTTGGGGAGTGAGCCAGCAGATGGAAAATCTCTCTATATATACATTCTCTCTCTTTCTCTCCTTTTCTCTTTGTAACCCAGCCTTTTGCCTTTGAAAGATAGTGCCAGAGAGTTAGAGAGAGAGAGAGAGGGAGAGAGAGATACATCTGCTGGTTCACTCCCCAAGTGGCCACAATGGCTGGAGCTGGGCAGATCCAAAGTCAGGTGCCAGGAGTTTCTTCTGGGTCTCCCACATGAGTGCAGGGGCCCAAGCACTTGGGCCATTTTTTCTCTGCTTTCCTAGGAGCATTATCAGGGAGCTGGATTGAAAGTGGAACAGCCGAAACTCCAACTGGAGCCCATATGAAATGCCAGCGTGGTGCCTCCGGCAGCCACTATATCCACCTCGCCACATTGCTGGCCCCATAAATAAATATTTAAACAAAGAAACACCTGTGGAGTAGGCGGGGCATCTATGTGTATGGTTTACTAGCAAGTCTAATCCTGTATTTCAGAAGGATTTGACAAAGGCTATTCCTATTAAAGAGTCATCACTGTAAGTGGAAATGTGTGCAACATCTCGGCTCTCGCAGTGACCACAGCCCTTGTTTGGGTTACTGCTCTAACTTCCCACCCTGTATTGTGTCTCCATACGTATTTTCCCTGGAAGCTGTGAGAGTGTGAATCAAGGGCTGCTAATCAGATGCTATGCTAAATCAGAAGCCACAAGGGAAAACTTTAATTGAGGGCTTACTCAAATGATGATGAATGTCAGGTTGGTGGAATCTGAATGATGGAGATTCTATTGTATGAAAGCAGAAAAATGATCTTTTGTAATTAACAAGGGTCTCAGCTTCACTGCGTTTATTGTTTTCCTTTTGTTAGGGGGAAAAACCCCTTATGTTTAATGGATTCAGTAGTGCTTTTAAAGTGAAAGAAACCTCACTTTTTGTTTTACATTTTATTACACTGCAGCTTTTCTATAAATTAGAAATGATCATGACACTGTGAGAATTTAACGACACCATAAATATGGTGAGATTATTTTATAATAGTGTTACTCATTCTTCCTCCATACTGCTGATTTTCTAGAGGACACAAAGGCTGACTCTAGCATCTCACATTTTAATGAATTTATTGCTACATACTTTGAGAAGAATGGTTAACATTTCTTTCTTCTTCCTATGAAATCATACCAGAAACTCATAGGCTATTCTTAATCACACAGTGCCTTTTTCTATTATCAAGTGTTGTATTTCACAGGAGAGTCCAATTTTGTTCAAACCTTTTATGACTTTAACAGAAACACCATTTTAAAATGCTTAAAGTCAGGAGAAATAAGCGGCCTGTGACAGGCATAACCAGACATTTTCTGGGATTGTGTGGAAAATGACTGGGTTGCACATGCTATTAACATGTGAGTTCTTAAAGGACACTCTTTTTTATGTAACAAGCAGTCTCAAAAAAAGTCTTCATGCCATTGTTAAAATAACAGCATTTACACTTGTCAAGGTGAATAAAGAGGCACCAGGCTGCTATTTTTCAAATTATACAGCATTGATGTAAAATAGAGTGCCATGGACCATTCTTCATAAACCTGCTATGTAAAAATGTAAATTCTTAATTCAATAATTTTTCTCCAACCTCCTCCCACCCTTGCTTTGTCTTCATTTCTCCAGTTCTTTGTAGGAAATTAGGGGACTCATTATTCATAGGTCGGGAAGAATTCAATGAATCATGAAGAAAAGGTAATTTATGAAGACAAGTCACTCTCTCATCCTCAATGTGCATAAATAATAATTTATTATCATGATACAATGGCTTGTTTTCTATTTATATCTCTGGTCCTGAGAAAAAATTAAATGCAACATAATTTCCATATAAAAAGATCAATTTATGAGCCACTTGTCTATCAGAGGTTATCGTCACTTGGAAGTAATGAGGATGCCAGTAAATTACATTCTTTCTTTCTTTTGGAAATAATACAAGCCAGAGTTATGACATAGACTCCCATTCTTTGACAAAGAAGAGAAAATTATTTCAAGAGACAATACCACATGATTTCTTTCAAGGCAAGCTTCTTCCATTTCTTCAGTTTGACTCTATGTTCCTAAAAAAGTCTGTATACTTTTCCCCAAGGTGTATATATCTAAATTGTGGGATATGTTGTGTAGATACTCTCAAGCCAGAGTTACAGCAATACAATGATTTTTAGTTGCAGTTTTATCAAGCAACTTGTCTCCTGGTACTATTAGAATTTACAGCTTCGATTTCATCTGGCTAACTTTCTTGGCCAAATCTTTTCTCAACTTAGTCAGAGAAGGTTTTTGACACTGAGGTAGAATGTGCATACAGAAATGCGTACAAGTTCAGCTTGATGAATGATTGAATATGTTAATGCCCATGGTACCATTTGCAGATGAAGGCATAAGCATTCACCCCAAGGGCCCCCTCATACCTCTCTCAAACACACAACCATTACTTTTACCACGTTCACCAAATACTGGTCTTTCTTGTTTCTGAATTCCTTAAAGATGGAATCTCTAGTGTGAACGCTGTGTCCAGCTTGCCACTGGAACCATATATAATGCTGATTTCTTCTCATTCATTGTCCTTAGACTGAATTGGAGCAAATTGTTAGTTTCTCTTCTTTAGAAACTGAATAGCAATTTTTCTAACAGTAATTACTGGGTGGGAGGGATGCATTTGGCCTAGTGATGGAGGTGATGATTGAAATGTCCACATCCTATGTTGGAGTGCCTGGGTTTCTGTCTTGGCCCCACTTCTGACTCCAGCTTCCTGTTAACGCACATTCTGAGAGATGGTGGTAATGGCTCCCTGCTACTCACATGGAGACCTGGATAAAGTTTCAGACTATTGGCTTTGATCTGGCCTGGTGCCAGTCATTGTGTACATTTGGAGAGTGATTTGTCATATGGAACTCTGTCTCTCAATCTCGGTCCCTCAAAAAAATAAAGATTAAAAATTTTTGATAAAAATAAAATGTCTCATCCTTATAGGGTTTTGGGTGGGGTTTTGACATCTTTGGAGAAAGGAACATTTATTCAATCACCTCTTCATTCACAAAGTGTGTGTTAAACATCTACCATGGACCAAGGGATGTGCTATGTTGCTGGAAGGGTGAGAAATAAAAACGACATGGTTGCCAATCTAGGAGTTTATAGTCCAGTCAGGGAGACAGATGAAAATCACGCACATGGACAGATGGTGGAATTATATTTGAAACGATCTGCTCAGAGAAGACCTCTGAAGAAGTAGGGTGAAGGTGGAAGGTTGAAAGAAAATGCCAACCAGTGGAGGTTGGGGGAAGTCATCCAAACCAAAGGAACAGCTTGTGGCCTGAGGAGGAAGAGCACAGCGTGTGGAGAAACCATGGGAAGGCCCATGCACCAGCTGTACGGAGGGAAAAGAGGATGAGGGATGAGATCGCAAAGTGGGAAAGGCAATACCCTAAGGGACTCTCACAATCTGTGTCCAGAAACTTGACAGTGATGCCAATCCTGGATGTCCTGTGATCTGGAGTTCCCAACAAGTCAACATCAAGAGTGTCTTGAGGCTAGTTACAGGGGTGTGCCTGTGAGGAACCAAGAGAAGCCTCAATTGAAATGCTGAAAAGCAGCCAGCACTGTGGCATAGTGGGTAAAGTCACCACCTGCAGTGCCGGCATCCCATATGGGATTCAAGTTCAAGTCCTAGCTGCATCACTTCTGATCCAGCTCTCTGCTGTTGCCAGGGAAAGCAGTGGAGGATGGTCCAAGTCCTTGGGCCCCTGCACACACGTGGGAGACCCAGAAGAAGCTCCTGGCTTCCTGCGTAACGGCACAGCTCCAGCCGTTGCAGCCAACTGGGGATCGAACCAGTGGATGGAAGACCTCTCTCTCTCACTCTCTCTCTCTGCCTCTGCCTCTCCTTCTCTCTCTGCGTGTAAGTCCGACTTTCAAATAAATAAATCTTAAAAAAAAAAAAAAAAGATGCGGAGACAGAGATGCTACACAAATATTGAGTATTATGATCATCAGTCAGAGATCTCTAAAGGAAGAACTGAGGAGTTGATTTTATGCCAAAGTCAAGAGGATCACACTGAGATGCGATTCAGGGGTTCTGATACCAACTCAAACTCTAGGATACTAATTCAAGTCCAAGGATTATTTTATCACTTGCATTGTTTGGCCCATGGCAGAGCATGGCCCTAAACAAAAAGTAGATAGGCTTTTGTTGATTTTATTGTTGTTCTAAAATTCTCTACAGAAAATGCACCCTTGATGACCTATATCCAAGGTTGATATACCCACTTGGATACACTTGTGTTCTGAAGAACTAACCTTGGGGATTTTTTAATTTAGCTATGGGAGTAGTTTAAAATATACAGCCTCACTGGGCATTTATCTTAAATGCCTACATCTCCCATTGGAGTTCCTGGGTTCAATTCCTGGCTCCAGTTTCTGACTCCAGTTTCCCACTAATGCAGATGCTGGGAGGCAGCAGTGATGGCTCAAGTAATTAGATTCCTGTAACATATGAGAGACCTAGATTGAGTACCTGGCTCCCAGCTCTTGCCCTGGACTAGCCTTGGCCAATGAGAGTACTTTGGTAGTCAAATAGCAGATAAGAGCTCTCTCTGTCCATCTGCCTCTCAAATATATAAATTTTAAAAAAATCTTAAATTAAAATTTAGAGCCAGAGGAGGAGTTTAGAAATGACCCTCTATTTTCCAAAATTCATAAATTCTGTAATTATACAGTAAAAGCATACAATTAAGTATAAAGGAAAGTTATAGATTCTCACTAAAATCTAATGGAATGCTTATTGCACCATCCTAGGGATGATAATGGGATGATCTATGTTATATGTTTATAGAAGTTGTGTAGACGACAAGTTTCACTGTTAACATGGTGAGGGTTTGAGTCATACAGTGTAGCTTAGAGCAGCAGAACTCAAACTTTCTGACCTCAGGACCCCTTTGCATTCTAATATAGAGAACTCCACAGAACTTACCTTAGAAAATGCTGAAATCACTAACACATGTTCCATTCACCATCAGAGAAATGTCACTGATTTGAAGAAGCCCTTAGGAAACTCCCATGTATTCCATAAGAGAAGGAGAGTAGGAAAGGCCAGTGTCTTAGAAGTTCACTGAAGATGATTTTGTCTTTTCAGACCCCTGGAGTCTGCTTCGTGGAGTTCCCAGGGGTTCCTGACCTAGGCTCTGAGAATACTGACATAGAAGTTGGCTTTAGACTATTTAAGTTCACCTCCTACTAGCACCACCACTGAGATTCTCTGAGAGTTGACATTTTCAGTTGTAAAATGGGTACAAGTATTTACTTCATTAGCTTTGGTGAGGGAAATAGAGTAAAAGCTGTGACTTTTTGGTTTGCAAACAGGACAGCCAATAGAACTCAGCTCAAGATAAAGGAGCACACTCAATGCCTCACTTTTTTTTTTTTTTTTGACAGGCAGAGTGGACAGTGAGAGAGAGAGAGACAGAGAGAAAGGTCTTCCTTTGCCGTTGGTTCACCCTCCAATGGCCGCCGCGGCCAGTGCACTGCGCTGATCCAAAGGCAGGAGCCAGGTGCTTCTCCTGGTCTCCCATGGGGTACAGGGCCCAAGCACTTGGGCCATCCTCCACTGCACTCCCTGGCCACAGCAGAGAGCTGGCCTGGAAGAGGGCCAACCGGGACAGATTCCGGCGCCTCAATGCCTCACTTTTCTTAAAAAGTCTGAAGAAGTTTCGGCACCAGCTCCTGTTTGATCCAGAATTTGTGAAGTCCTGAGGGATCTATCTCTGGGTCTGGGCCCTCTTCTGAATGTTAGCATTGGCCGCAGAGTGGCTACCCTCATCACACAACAATGGTTGCAGAATTTCCCACCCAGCTATCCTCATAGTAATACTTCCGGGTGATAGAATAATTCTGTTTTCTGAAGGCTGCCATGGAAGAGGGAGCTAACTTTTTTCCCCCACTACTTGGATCCACTTGTTTAATTTACATGTCCATTCTCAAATAAATCACTGTAGCAAGTGCAAAGAAATACATTTATCTTAAGGCATCTGGAACCTACCCCCGAATCCAAGGATGAAGCCAATCACACCCCATCTTTATGGCTGTAGCTATGGAATGCTGATTCCTCCAAAGAAAAATGAGAGTTTTTACCAGTAGAGGGGGAAAGATGATGTTAGGAGAAAACAAACAATAGTATCTGAAGAGACATATAGATACCTGTGTCTCTGTAATTTGAAAAACTCTTTCATGGCTCTCACTTCTGGGATCTCCCTACTATTGAACAACGTGACACCTCTCTGGCCATATGATTGTGAAGGTGACACTCCTGGGGCAGACTCAGTCAAATCTGACTCAGCCAAACCAGCATGAAAGCTTAACTTCCAGAGACGTCACTCTCACTCAACATCGTTTTATGCTTTGAGGCGTTTTGTAGTCTGACAGTGCTGAAATGGCCAAAGAGGAGGGATCTGAAGGGAAATGAAAGCTTCACTAAACAAGAACAAATGGCCTGCCGGGGCAAAAATGTGAATTCAGATGATGTTGTGTGCCAGGTTGAAATTCTGACAACCCAATGTGGAAGATGAAAATGCTGGAGTTCTATTTCCATGAATAAGCTGTGGCCCCAGGGAAGAGTTGGGTACCTGGATCAAAGGAGGCCATATTTTTCAGTCTGTCCCGCTGTCACACAGAAACTCCCACCTGAGTTGTTTTTCTAAAAAGTGGCATTTATTGTGGGGCCGAAATTCGAATCCTTAAAAGCCACACACCAATAAATGATGTTATTTTGGCATGTCACAAGTACCTGACAATCTGCGTGAGTTGTAAACATTAGAGAGATCAGAATTGATATCATGTCTATAAATACGATTATTTATCCACAAGCATAAAAAGGAGTGTGATGCCTTTTACCTGCAACATTTTCCTTTTCAAGTGTATTTTAGGATCTTATGGTAGCAACTTCCAACATTTTCTTCTTGCTGGCAGTTTTATTTGTAGTCTAGCACCTTCTGATTCTCTTCTTCTTAAAAGATGTTTTAAAGGCCAAAAGAAAGAAAATGTGTGAGATTCAAGGGACCCAGAAGTAGGCTCAATTGAAACTCTGACTCCTACCTGTCTAATGGGTCCTACCCATCTTTACAATATGTGCTTAGACAACTGCAAACAACTGTTAAGTATAAACGTTTGAAAGGGTTTAATAGTCATCCAATGATTGGGTCAGAAAACTCATTAAAACTTTTTTGGACCAGTTTTGTAAGTGTAGCATTGTCATGGTAGGAAATAAGAAAATACTGCATGATTGAAATAAGAACTACTGATAATTCCATAAAGTGGAGACAATTACTTATCTCACTAAATACAGTTTTGTTCTGCTTTGTTTATTGTACATTATATCGTGAACATTTTCCTATTTCAAAAAAAAATACTGGGCCAGCGCCGCGGCTCACTTGGCTAATCCTCCACCTGTGGCGCCGGCACCCAGGGTTCTAGTCCTGGTTAGGGCGCCAGATTCTGTCCTGATTGCTCCTCTTTCAGTCCAGCTCTCTGCTGTGGCCTGGGAAGGCAGTGGAGGATGGCCCAAGTGCTTGGGCCCTGCACTCGCATGGGAGACCAGGAGGAAGCACCTGGCTCCTGGCTTCGGATCGGTGCAGCGCACTGGCCGTAGCGGCCACTTGGGTGGTGAACCAATGAAAGGAAGACCTTTCTCTCTGTCTCTCTCTCTCTCACTGTCTAACTCTGCCTGTCCAAAAAAAAAAAAAAAAAAAAAAAAATCCAAAAGCTAATGAAAGTAACTAAGACACCATTTTCTTGCTCCGAAAATTGACAAAAGTAAAGAATTAAGGCCTCATCCTGCATCTCAAGGGTAATTTGTTTCTTGTTAAGTCACTGCCTGTGATGCTGGCATCCCATATAGGCACCAGTTCCAGTCCCAACTGTTCCACCTCTGATCCAGCTCCCTGCTAATATGCCTGGAAAAGCAGCAGAAGATGGCCAAGTACGTGGACCCTTGCCACCCTTAGGAGCGATCTGATGAAGCTCCTGGCTCCTGGCTTCAGCCTGGTTCAGCTCTGACCACTGTGGCCATTTGGAGAGTGAACCAGTGGCTGGAAGATTTCTCTGTCTCTCCCTCTGTGACTATAACTCTGACTTTCAAATAAAATAAATAAATCTTTAAAGAAGGAGAGCAAGAAAAAGAGATATCTTTCATTTGATCTTTCAATCTCCAAATGGCTGCAATGGCCAGGGCTGCAACAGGCCAGGCTGGAAACAGGAGCTTGGAGCTCCATGTGTGTTTCCCACATAGGTAAACAAGTGCCCAGGAACATGGAGCCATCTTTTTCTGCTTTCCCAGGTACATTATCTGGGACGTATTTTGTTTGTTTTATTAAAGATTTTATTTACTTATTTGAGAGGTAGAGCTACAGACATTGAGAGTAAGACAGAGAGAAAGGTCTTCCTTCCACTGGTTCACTCCCCAGATGGCCACAATAGCCAGAACTGCATCAAAAACAGGAGTCAGGAGCTTCCCCTAGGTTTCCCATGCGGGTGCAGGGACCCAAGCACTTGGGCCATATTCTATTGCTTTCCCAAGCCATCGCAGAGAGCTGGATCAGAAGAGGAGCAGCCGGGTCTAGAACCAGCATCCATATAGGATGCCTGGCGCTTCCGGCCAGGGCATTAACCCACTGAGCCACAGCGCTGGCCCCAGTAACTAGCTCTTAACTCATTTCCATTTGCTTCCTTCTCTCAATGGTCTTAAATTTCCTCACTCCCCTCTCTGCTCTCAAATCCTGTTTTAGGGTCTGCTTTGGGAGAAACTAAACCTAAGACATTCAAAGACTTCTGTTCAAAGTCATTTCCTCAGTACATCAATCAGAATCTAGTCAGGAAAAGAGACTACACTCTAGGTGTTTCTGATAAAGGGGATTTAATGTAAGGAATTGATTACCAAGTGAGAAGGGGTGTTACCGAGCTATCAGAAGCTGCTTCTCCTTCTGTCTTGAAACTAATAGCCTACACTAGAGCACAGATAAATAATACTTGGTTCAGTATTTCCTGACCTTCAGACAAGGTTAAAAACCCTTGTAACTGCTTTCATAGTTCATGAATGTTTGAGTTTAACTTTTATTTCTGTGATTATTTATTAATGTTTGTCTTGCTTCCTAGATTACACACTTGAGAGTAGTAACAGCATTTCTGTTTTGCTCACTGTTTTACCCACAGAGCCTAGTGCCATATGTGCCTCACTAAATATATGTTTGAAGGAATGACTGAGTCAGTGGTATGCCTTGTCTGGCTTGTGCCAGCTCGTGGAAGCCAGCTGTGCAACCTCTCCCTAACTCTATTCAATGAAATCAGGTTGATAGCTAAAAATTAGCCTTTATGGAAGTGTTTTCATCAAAGAAATCGGCAAACAATACAGAAGGGGCTATTTTATTTGCAAACTTGTTGTTAAACATTCCAGGCACAGCGCCTGAATCCTGTATAACAACACAAGATAGACCATGGATTTATCTCCTAGCTTAGTTCTCAGGAAGGTCTTAGCATCTGACTGTATTTGTGCAAGAAGAAGAAGAAATTTTCAAAGAGTTCTTCCCCTGGGCATGGTTGGCTCACATAGCTTCAAGGATGTCTCCTATAGGCCTTTTCTGTTCCATTATTTAACAAATGGAAAGACGAACTAGAAATAGCGAGTTGGCCTGGCAACATGCTAGTCCCTTCCAGAATGCATGAACACACACGGTTCAGGTCCCACAGCCCGCTCAGCATCATGCAGGATGCCCAGAGGCCTCTGACGGAGTTGTCTTTCAAACCTCTGCAAGCCCAGATACTTGCTGATATGACTGTAATCTCTCTCTAGACTCAACATTTTAATGTATGCTTATTTCTGAGCACAGGTGAGCACTTTGCATGGGATGCTCAAGTTCTACCCTATAGCCTCATCTAGCACTACATATACTGCAGAGAAAATAGTAATGTCACCTACAAGAAAACGGGAGTTACTTTCATGGAAAATGGGGGTTTGTGAACATTAGAACATCTCCTAACACTGCTCTTTGAATCCGTCATTGCAGTTGGATTGCAGAAGAATATAGTAGGATGTGATATTAAATTTAAATTAAATTTAAAGTAGGAATCTTTTTTTCATGGTGCAAAAACATGATGGGTCTTGGTGTGAAGGAAGGTGGTAGCACTGAACTGTCCTAGTAACCATTGTATTCTTCCCTGCCACACGCTCACAAATGCACATAACAATACATTAAAAACAAAAATAATAAATGCCAGTTTCACTGAAGGATATCCTTAATGATCAGATTTCTAAGTCATTAAATACCAACCCTCAGTATTCCACGTGACAGAATGGAAGATTTGCATGAAGCATTGCTGCTATATTCTGAAGCACTCTGGTTGTCCCAAGGAAAGGCACTTAGGTAATTGAGTTGCAAGCTAAACTAACAGCTTTGTTAGTGGGATACAACCTCTGTTTGAAGAATCCTACTGACAGATAACTATGGTCATCCAGACTTGAACATTGGTCAGACATTATCTTGAAAATGAACAAAGTGAAACTGTTATTACAAAGAAAACAACTGACAATGTTTATTGCCAATTATGAAAGTCATGCTTTAGAGTAAAAATGAGACTGTTGGGAGTTCTTTTTAATAAGGTCCTTTTTTAAAAGATTTTTAAAATTTATGTAAAGGCAGAGGCACAGAGAGAGGGAGAGAGAGAGAACGTCTTCCATCTGCTGGTTCACTGCTCAAATGGCCACAGTGGTTACACTGGGCCAGGCCAAAGCCAGGAGCCAGGAGCCTCTTCCTGGTCTCCCACATGGGTGTGGTGGCTGAAGCATTTGGGCTGTCCTCCATTGCTTTCCCAGGTGCATTAACAGGGAGCTGGGTGGGAAATGGAGCAGCCAGAACTTGAACTAGTGCCCATATAGGATGTCAGCATGGCAAGCAATGGCTTAATCCATTATGCCACAACTCCAGCACCTGTTTGAAGTTTTTATAAGCACCACTGTCAGCTTGACACCATGAACCTGATACTGTGATTATTCAAATGACATTGTTAGCAATATTAACATATATTATTTTTTGTATATTAATGAAATGTGGATTTGGAGGATCTGCATAACTTAGTGACCACTGATTTCCAAATGATTGATCCAAGATAGTGCAAAATCATACATAGATAAAAGATGATTATAAGTGCAAATTAAGCCAAGGGATTTTAATGAAACTATACAAATTCATTGGTAAGGTTTAACATTAATCTTTTTTTAAAGAGATATTTTATTTATTTGAAAGAGTTACAGAGAGAGGTAGAGACAGAGAGAGAGGTCTTCAATCCACTGGTTCACTCCCCAGATGGCTGCAATGGCCAGAGCTGCGCCGATCCAAAGCCAGGAACCAGGAGCTTCTTCCAGGTCTCCCATGTGGGTGCAGGGGCCCAAGGACTTGGGCCATCCTCCACTGCTTTCCCAGGCTGCAGCGGAGAGCTGGATCAGAAGGGGAACATGCAGGACTAGAACCAGCACCCATATGGGATGCCAGTGCTTTAGGCCAGGGCATTAACCCACTGCGCCAAAGCGCCAGCCCCTCAACATTAATCTTTAATATAAATTATCCTTTATCTACCTATGTTTGTGGCAGAGTGAAAGCAAGGGTAAGAGTCCAAGACCATTTCAAGCTTTTGTTTGCATGATGCCTACTCAAATTCATTGGCACAATAAATCAATACAGTAGAGGTCAAAGTCAGAGTGAGAAAGTGATACACAGTTACACAGCAAAGGAGTGGGATGATGAGCCATATCTAACATTGATGATCCTGGGTCTCTCATGTGTGCTAGATGGCTTCCATCAATTAGGCCAGATCCTAACAATAACCCTAATATGTGAGCATTTGTGTAAGTAGAGATTCTTGATTGTACATGGCAGGATCCTCCCATAAAGTGATTGGAGCAAGAGTAAACTTATAAGCTCAAGTACCTGGGAGATGAACCCTTGAGGGTCACATAGCATGCCCGAGTTATGGAAAGATTGTGTGTTGAGACTTAGATGAGGCATTGGATGCCCTGTCTCTCTGTACTCAGCTTTGATTTTGCCTGTACATCGGATCCACTCTGCAGGTGGTATTTTCTCGGAAGCCATAAGAGTCACCTCTTAGCAAATCCGTGTGAACTTGACCTTCTCAGTTTGGCAGCCTGGAGGCAAACAGGGCATTTTCCCCAATGGATTTGTTCACAAAGTCCATTGAAGGCTCCCATTGACCTGGCATGGATCATATGTTGTTGCTGGCAAGGGGTCCTGAAGCCAAGGGATTGGTGAACTGCTGAATTATACCCTAGCTAAGACCCCTTCCAGTTCTAAAATTCTCTAGTTATTCTTGTATTATTTGTTATCTCCTGGTTGAATTATAGTAGGCCATGTTTGGGAATAGAAGAATTTTGTTTATCATATCACATGAAATGTCCCACTCACAAGGAGCTGGGGATCGGGTAGGGAGCAACCCTGAGGCACAGTGGGTTAAGCTGCTGCTAGTGATGCCTGCATCTTATATTGGAATGCCTGGTTCAAGTCCCAGCTAATCTGTGCTTCTGATCTAATTCCTGCCAATGCACTGGGGTGGGAGGCCACAGTGATGGCTCAAGTACTTGGTTCCTGCCTTCCATGTGGGAGACCCAGAGGAAGTTCCTTGCTGCTGGCTTTGGCCTGGCCTAGCCCTATGTGTTGCTGGCATTTGGGGAGTGAATTGGCATATGGTAGATCTGTTTATCTTCAATTCTTTGTTTGCTCTTCCTCTCAAATAAATAAATAAATAAATAAAATCTTTTAAAAGGAGAGGGAAGCAGGAGAAGCTATACTAGGCATGCATGCTGTAGAAATGTGGACAAAGCAAACAGTTCTTATGTTCATACAGAAGAAAGAGCAAATCTAATGGATCTATCTTGTGATAAAGCTGTATTGCCAGTAGAATTACATGTGCATAGAAAATCTTAATTTACCAATTGATTTTATTATGGACACTCAGACAATCTCCAATTAGTCAATTCCAAAAGGAAATCCTAGTTTAAGGAGCATGAATAACTAGGTTCCTTTTGTGTGGGGGAAGGCGTGGGCAAATCCAGCCAATTGGCAATAGCTGTGCAGATTGCCAGACACCGAGGTTCTTGAAGCCAGAGAGAAGTCTGTGTGGATCAGAGATACCTACATGGATTCTGAAGGGAGGGATGGTATCTGTGCGCCACCCTTAACTTAATTTGCTTTTATCTTCAGGATCTAACTTTAAAAATAGACTTCTTTTTATATGCACTGAAACATCATTGGAAGATGCATAAGTATTTTACAAGTCAATTAGAGGGAATGACATAAAAGATGATTTGATAATTTGAGCAGAAATAAGTAGCACCATCAAGTTTAAAACTAACTTTATAAACTGAAACCAAATAACCACAAATATTTCATTTATTCATGCAATAAGCTTTCATTAGGCACCTACCTTGCTCATGTGTTATTCCATGTCCTGGGGAAACCAAGATTTACAAAATTTACTCCACGCCCCCTGACATCATGCAATCTATGCTAAAGACACTCAAAACTTTCTGTGTCCTGTAAAAGGGAAAACCCTGGTCATTGGTCCAAGTTTTCAGGGGTTGTTGGTTATTACTGCTAAGAGATGAAGCTGACCCAATACAGTCAATACTATGGAATTATCTCACTCAAAAGCAAAATTTTTAGCACCCACAATAAATATCTGTTACCAAATTTTGCATATTTTTATGTACTCTTTTAATTACCTTTATAGGTACAAGTTATCCTTTGCTGCTTTCTCTAATAAGAACACAGCTATGTTAACTTGCCTGAAACCAGAGCCATTATATTCTCCAGCAGACATGTAGCTGGACCAGTTAACATGAGCTCTTGGGCTTGACAGCTTCTGTTCTTCTGTTTTGACATGTCTCACAGCCGTGTGTTACAAACAGACGGAGTGCCCATGGTAGTCTTCACACCACTTGTACAATATGTGGTGGGTGGTTTCTATACTGTAATTAATATTTTGGATCCTTACTCATTGACTTGGCAAAGAAAAAATAGTAACCCATATTTGACAGTAGCATTTCTGCCTGGCCAGCCTAATGATGTGGGAAGGGAATTCTTGTTCCCTGGTCTGTCCTGGTGCTACAGTTCATGAGGAAGTCTTTCCCTCCCAAGTCATGGTTGTTAGATGGCATGCGTTATCTCACCTTTGCAGTAGTTTTGCAGAAACCCATTGCACAATACTGAACAAACATAATAAACTGTTTCCAGAGTGCTCTCTATTGAATCAGCTGTGTTTATCTATATAGCACTATTCAGCTGTCACAGGGACAGGTATACAAATAAGCGATAGGAAAGATAATTCTCTAGAATAACAAAACACCTTAACTCGAGTTGCATTTTCTGTTAAAATTTCCTCAATGGTTTTTGTGTCAGGGCTGCTTTTTACAGGAAAAATTATGGCTTTGGAGTCAAGCAAACATGGATTGAAATTCTTCATTTACCAGCTGTATATTCTGAGGCAGGCATTTTAACCTACATAAATTTCATCTATAAAATTGTGATGGCGATGCTTTCTTTCCAAGGTTATCGTGAAGGTCAAGTTAAATACCAAATATTGTATACTTGACATCAACCTGGTGCTCACTAGATATTTTTCTCCTTCCACTTGAATCCATATCATTTTGTGGAATTTCCATATCAAAGGACATATTATAAGGTCACTAACTCTTTATAGTTTTTTTTTTAGTGCTTTCAACAACTAAAGGCTGGTTGTTTCTCATACATGTGCAGTGGAGTGCTTAAATGTCTTATTTGATTCTTTAGCATTATACCCATGATGCTTTTATCTTTCCTCTCTCTTGCTATACCTGCTCTTTGGCGATAATCAACACTTAAGCAACAGTCACTAAGCTCTCCTCTTTGCTGCCAGTGCAATGACTTGCTCTGTGCACAATAGAGACTGAAAAGAACAATGAAAGATTTGATCCTCCACTCAGTTTAGGATTCATCTGTGTTTTGCTCACTGATGCCAGCTGCTCCTTGTAAGTATAGCTGGGCAGAGAGGCAGTGGTTTTAGAACCCACAAAGAAAATGAAGGCCATTTGTTCTTTTCTTCTAGCTTTTTGGTAGTCATGGCTATTTTTACCCTGGCAAAACACCGCATCATTGGGATGGGCCATGTGGTGTTTCTGCACAGTTGCCAGCCTCTGTGGTACACATCTCACCAACTGTCAGTCCTGGCTGATGCTCATCGCTCAGAAGGGCCAAAAGGGTCATTTCAGGCAAAGACACTAGATGTACATTAGTCACTGATGTCAAGATTCCAAGTTTTTGGGCCGGTGCTGTGGCGTGGCAGGTTAAGTCGCTGCCTGCAGGGCCAGCGTCTCGTATGAGTTCAAGTCCAGGCTGCTCCACTTCTGATCCAGCTCCCTGCTAATGTCCTGGGAAAGTGGCAGAGGATGGCCCAAGTGATTGGGCCCCTGTACCCATGTGAGAGAGACTTGGAAGAAGATCCTGGCTCCTGGCTCCTGGCTTTGACCTGGCTCAGCCATGATCGTTGTAGCCAGAGGATGGAAGACCTTTCTCTCTCTCTCTCTCTGTGATTCCCAAGTAAACTGTGATTCAAACTGTCTCAGAACTCAAAAGGAAGCCACTGGAGCAGGCATTGTTGCAACATTTAAGACACTGGTTGGGATGCCTGCTCCAAATTTTGAAGAGCGTGGGTTCAAGCCCAGGCTCTGCCCCCAATTCCAGCTTCATCCTAAGGTAGACCCTGGGAAACAACAGGTGGTGTTTCAAGTACTTGGCTCCTGCCACTTGAGACCTGAGTTGCATTTCTGGCTCCAATTCCAGTCCTGGTCCCAGCTCCAAGCTTGTAAGCATTGAAGGAGTGAGACTTCAAATGGCAGTTCTCTCCCTTCCCTCTTTCTTCCTCCTCCCTCCCACGCCAGATAAATAAATAAATCATCTAAACATGGACAATGGTATGACTTCTGTTGTTTGCATATCCAGGTCCTTTCTTTTGGATAGCTCAGATTTCATAGGATTCAGGAGTTAATCCCACCATGAGCTGAAAGATGACCTGATCTTAGCCAGAGACCTCATCTTCCTGGGTGTGGTCATTAGTTCAGGAGCAAACATAGGATTCAGGTCAGCCAGTGAGAAACCATCAAGGGACTTCTCTGTAGAATCCATTGGGGAAATGCCTTCTCTCTATTCTTCTGGATTGCAATTTTTTATTCAATTTTTCTGTCTGACTATCCCACAGTCTAGGAAACTTTTCAACCCTGGCCTGGCTCAGCCACAATCATTGTAGCCAGAGGATGGAAGACCTTTCTCTCTCTCTCTGTGATCTCTGTGATTCAAACTGAACTCAAAAGGAGTTTTGAGTGCCCCAGAATGGTTGGTCATCCTAATTACAGTCTGTGAGGGTGCTGCGAGGGGTTTTGTGGAAAAATTATTTCTACAATTGTTCTAACGCAAAGAGCAAAACAAAGTTGAGAGATGAAGAGAGAGAATCAAAGATACTATTTAGGTTCCTACATTCAGCCATGCTATAACTCAGACATGTTAATTAAAGTTGACTGGCTTCTTTCCAAGTTACATAGGAATTATTTTTGTGGGCATTCGGTCACTTGTAATCAAAAGTCCTTATTTTCACTATGCTAGGTTGTAGTCAAGAGTTAACCTGATACACAAAGCACCAAGTGCCGAGAGAGAGAGAGACTCAGGCTCATAATTGTGACTCTAGTTCCTGACAAAAGTGGCCATTGCTACTCCTCCTTCTCTCTATCCATGCTCCTCACCACATAACTTGGTCGTGGCCTCCTGTGCTGACTTGTCACGTCTTATGGTCAATGGCAGGTGAGCAGGCATGATACCTGCGAGATAGAACTTGCCCCGGCTCCCTTTGCCTTCTAGCACCATGAGAAGGATGTGTCCTGACCGGTTTGCTAGAGGATGACACTCACAGAGCAGAGCCAACAGCCAACAGTCAGGGGAATCCCAGTGACCCATGAGCTAAATCATTGTCTAGTGATGTTGCTTTATGAGTGTTGGGGTGATTGATGCAACAATTTGGGGGTTGTAGATGGCTGGTGAGTGGGCTGATGTTTATGGGGTGTTTGCCATGTGCTAGGTATGGTCTTAGGAGCTTTGCATGCATCTTGTCTCTTGATCTTCACAACAAATCCTTTAGAGACTTTTAATTCCACTTTATAGACAATAAAACAGAGGCACAGTGAATGGAAGAAGACTACTTCTATGCAGAAAAGTCAAATATAGGTAGGCCGATGGCAGAGTCCTGTCAGTCACTGTGCCATAGCCTTGGCCTTCCTGTTCTGCCCATCACAGGCACAATATAAACCAGCTTGTGAGACTGCAAGCCATGATTCACTGGTGGGTCATGAACTCAATTGATGGATCAGCACTTTATACACAAAATACTTTAGAAAATATCAGAGTTTTGTTTCTTGAAATTTGGGTTTTATATGTGTGTACATTTATATTTGTACATCCAAGTTACAATATAAAATCTATTTCTCACTGTGAATCATGGTCAAAAACCTTGAAAGCCATGCTATTCCCATTGTTATTTTAGACACCATTAACTAACTAAATATTGCTTATTCCACAGTTATTTTTATCCCAGTCCCCACTCATCCTCTACTGGTTCTTACTCTAGAAATTAAAGGGTGCTTTTCTGGGGTGGGCATTTGATGCATTGCTTAAGATGTCTCCTGGGACACTCAATATCCCTATAAAGCACTTGGTTTCTGTCTCACCTCTGCTCCCAATTCCAGTTTCCCACTGTTGCACACCCAGATATTCAGCAGGTGATGACCCAAGTAGTTAGGTCCCTGCTGCCCACATGGGAGACCTAGACTGAGTTCCTGGCTCTCATAAGCCATGACAGGTCTTTGGGGAGTGAACCAGTGGATGGGAGATCTTTGTCCATCTGTCTGTCTCTGTCTCTCTGCCTCTCAAAATAAATAAATAAATAAATAAATAAGTAAAGTTTCCTTTTAAAAAAAGATTTATTTATTTATTTGAAAGTCAGAGTTACACAGAAAGAGAAGAGGCAGAGAGAGTTAGAGAGGTCTTCCTTCTGCTGGTTCACTCCCCAACTGGCTGCAATGGCTGGAGCTGCACTGATCTGATGCCAGGAGCCAGGAGCTTTTCTGGGTCTCCCACGTGTGTGCAGGGGCCCAAGGACTTGGGCCATCTTTTACTGCTTTCCCAGGCCATAGCAGAGAGCTGGATCAGAAGTGGAACAGCCAGGACTCAAACCGGTGCCCATATGGGACGCCAGCACTGCAGGCGGTGCCTTTACTCAGTACACCGCAGCACCAGCCCCTATAAAGTGTCCTTTAAAATGAAGGGTGGTGTTCTGACTTCCCTAAAGAGAGCAGCAGTGTGAGAGCTGCCACAGTTCAGAAGTTACCACCGGAGCCTGCTTCTCCTCCTCTGAGGGGACCGGAAATCCTGTTCCCTTTGAGCCCTTGAGATCCTTTCACAGTGAATATTCTCCAGCAAACCCAATGGGATCCACAGCCATGCCCCACACAAGGTGACTCCAACCCACAGACCATGTGTGGGCTGGAGATCCCGACTTTTCCATTGAATTCAAGTTTTCAGGTTGCTCTTTTCCCTCAAGAGGCCTCTGGGGGCTTACACGTGCTAATCAGTCGGGGAGCTCTGTAACTAAAACTTCTATCCAGTCGTCCCCGCAGCGAGGGGTCATTAAAATCGATGTAATTTATAGGCAGGGAAGAGCCATTCTGGGCACACGATCTTGTCCACATACTCTCTGTTACATCGGGCCAGCCAAGCGGAAAAGACAGGGAGACATGTGAAAGGGGAAAAATTAGAACACAAAAAATTCTTCTCCACAACATTGGTGTCTACTTTTCCCTAGACGCAAAGGGCTATCGCCAGCACTTTTTCTCTTCATTGGTGCTGAATCTTCTTGTGTAAGCGGGCCTATTTGACAACTATATTTTGAAGTTCCATTTAGATCTGTATAATGTGTATATGATGGAAAATGTAGAATACCATCAGGAAGATCTCAGCACACAGCATCTTCTCATGGAAAGCAACCGGGGAGCTAAATGAAAAGAAATTGCCCTTGCTTCCTACGGGAAGGAGTGTTGACATGGACACTGGCAGTTACATAATGAAACACCTCTGTTTCAGTGCTGATCCAGGCGGTACCCTGCACCGGAGCCACTTCAGTTTTGATTGCCTAACAGGATTATCCCTCCTGCGCTCCTCCGCGTGGTGATGGGGCTTGCCTTCTGTCAGGCACATGTTTTCTATTGGTCTCTCAACTCTCAAAAGAAGGTACTAAAAGGACTCTCCTCTTTAGCTGGGCTCACCCTGAATCATCTGGGTCTGAATTCACTCAAAGTAGACTAGCTGTTTTGTAAGCCAGCAATTAACAAGCCCGTTTGGTGTTCTTTTCCTGCTTTCTAGTAGGTGGAATTGCATTTTATGCAGGGGTTAAGAAAAACTGTGTCAAGTCAAAATCCCTTTGAAAAATCCCTTCAGTTAGCCATAAGGTGGAGTGTTTTTCTACCTATCGTTAGGGCCAACAGTCGGTTCTTCTTCCAGCGCTGGAACAGATGGCTGGTTCCGCGATTGACGCCAGATGAAGTAGTTGGCTTATACTGATGGGCCAGGTTGTGGGAGACATATAGCATTTTGTACACCAGGATCACACCTCCGGACAAGAAGTTCTCACTCCCTGAGAGATCTGAGTGAAGCAAAATCATCCACAGCTTTGTGCCTCCCACCTCAGGCTTATTATCAGAGAGTGAACACAATTAATGAGTCTCTCACTCTCTGTTTTAAAATTCTCTCTCTTATCTCATCATTTTCTACTCTAGTGAAGCCACAAGAGTCTGCTGATGTGGAAGTTTTGACATGCAACTTAAAGGGAATTAGAAGGCTCAAAATGGCACCAAATAATAATAAACTATTAATAATAAACTATTATAAACTATAATAAACTCCACAGCAGAATCTCATGTTACAATGTCTAGAGGAGTGTCCAGACAGCATGCTACTCACCCATCATCCTCTGCTGTACTACAGCTTGGACAGAACTGAGCTTAGCCCTGAATATGCACTCTTATGTGCTCAAGAAACACATTTCTGGGACTGCCTTTGTGAAAAAATAGGTTAAGCCACCGCTTGCAATACCAGTATCTGTATCAGAGTAATGGTTCGAGTCCTGGCTGCTCCACTTCCAATCCAGCTGCTTGCTAATGCTTCTGGGAAAGCAGCAGAGGGTGGCCAAGTGCTTGCGTCCCTGACTTCTGGCTTCAGCCTGGTCCCGCCACAACTGTCCTGGCCATTTGGAAAGTAAACCAGCAGATGGAAGACCTCTCTCTCTCTCTCTCTCTCTCTCTCTAACACACACTCTTGCTCTCGATCTCTGTATGTGTACATGTTTGTATATAACTCTACTTTTCAAACACATTAGAAATCTTTAAAATAGAAAGAAAAGAAACATATTTCTTACCTGTATTCAGCCCAGGTTTCACTTTAAGTCATATCTGGTTGCCAAGTGATAAAGTAACTTTTTGAGGAAGAAGTAAAACCCTTACTTGTAGTGTTTGCTGTTTTTTATAGGATACAGTCTCCCACCAAAGCTGAATTTACACCACTGAATGTGAACTTGGAAAGATAGGCGCGTAAGCCACTGGTTCCTTTGGTCTGGTCTAGCAGTCAGCCAGACTTGCTGCAGTGCAGGGTCCTAGAGTCCCTTCAGCTCAGTGAGCAATTGCCATAATTAGGGTAAATACACATTCCAGGTACTAGATGCAATTTCACTGTGTATCCATGAGACTTCTTTGGCACACAAATGTGACATGATCCTCCAGCTAAGTCAAGCCCCTATGTAGCTGCCAAGGAATAATCCATGTGCTCTTCCAGATGTTCTCAAGTCTTCTCTGGGTCAAGGCAATAGAACAGACACCTGGTTACCTACTGCTGTGAACAGCGTTGCTCTGGGAGACCAACATTTATACAGTGAGAGAGCTCTCAGGACAGCCTGATGGAATAGTACTGAATGTATCTTCTGGGTTTTATTGATTTGGCTTCTGCTGGCATGAGGGGGGTACTTCCATCTGTGCTCAAACAGGGATAGTTTATTACTGAACAGTTTCTTTTTTTTCTAATTTTATTTATTTATTTGAGAGGCAAAGTCTCAGATAGAGAGCTTCCATCCACTGATTAAACTCTCCAAAAACCTGTGACAGCCAGTGGCCCAAACTGGCAGCCAGGAACTCTAACCAGGCCTCGCACATGGGTTGCAGGAACTCAACTATTTAAACCATCACTGCTGCTATCCAGGGTCTGTATTAGCAGGAAGTTCAAGTTCAAGAGCCCAAGTCAGGTATCAAAGCCAGGTACTCCAGTATGAGTAGGCAAAATGTTCACCCCCAATTATAGATTCCAGTTTGTTTAATTGATCAAGTCTTTTTTTTTTATGTCAGAAACCAGGAAATATGATCTCAAATTTTTTCTACTTTTTTTAAAAGATTTGTTTATTTAAAAGAGAGAGGAGAGGCAGAGAGAGAGAGAGAGAGAGAGAGAGAGAAAGAGAGGGGTCTTCTATCTGCTGGTTCACTCCCCAAATGGCCGCAACAGCTGGAGCTGCATCAATCTGAAGTCAGGAACCAGGAGTTTCCTCCAGGTCTCCCTTATGGGTGCAGGGGCACAAGGACTCAGGCTATCTTCCACTGCTTTCCCAGGCCATAGTAGAGAGCTGGATCAGAAGTGAAGCAGCTGGGATTCGAACCAGTGCCCATATGAGATGCCAGCACTGCAAGTGGCAGCTTTACCTGCTAAGGCACAGCACCAGCCCCATGCTCTACTTCTAATAAAGGGATGAGTTCATTATGATGTCCTTTTTATTAGTTTCATCGCTACTTCCTCTCTCATGAATTCATTCACTCACAAATACTTGAGTATCTATTTGCCATATCTTTGCTCTAAAGATTTAAAAATGCTTTTTACAAAAAAGGATACTTTTGGAATAGTACAATCAGGCATAGATATATCATTTTGCAAATAAATGCCTATTTCTGAATGATGCTAAGTGCTCTAAAAACCAAAGGTTGCTGACTCAGATCAGTACATCATTTTGTGCCACTATCCCTGTTTTTCTTCCTTACATCCCTGTTTTTATGTATTCCATAATATAGTTAGAGATATTTACAAGTGAATAAGCTTTAAGCTTTGTTTCTTTTTTTTTTTCCTACAAAAACAAATTAATGGGTGGCTAGCATTGTGGTACAGTGAACTAAGCTGCCACCTGCGATGCCATCCTCCCATATTGGAGTGCCGGCTCAAGTCTCAGCTACTTCCAATCCAGCTCCCTGCTAATGTGCCTGGGAACACAGCGGAAGTTGGCTCAAATGCTTGGGCCTCAACACCCATGTGGAAAATCCAGATGGAGTTCCAAGCTCCTGGTTTCAGCTCGGACTTGCACTGGCCATTACAGACATCTGGGGAGTGAACCAGCAGATGATAGATCTCTCTCTCTCTCTCTCTTTCTCTCTCTCTCTCTCTTTCTTTCTCTCCCTTTCATGTTCTTTTTCTCTATCACTCTGTCTTAAAGCATACACACACACAAATAAATGACTAGATAACCAAAGATAAGCTTTTCCACTCAGATGATAACAGTAGTTGCACACTATCTCAGAAATTCAAAAGACATTGAATAAATTATATATATGAAATATTATAATAACTAACAGCCACCAAATATAGCACTTACTATGTCCCAGACCCAGTTTTGAACAAATCATGTGTGATAGTAGTTTGTGTGCTATGTTCCTTTGCTCCCCATGGCAGGACTGCTACCTGTGACAACTCTTAGTGGTCCACCCTCAACAGAAATTTTCCTTGCTTGGATAAAGCTGCCTTGTCCAAGGTTAAGCACTTTTCAGGGACAGCCTGTGTCTAAACACCTGTAGATGTAAGCGTATAAAGATGTGGCATCCCATCATACCTGGGAAAATTTTAAGGGGCCATTCAAGTTCCAAGGAGCTGAACTCTTCTTGTAATTGCATCACAGCTCGGTTCTATTTTGCTCAACCCTGCTGCTCTCACTTCACAGAGCTGATCCTGAGAGCACTGCCTCTAAGCTTTTTAGAATCTGTCCCCTCAGGAAACTGGCTCACAGTGCACCAACTTCTTGTAATTCCCAAATTATTAGCCCATTTCACAGATGAAGGAACTGAGGTGAGTGTGTGCAATCATACCCAAGCAACGTGATTATCATACCTGGGGGGGATTCAACAATGTACACTGTACAACAGTGATTTAATAGTTCCTGCTTCTTTTGGCAACAATCTTTTGTCTTTTCTTTTGTTTGAATGTTTCTAGAGGCAAAGAACTCATTATTTAATAAAGCAGTCTGTTTCATTATTAGTTTTTTAAAAAATGATCTATCTATTTGAAATGTATAGTTAGAGAGGGGGAGAGACAGAGACACAGAGAATGAGAGAGTGAGAGTGAGATCTTCTACCCACTGGTTTACTTCCCCAGATGGCCACAATGGCCACAGCTGGGCCAGGCTGAAGCCAAGAGCCAGGAGTTTCATCTAGGTACTTGGGCCATCTTGCACTCCTTTCCCAGGCACAGTAGCAGGGAGCTGGATTGCAAGTGGAGCATCTGAGACTCCAACTGATGCCCACATAGGATGCTGACATTGCAGGCTGCAGCTTAACCTGCTGTACCACAAGACCAGCCTCTTCATCATTAGTTAGATGTAATGATTATGGCTGGCGCCGCGGCTCACTTGGCTAATCCTCCGCCTGAAGCGCTGGCACCCCGGATTCTAGTCCCAGTCAGGGTGCCGGATTCTGTCCCGGTTGCTCCTCTTCCAGGCCAGCTCTCTGCTGTGGCCTGGAAGTGCAGTGGAGGATGGCCCAAGTGCTTGAGACCTGCACCCGCGTGGGAGACCAGGAGGAAGCACCTGGCTCCTGGCTTTGGATCGGCGCAGCGCACTGGCTGCAGCACGCAAAGCCATAGTGGTCATTTGGGGAGTGAACCAACGGAAGGGAAGACCTTTATCTCTGTCTTTCTCTCTCACTGTCTAACTCTGCCTGTCCAAAAAAAAAAAAAAAAAAAAAAAAAAGATGTAATGATTACAACATTTTGCTGTTGTATAGAAATCCAAAGACTGTTTTTAACTCCTTGCCATTGGTTTAGCTTTTGCACATTTGAATGAAATTCTTGCAATATTTGAAGGAAACAACTATAGTTCTTAAATCTGCCATCCAATCTAAGCCAATGTGATTCCATGTGTGATCTCCAAACAACAGTATTAACATTGCCTGGGAGCTTGCTAGAAATGAAAAATCTTGGGTCCCCAAAACATTCTGCTGCAGTAGTACATCTGAGGTTGGGTTCTAGAAGTCTGCAGTTGCAGAAGTCCTCCAGATAACTTTGACAGGAGCTGTCAGAATTGAGTTTGAGAGATATTCTAGACACTGCAGTTCCCCTTAGCCTGTAGTGTATCTGCAGTTCTCGAGATATTCAGGAGTTGGTTCCCTTGGCTTTGAAAAAAACTACTGCTTAGCAATCCAGAACTGCCTGCCTATTTTCAGCCTGTTCACATACCTGCATTTTGTTGGTTTTCATCTTCTCAACTGCAAATCAAGTGAATCGTCACTGTGTTTTCATCCTAGAATCTGGTCCAAGAAGTGATAGCAAGGTGGCTACTAATCACTCCGTTATGTAGACAGAAGGTAGTGGATTGAGTCTAACATAAGTTAGAGTTCTTTAATGATCTTTCTGCTGTGCCTGTTCAATCAATCTTGAAAATGCCAATAGAGGGAACTCAGGTTGAAGAACAGTTTTTAGTAGTCTTCCTTTTAAGACTAAAGGAGTTTACTTCAAAGGGTTTATGGAAAATGGATTTAAAAGGTGAATTTATTTTGGTGCAAATAAATTTGAAATCCAAGCATATGCCAGGTCTTAAAAAAATTCATGGAAAGCACATACTTTCAGAAAACTGTGCTTGGATTTCAAGCTTTCCTTTTTTTAAAAAAAATTTATTTATTTATTTGAGAGGTAGAGTTACAAACAGAGACAGGGAGAGACAGAGAGAAAGATCTTCCATCCACTGGTTCACTCCCCAAATGGCCACAACAGACGAAGCTGAACCGACCTGAAACCAGGAGCCAGCAGCTTCTTCCAGGTCTCCTATGTGGGTGCCAGGGTCCAAGCACTTGGGCCATCTTCTACTGCTTTCCCAGGCCATAGCAGAGAGTTGGATCAGAAGAGGAGCAGCCAGGACTTGAACCGGCACCCATATGGGATGGGAGTGCTGCAGGTGGAGGCTTAGTCTATTACACCACAACACTGGCCTGGATATCAAGCTTTTCTTGCACCAAAGGAAACATCTTTTAATTCCATTTTCCACGAGCTTTTTAAAGTCCTCTAATATTAGACTTTGGACTACTTCTTATCAAGTAAGCAATTTAATATGGTGAGTTCTTGCTAGGTTGCTGGCCCTGTGCTCAGGTTTGATAGGTACTATGGTATTTCACCCTGTCAATGATGCAGGAATCCAAATGGTAACTTAATTGTGTGCCAGACACCCACTGCATAATGATTGCTTAAAGTTCAGATTTCTGGGCCCCAACTTTAGAGACTTCTGGTCATAAATTCTATGGTGAGGCTCAAGAACTAGCATTTCTAGTAAGTATTTGTGGATGGTTATGGTCCTGGTGGATAGGAGCCCACATTAGACAAACAATACAGTAAACTTGCTCCAATTACACCTAAAGCAAGTTACCCATTTCTTTGTTCTTAGGCTCAGGGTTCAAAGCAGCTGATTACCATTTATCGAAAATTAGCCTATTAAATCATTTCCCTTTGTTTTTCTTGGGAAATAAACCTCACTTTCAAAATTGACCACTGACAATTAACAGCAATATGATGATTAATTACTCCCTTAATAGCTCTCCAGGCTCATCTTGCTAGAGGCCTGCATTCCAAATATTTGGTATCTTCTGTGCTCTAGGAAAGAGTTAAAGAGAATTACTCTCACTAGGCTGGTGCTTAAAACCAACAGAGAGTAAACTACAAACTGTGTTTGCCTCAAACTGGGAGATTTTCCAGAATGCAAGACTGAAACCCAGAAAGGCCCAGGTAAACTCCTGTTGTTTCTGGCACAGAGAATTTCAGGAGCAAGCAAACCAGTCCAAGGATGTTTGGGACTGAGGGTTTCCCTGGGATATAAGACTGTTAGTGCTAACACCAGGACAATGGTGTGGAGTGTCCCTTCAAACCACATGTTGGAAACGTCGTCTCCAATGCAATAGTGTTGGGAGGGATGGCCTGCTAAGTAAGAGGTGCTTGGGTCATGAAGGGGGGGGGGGAGATCCTCATGAATAGATTAGTGCTCTTATCATACAGCTGGGTCAGTTATCAGAACAGGTTGTTATACAAGTTAGGCTGCCCCTTGTGCTGTCCCCGTGTTGTGGGTGTTCACTCGCTCTTCTGCCATACAAGGATGCAGCACCAAAGCCCTCTCCAGAGGCTGGCACCCTGCTCTGGGACTTCCCAGGATCATGAACCATATGAATCTCATTTCTTTATAAATTACCCAGTCTGAAGACAGTCACTATGATAGGCTGAAAAATAGCTCCTCCTAAGATGCCTGCATCCTAATACCTGGAACCTGTAAATGTTGCCTTGTTTGGAAAAGGGGACTGAGCAGATGTGAGTAAGGATCTGAAGAAGAGAAGGTTACCCAGGTGGGTTCTTCAGCACAGCCTCACAAGAAAGGCAGAGGGGGATTGCACTCAG
Source organism: Lepus europaeus (assembly GCF_033115175.1). NCBI lineage: Eukaryota > Metazoa > Chordata > Mammalia > Lagomorpha > Leporidae > Lepus > Lepus europaeus. The sequence goes on from NC_084835.1 coordinate 43,935,566, forward strand.
AAGAGGAGGCAATGATGACCATGGAGGCAGATATGAGATTGCAATGGGCACAATTTGAGGAATACCAGTGACCACCAGAAGCAAGAAGAGACAAAGAACAGAGTCTCCCCTGGAGTCTCCAAAAATGAGTGTGACCCTGCTTCAAACTTGAGTTTGTATTTGTGACCTACAGAACTGTGAGAAAATGAATTTCCACTATTTTCAGCCACCAGGATTGGAGCGGTTTGCTACTGCAGCCATAGGAAACACACAGCCACCTAACCAGCTCTCTCACTCCTCAGATATCAACTGGAGTCTTTGGTTACATGCAGCTGACAATCTCTGGTTAACTTAAGCAAAATAACTTGTTAAACAAGTCACTAAAATGCAAAGATGTGGGGTCATTTGAAGGAAATGCTATAGAATCAGTCTTGGGAGAGCAATCAGGGCAGAAAAGTATGGGCCTTTTTTTTTTTTTTTTTTTTTGGACAGGCAGAGTTAGACAGTGAGAGAGAGACAGAGAGAAATGTCTTCCTTCTGTTGGTACACCCCCCCAAATGGCTGCTATGGCTGGCGTGCTGCACTGATCCGAAGCCAAGAGCCAGGTACTTCCTCCTGGTCTCCCATGTGGGTGCAGGGCCCAAGGACTTGGGCCATCTTCCACTGCCTTCCTGGGCCATAGCAGAGAGCTGGACTGGAAGAGGAGCAACTGGGACAGAACCAGAGCCCCAGCCGGGACTATAACCCAGGGTGCCGGCGCCGCAGGTGGAGGATTAGCCTAGTGAGCCACGGTGCCGGCCTAGGCCATTTCTATGGGAGGTGGCAACAGAAGAATAAACTCAACAGCTTTCAGCCGTAGGTTCATTCTGCTCAAGAATCAAATTCCAGAAGACAGCATATCTGATCCCTTTAGCCAGAGTGAAAGGAGGGTGAGACTCTGCACCACAGTCTCTCTGTGACTGCATCTAATGGCAGGAAGAGAATTCTGGAATTTGGTACCTGGAAGAACAGGCAGAAATACCCACTGTTTCTGCTTCTTCATTGTGCTTCCCACAGCCACCAGCATCAGTACTACCCTGGAACCTGCCAGAAATGTAAATTCTTGGGCTCCACCTTAAGCCTACAGAATCACAAACACTTGGATTGGGCTTAGAAATCTGTGTTTTAATTCATTGTTTAGCTGATTTGCATCCAAGCTAAAACTGGAGAACCACTGATTGGATTTATCAAAGCTTTCTTGTCGACCTACATAGGATATTTAGCAAGTCCTTTCTCTCCTCTTTGTTTTTCTTCACCATCCTAGTTTAAAGTAAATTTATCTGCTTCTGATGAAGTTATTAAAATATCCCATGATAATTAAGTGTTTGCCCATTTATGCTTGTAATTCTGACAGTTTTTGCTTTCTGTGTTTTTGAGGGTCTGTGAAGTATATACATATTTCTGATTACTTTATCAAATAGACAATTTTATTATTATCAATATATTTATTTGACCCAGATAATACACATTAACATCTTTAATGGTGTTATTACTGCTATACTAGCTGTTTTGAGGTTTTGTTCCATGTAGTAAGTAGGATAATGCATTCCCCCCAATATGCATACATTCTCATCAAACATTATATTTCGTGCTAAAAAAGACATCATGGTAATTGAAGATGAATCTTGATGTGAATGGAATGGGAGAGGGAGCTGGAGTTGGGAGGGTTGCAGGTGGGAGGGAAGTTATGGAGGGGAAAAAGCTATTGTAATCCATAAGATGGCCCGGCGCTGTGGCTTAACAGGCTAATCCTCCGCCTTGCAGCGCCGGCATACCAGGTTCTAGTCCCGGTCGGGGCGCCGGTTCTGTCCCAGTTGTCCCTCTTCCAGGCCAGCTCTCTGCTGTGGCCAGGGAGTGCAGTGGAGGATGGGGGGCCCTGCACCCCATGGGAGACCAGGAGAAGCACCTGGCTCCTGCCATCGGATTAGCGCGGTGCGCTGGCCGCAGCGTGCTGGCCGCGGCGGCCATTGGAGGGTGAACCAACGGCAAAGGAAGACCTTTCTCTCTGTCTCTCTCTCTCACTGTCCACTCTGCCTGTCAAAAAAAAAAAAATCCATAATCTGTACTTTGGAAATTTATATTTACTAAATAAAAGTTTTTAAAAAAAGACATTATGGGTCTGAGTAAGTTAAGGAACTTGGAAAGGGAAGATTATTGTGGATTTCCTCAGATATCCAATGTAGTTGCAAGGGTCATTATAAGAAACAGTCAGAGGAGATGTGTTGATCGAGGCAGAGGCTGGAGCGATGTGATTGCTCAAAGTGTCTGTGAGCCAAGAAACATGGGCCAGCTCTCAGTGCTGGAAACAGTGAGGAACGGATGCTCTGCTACAGAAGGAACGTAGCCCTACTGACAACGCTGCTTAGTCTCATAAGACTCATTTCGGACTTTAAAAAAATGTTTCTCACTTATTTGAAAGGCAGAGGGGGGGGAGAGAGAGAGAGTAAGCTTTGCCATCTGCTTGTTCACTCCCCCAGTGCCCACAACAGCAAGGGCTGGGCTAGGTCAAAGCCAGGAGCCTGGTACTCCATTTGGGTTCCCACATGGGTGGCAGGAGCCCAGGTTTCTGGGCCATCAGCGGCTTCTTCCCAGATATGCATTAGCAGGAAGTCTGGATAGGAAGTTGAGTGGCTAGGACTAGCTTCCAGAATTGTAAGTTTGTGATAATTTGTTATAGCAGCAGTAGGAAAATAATGCTTGGTATATATTTTTCTGTCCTTTTATTTTTTTCCTTTATTTTCAATTTTCCTTTCTGTTTTGTTTATATATCTTCTAACAAACAACATATAAGTATATGCTTTGAAATTCAATCTGATATCCTTTACTTTTAATACATTTATATTATCTCCACATATGAATATTTTGATTATGGTTAGTTATATTAATTTTTGCTCTTCTATTTTGAGACTTCTATTTACCGTGTTTCTTCCCATCTTCCACCACCTTCTTTTTGAAAGACATGTGAAGAAACTTTTATTATTATTGTTATTATTATTATTATTATTCAAGAGAGAGAGATAGCATATGCAGTGACTATTGTGTCCACAAAGACACTGGCCAAGTGAAAGCTAGGACTTGAGAACTCAGTCCAGGTCTCCCATGTTGGTGACAGAGAGCCAACTACTTGAGCAATCACTCCCTCACAGGGTGCACACTGTCAGGGAGGTGGAGTCAGGAGTGACTCCAGGACTGAAACTCAGTCACTCCCCTATGTGATGTGGGCTTCCCAACCAGTGGCTGGATGGCTAAGCCAAATACCTGCCCCAGGAAACTCTTTCTGTACAACACACACTCTGAAAACGACAAGTGAACAACTTAATAGACAGTGATGAAACAACCATATTTGTACGTAACACCTAGATCAAAGACTGTACCTGGTCAGCAATGCAGAAGGGTCCCTATCTGTTCCCAGATACAGCTCTTCCTCCCCACCTGGAGTTAGTGGTACATATTTATTTATTCTGTTTTTCTGTTTCCACTCTGTTAGGAAGTTATAATGATATTTCCATTTTTAAACTGTCACTCATAATTCTGAACATAGAAATCAAAGTATAAGTTTTCCAACCCTCTCTGTCTTCCTACCAAACAAAAAGAAAACACCTTCATTATTTTTTAATAAAGATTTATTTATTTATTTGAAAGTCAGAGTTATACAGAAAGAGAAGGAGAAGCAGAAAGAGAAAGGTCTTCCATCTACTGGTTCACTTCTCAATTGGCTGCATCAGGCGGAGCTGCACCGACCTGAAGCCAGGAGCCAGGAGCTTCTTTTGGATCTCCCATGTGGGTGCAGGGGCCAAAGGACTTGGGCCATCTTCTACTACTTTCCCAGGCCACAGCAGAGAGCTGGATAGGAAGTGGAGCACCTGGGGCTTGAACTAGCTCCCATATAGGATGCCAGTACTACAGGTGGCGGCTTTACCCGCTACACCACAGTGCCAACCCCAACCCCCATTATTTTCATCTCTGATTTTGATACCAAAGTAAAAGGTTTTAAAAGTCAACAGTTCACTAAATTTACCAGCATATTTATACAATCTCTGTGTTTACCTCAGTTTTATGTAGCCTGTGCTTTTCCTTGGTCTGAACATCTTTCTCCCTAAAGTTCATTGTTTTTGAATATGTCTTTCAATGAGGGGCCTGCAGATAGTTAAGTTTTTCCTTTTTTTGAATGTCTTAAATTGACTCATTCTTTCTTGAAAGATGTTTAGCGGAGTACAGAACTCTAGGGGGACAGTCATTTCCCTCAGCTCTTTGAAGTACAGTACTTCATGGACTTCAGATACCAAATGTTGACAAGAAATCTACTCATGCTAATTAGAATTCCTTCCTAGAACATCTGCCTTTTCCTTCTGCTGCTTTGACAGTTTATTCCCTATTGCTCTTTGCCAGCTTTGCTATTGCATTTTACTGGTGTTGCTAGTGTGACTGTATTTTTATTTATCTTTTCTTATGATCTGCTCTCAATCTTAAGATTCAATTGTGAACAATCCACAACCACTATCTTTTAAAACATTCCTTCTCTTTCATCCTCTTTATGTTCTTCTTCTGGAATTTCTATTAGCGCTATGTTGGATCATGACAATCTATTCTCTGTCAGTTTCTCATTCAGTAACACTTGCCCCTTGATATATGCTGCGTTTTTTTCTGTAAAATCTTCAGCTTATCTTTCAATTATAAAAATTCTCATCAACTGCAGAGTCACCAAGATAATTTTTATTTCAATGACTCTGTTTCATTTGCAAGATTTATAATTTTTCAAATCCTCCTTTTGTCATTCTGTTTCTTCCTGGTTTTGTTTCATAATCTCTTGTTCTTTTTTCTGGATTTTTCTTCCCTTAAGAATCCAAAGTGATTTTTAAATTGTTTATAGATTTCTTCATTAGCTCCATTGTGTACAGTGTGAATTCTCCCAGTGGCTGATTTTGTTGGACATCCTAGTATTCTTTTCCCTTTCCTATACTTTGGAATTTGCTCTTCAAGCCCTATCTCTTGTGGGAGATGTTGTGTGTCTGAAGTCTGTCCGTCTCCATCTCTGCCCTTCTCCCTTTTGCAGGTGAGGGAGTGGGGGTGATTCTCATATACTCAGTCTCCATATCCCAGCTGTGAGCCCGAGTCTATTTCCTTCTGTTTCCCCAGGTTCTTCTTCTTTTTTTTTAAATTAAGATTCATTTATTTTGAAAGTCAGAGTTACAGAGAGAGAGAGAGAGAGAGAGAGAGAGGCTGGCACTATGGTGCAGTAGGTTAATCCTCTGTGTGCAGCACCGGCATCCCATATGGGTGCCGGTTCTAGTCCCGGCTGCTCCTCTTCCAATCCAGCTCTCTGCTGTGGCCTGGGAAAGCAGTACAGGATGGCCCAAATGCTTGGGCCCCTGCACTCTCATGGGAGGCCAGGAAGAAGCACCTGGCTCCTGGCTTCAGATCGGCACAGCTCCATCTGTTGTGGCCATCTGGGGAGTGAACCAACAGAAGAAAGACCTTTTTCTCCGTTGCTCCCTCTCACTGTCTGTAACACTGCCTCTCAAATAAATAAATACAATCTAAAAAGAGAGAGAGAGACAGAGACAGAGAAAGAGAAAGATCAGTCTTCTGTCTGCTGGTTCACTCCCCAGTTGGCTGCAATGGCTGGGGCCAAAGGCAGGAGCTTCATCTGGATCTCCCCCAGGTGGCAGGAGCATAGACACTTGGGCTATCTTCCCCCTGCTTTTCCAAGACCATTAGCAGAGAGGTGGATTGGAAGTGGAGCAGCCAGGACACAAACCAACATCCATATGGAATGCCAGCATCACAGGTGGCAGCTTTACCTGCTACATGCCAGCCCCACCTTTTTATTATTATTTTTTTTGAAAGGGTCAGACATTGTTGTATATGGGTAGGAGGCCACTGATGACCATGAGCTTATTCTAAAAGCATCTGACCTTTTCTTTTCTTTTCTCTTCTTTCCTTTTCTTTTTTCTTCTCTTCTCTTTTTTCTCTTCTTTCTTTCTTTCTTTCTTTCTTTCTTTCTTTCTTTCTTTCTTCTCCTTCTTCTTCTTCTTCTTCTTCTTCTTCTTCTTCTTCTTCTTCTTCTTCTTCTTCTTCTTCTTCTTCTTCTTCTTCTTCTTCTTCCTCTTCTTCCTCTTCTTCCTCTCCTCCTCCTCCTTCTTCTTTATAGATTTATTTATTTGAAAGGCAGAGTGACACAGGGTGAAATGGAGAGGGAGAGATCATCTATCTGCTAATCCACTCCCTAAATGGCAGCAATGGCCACGGATGGGCCTGGCCAAAGCCAGGAGCCAGAAAACCCATTCAGATTTCCCTCATGGGTAGCAAGAACCCAATACTTGGGCCATCTTCTGCTGCCTTCCCAGGTGCATTAGCAGGGAGCTGGATTGGAGGTGGAGCAGCAAGGACCAAATCAGTGCCCCTTATGGGATGCCAGAGTGGCAAGCAGAGGCTTAACCTGCAGTGCCACAAAACTGGCCTGGGTTCTTAACTTCATGCAATGTGGATACTGATAATAGTCATCCTATTCCCCATGAATCCTTCCAGACCTGCCAGTCTGACTGATGTGGCCTTTGTGTTTGTCCTTATGGCACACTATTTCACTATTCAGCACATTATTTTAAGAATGACTGTACATGTGACTATCTCCCCTATTAGATGGCAAACTCATTGTTAGTGGAGACTTGATATGTTTCCTGGATGCCTCGCACCATTGAATCCATCAAAATATGCTCAATGGAATGAAACACAAATAAATATGCATCGTGTTATTTTGTGGACCTGCATTATAAACAGCATATTCAGCAACCAAAATCCATCTTGAGTGTTACAAAATGTCAATCTTCCTAGCCTTCTGATCATTTTGTCATGCTACCCCAGTGACAGACTTACAGTTCCATTATTCTTTAGTTAAGTAACATTTTACAAAGTAAGTTGGTGCTAGCTTTTTCATTGTTTCACGAGATTTCTGTATTTAGTGAGTCCAGGATATGGAAGTAAGTTAAATATTGCCAATGGAATAAAGTCTGAATAGAAGTGTAGTTTTATTAAAAAAAAAAAAGTAGGTTAGTAGTGGAAAGCAGCTCAAATATGCTTCTGGGATTTTTGAATAGGGTTGAAGTCCAAGATCTCACTGAATTTCATTTAAACAGCAGAGAAAGTGTCTTTTTAAGTAGCCAGACTTGTCGTAACTGGCAGAAGCTACAGGATTTTTAAGTGTCTCTGACAAAATTTCCTGAGAGACAAGCACTTAAATTTTTCCAGAATTCATTCTTGTGAAAAAAAAAAATTGTAGCCAAATCTTAAACCCTCACAAGCAGGCTTTTTATACTAAAGGGATTTTAAGTGTGAAATATCTTCATGCTTCTATCTTTCCTTTAAACTGAGCCCATAATACCTTTTCTAGAATCAGGGCACATAGTATTAGTTATTCTTATAATTAAAGGTGACCATTGCTTTGCTATTATTTGTTTACAACCTGTCTCTTTAGTTAAGAATTAGATATTTGGGCAAGTGTTTGGCACAGTGGTTCAGACGCTGCTTGAGACATCAGCACCCACATCGGAGCGCCTGGGTTCCGGTCTTGACTCTGCTCCCATTCCAGCATCCTGGAAGGCAGCAGGTGATGAGAGCTCCAGTAGTTGTGTTCCTGCTATCCACACGGGGCACCTGGATTGAATTCCTGGATCCTAGCTCCAGCCTAGCCCAAATCCAGTTGTTGCAGACATTTGAGGAATAAACCAATAGATATCTTCTCCTTCTGTCTGCTTCTCTGCCTTCCAAATAAACAAAAATAAATAACTAGGGGCTGTGCCGTGGTGTAGTGGGTAAAGCTGCCACCTGAAGTGCCGGCATCCCGTATGGGTGACGGTTCAAGTCCTGGCTGCTCCACTTCCAATCCAGCTCTCTGCTATGGCCTGGAGAAGCAGTAGAAGATGGCCCAAGTCCTTGGGCCCCTACACCCACATGGGAAACCAGGAGGAGGCACCTGACTCCTGGCTTCAGATCGGCACAGCTGTGGCCATTGCAGCCATCTGGGGAGTGAACCAGCAGATGGAAGACCTCTCTCTCTCTCTCTCTCCCCCCTCTCTCTCTCTGTGCCTCTCCTTCTCTCTCTATGTAACTCTGAGTCTCCAGTAAATAAATAAATCTTTAAAAAAATGAATTTAAAATAATTAGATGTGTAACAACAAAGCATGCTTGACTAGATGTTTAGAGGATAGAAGAAAAAAATCAAAGTAACTACAAGGACATAATGTCACAAATATGGAATGTGAGACCTTCAACAAAACAGCTTGCTTGATTGCTTCAAAATATCAGTGTCATTTTTAAAAAAAAAAAAAGGAACAGAAGAAACTGGCCTAGTCTAAAACAGCCAAATTCAAACTGTGACCTTTGATTCACGTTCAAAAAAGAGTATTTGTGGCTGGCACCGCTGCTCACTTGGCTAATCCTCTGCCTGTGGCGCCGGCACACTGGGTTCTAGTCCTGGTTGGGGCGCCGGGTTCTGTCCCAGTTGCTCCTCTTCCAGTCCAGCTCTATGCTGTGGCCCGGGAAGGCAGCGAAGGATGGCCCAAGTCCTTGCTTGGGCCCTGCACCCGCATGGGAGATCAGGATGAAGTACCTGGCTCCTGGCTTCAGATCGGCGCAGCACGCTGGCCATAGGAGCCATTTGGGGGGTGAATCAACAGAGGGAAGACCTTTCTCTCTGTCTCTCTCTCTCCCTGTCTAACTCTGCCTGTCCAAAAAAAAAAAAAAAGAGTATTTGGGGAAGGATCCAGGACATTTTAATATACATTGGGTACTGGATGACACCAGGGAATTATTGATAATTATTATAATTATTCTAGGTTTTTATGATTGTATTGTGGTTGTGTAGGAGAATGTCCTTATTCTCAGGAGACACAACTCAAAGATTTGTGGCAAAACACGCACTGTCTACAGTTCACTTTGAAGCACTCTAGCTGCAGAGAGGAAAGAAGGGACAGAAATGAAGGAAGAGAGGAAAATGAGAAAAAGACTGAAAGACTGTCAACAGTTTTGTTAAATCTGTGTGATGAGTAATATGGGTGTTCACGGGGGGATTTTTCCCATGTTTTGTGAATTTTTGAAAATTAATAATAAATTTGGGGTGTGTGGGTGGGTGGTGGGGGGTGGTGGTGGTACCAGAATGGAGCCTTTCCAGCTCTGCCGCTTCCCAGTTTGACAAAGTTCCTACAGTTCTCTGCACTTTGATTTCTCACCTTTAGTGAGAAGTCAATGATTGTTAATTGCATAGAATTTTTATAAAAAGCACAGGAGGGGGTGGGTGTTTGATGCAGTTTTTAAGTTGCTGCTTGGGAAGCCTGCATCTCATATCAGAGTGCTTAGGATGGAGTCTACCTCTGCTTCCAATGCAGCTTCCTGCAATGTGCACCCTGGGAGGCAGCAAGTGATGGTTCAAGTATTTGGTCCCTGCCACTCATGTGGGAGACCTGTATGGACTTCTGGGCTCTTAAAATTAGCCTGGCCCATCCTTGGATTTTATGGAGAATGAACCAGAGGATGGAAGATTTCTCTCCATATCTTTCTCTGCCTTTCAAATAAAATGAAAAATTTAAAGTATATTTTTAAGGAGGAGCGGCAAGATGGCGGAATAGGCAGGGAGCACACTTAGTCCGGGGGGAAAGAAAGTTTAATATAAGTGGAGATACTGCAGGGTCAAGGAAGAGTAGGGGATGAAACAGCAGAGGAAACTCTTCCGGAACTAGTGATTCACAGTGGACCTGCGTGGAGAGCGTGGGAGCCCAAGTTCGGGACACCAGCGGCAGACTCAACGCACCAGCGCTGGAACGCGAGGTGAGCCGAACCTCCATAGCCCGAGATACCAGCGGGCAAGCGGAAAGAGGAGGCTAGAGGGAACGAGGCTTGAAACTCCGTGGGGAAAAGTTCACCAGGCTAACTAGAAGGGAGATAGGAAAAAAATAAAAAAAGTGACCGATACGGACACAAGTTTCTCTCTCTCTGCTCACCTCTCAAAGGCGAGCAAGACAGAGCAGGCGCCATTTTGGACATACGTCATAAGCAGGGCGACATCAGGTCTGCACCAGCCCTGAGCCTAGCAGAAAAACCTGACTCTGTGGGGAGGGGTGAAATAACAGGAGATTAGGATCTAACTTGGCAACCCAGTGGGAGACTGCAGGAGAATTGGAGCCCACACTGAGGGCAGCAGAGATTCCCTGTGTGGTCCTTGGGAAAGAGCTTCCAATCTCTGGCTCCTGAGGGTATATCATTTGCCTGCTAACTACCTCCAATTACGTTCAGCTGTGCGGAATTACTTCCCTTTTAAATCAAAAAAAGAAAGAGAGATTTACCACACCTAACCTGGGAGTGTCATCCTTGACACACCCTCAACCCTGAGGAACCAAACACAGCTCTCAGTCCACACTCATCTCAAGCCTCTAAGGCTCCACTGAAAGCAGACAGTCCACTTAATATAGAGCCATAGTGTAACAAGAAAAAACACCACAGTGAAGAAACCAAATATCTCCAACATGCCAAACAACAAACGCAAAAACCAAGCTAACAAGAACAAGGAAGAAACTATGACGCCCCCAAATGAAAAAGACACCCCAATTCAAGATTATGAAGATGATGAGATCGAAGAAATGCAAGAAGCAGATCTCAAAAAATTGATAAGAACATTAACAAGTTCTCAAAAACAAATTCTTGAACTACAGAAATCCTTCATGGACAAGATAGAAAATCTCTCCCGTGAAAGTGAAATATTAAGGAGGAATCAAAATGAAATGAAACAACTAGTGGAACAAGAAACTCTGATAGTGACTAGAAATCATAATGAAATGAAGAGTTCAATAGATCAAATGACAAACACATTAGAGAGCCTTAAAAACAGAATGGGCGAAGCAGAAGAGAGAATATCAGACTTAGAAGACAGAGAACAGGAAAGGAAACAGGCAAACCAAAGAAAAGAAGAAGAAATTAGAAATCTAAAAAATATTGTCGGGAATCTACAGGATACTATTAAAAAACCCAACATTCGGGTTCTAGGAGTTCCTGAAGGCATGGAGAGGGAGAAAGGATTAGAAGGCATTTTCAGTGAGATACTAGCAGAAAATTTCCCAGGTTTGGAGAAGGACAGAGGCATCTTAGTACAGGAAGCTTATAGAACCCCTAATAAACATGACCAAAAGAGATCCTCACCACGACATGTTGTAATCAAACTCACCACAGTGAAACATAAAGAAAAGATCCTAAAAGGTGCAAGAGAGAAACGTCAGATCACTCTTAGAGGATCTCCAATTAGACTCACAGCAGACTTCTCATCAGAAACCCTACAAGCTAGAAGGGAATGGCGAGACATAGCCCAGGTACTAAGAGAGAAAAACTGCCAGCCCAGAATACTATATCCTGCAAAGCTCTCATTTGTGAATGAAGGTGAAATTAAGACTTTTCATAGCAAGCAGAAACTGAAAGAATTTGTTGCCACTCATCCTGCCCTGCAAAAGATGCTTAAAGATGTGTTACACACAGAAACACAGAAACATGGTCACCAATATGAAAGAAGGTGAAGGAGGGAAACCTCACAGCAAAAGATCACTGGAAGCTCAATTTATCTTTGACATAGAATTAAACTCTGATGCTCTGTTAAAGCAATGTGTTAAAGTAATCTATTATGTTCTCTTGATGTCTGTTAAATTCTAATTGTTCAAAAACAGCTGAATTTTTATTAAGAGCTATGGGTTATTTAAATATGTGCTTTTTTCAAAAATTTGAATAATCACCTTGTAACAATGATCAAATTTGGTCTATGTTATGTCATGATTTTAAGGAATCTTATTTCAACCAGATATTTTGGATTTTGAGCCTTCTTGGCATTCTTGACAGGCATTCAAAAAATCAAAGTTTCAAACAATCTGGTCTCTAAAATTTCCAGTAAATCCTGGACTTTGGTTTTTCCAGTTTGGGCCCAACTGAAAAAATCGAAGGACCTATGTCTCTCATCTTATAGAGACACCAACTAATCAGTCTATTTGGAGTATATTAGAAGGACTGTCAAGATGTGATGTGGTACCAGACTTTAAGTTTCTATAATGGAAAATGCTATTAATACAAATGTTTGAGAATTAAAAAGTCTAATGATCTTGTGTTACTAGACATGATAGTTAGCTTAATGAGAAAGCCCCAGAGGCCTAAAGGGTTAAATACTTGTAAAATCCTACAGGTGCTTTCAAAAATACTGTGAAGTAAGCAAGTGCCTCTTGTTGGTTGATGAGTTTATAATTTTAAACATGGCAACTTAAAGTCTTTTGTCATCCACAGTTATATATGATGTGCTGCTCATAAAACTAAAGCGTTGTTGGTTCTGTGTTTAGCTGTCCTCCTATAGGTTCCTATAGACTTTTTCCAGCCACTTTTATTGTATTCAGTACTTTGGGATGGCTCTGTAAACAGATGAAGCCAATAATGTATTAACAGTACCAACTGAGAGAAAGTATGGTTAACTGAGATTACTAAAAACAAAAAGCAATTCAAATCAATTGGCAATCTACAAAAAGAGTTAAAGATTTTAAAAGCTATTATTAAAATTGCTATATTGGTCTATTATGCTATATTATATGTGTGTACATATTGTATGTCCACATGGGGAAATTTTATTAAGAGTTTTATTTTAAATGGCTTATAGATAAGATTGTCCATAAATTTAAGCTGCTAAAATCAATCAAAGATACATTTTAATTTGTGTGACCTGAATCTGTGTATCATATGTTTTAGACTTGTTGGTAGAAAGAAACTAAAAACGTTTTAGATGGTTGTGCTTAAGTTTACTGGCTAAACAAACTACACCATGTTAGATATTTAAGAGGTGTTTTCAAATACATGATTCTTAAAATTTATAGAAGGCATTGGACCTTCTGGTAAATGTTTTCTTAAGTTGTTATCTAATGGTTGAAATGGTTTGCTAAGTATTCATGTGATATTGCTATTGTCAGCAAGCGATCTAGGACTTGCTCCCTCATTTCTCTATTCTAAGCCCAACTTGTTCTTTCATTTCTCTATTCTCTTCAAGGTAGGAAACTAATTCTATTATGAAGGAATCTGTAGGATGCACAATTTAATCTTTAGACCTTATAAAAGAGATGGCTAACATTTTTCTGCAATAGCATAGCCAAAATAAGAACTTAAATAATAATCTCATAGCTAGATTCACTTCGCCATCAGCGAAGTATACAGTAAGTAGAAAAAACCTCCCTTTCAGACAAAAGGGAAAGAAAGTTTTAAAGTGAGAATATAATTTTCCTCATGGGCATTGTCTACCTTAGAAAAACTACTACAGAACATGCCTGTGACTATAGACTTGTAGTTCAGGCCACCGAAGATTAGAGATGGGATACGGGCACTCCCTTGACTTGCATCCTCTGGTCTGCTTTAACACAAACCAGGAGGAAAAGAAAGCTAGGCATCAGAAGCAATGGGTGGCAGGCCTATTAATGGCTGATCTGTACAGTGATCTGCCCTCAAGGAGACCCAACAGGCCAGTCCACTGCAGTGGCTTTCAATGTGGTAAGCCTGGGCTTCAGCAGAAGTCAGCTTGTGAAGAGCCCTGGCAGCTCTGCCAAGAGTTGGATCACTGGAAATGGACCTGCCCTGGAGTCGAAGGATGCCCAGGTCAGAGCCACAGATCTTATTGGCTCTAAGCTGAAAAGCCCTTCACTCAGCCCAACTTCCAAAGTGACCACTGCAGCTGAGGGGATGGTCAAGTAGGGTCAGCAACATTGCAGGCAGAACTGTAAATTTCTTGTTAGAGATGCCCCCTGCCTTTACCTGGCCAGCTCTCCTCCCAGGCCAGCCAAGTAATGAAAGTCAACAGAGTGCCTTCCCCTAGGAGGTTCACACCTCCCTTAGGATATACCCCATGTGAAGAGATAGATAGGTCTGGGCCTCTGAATTTACAAGGCCTAAAGCCCACCAGATTATTATCAAGCCCCTTCTATCAGGTTCTATTTGCCTCTCAATCAGAAAAATTACTTGTAGCTTAGACAGCACCTTTCTTAGCTCCTCTAATAATGACTCTGTCCTTTGTTCTAGGCCCTGTCTAGTGCACTTGGGCCTCATTCCTTTGTAATCATAACCTCTACTCTACCACCAATGGCTCTACTCCCAACCTGTGTGTACTGATGGTCCTCTTCCCCACTTAATGCTGTATAATTGTTCAAACCTGGTAAATGCCACTCTTAGGATCATTGGTTACTATCCTCACTCTGTCTTTTATGACCTTGTCTAAATACGATCAGAGTCGGCAAACTTGGAAGGCTTCCATGGCCTTGGCAGCTCATGACGACAGCCTAGGATGGTTACTGGCGCCATAAACTAGAGTGTCAATTTGTTGGGTCAACAACGGGAGCCACTGTGCACTTGCTCCTCATGTGGGATCTCTGTCCTTAATATGCTGTACATTGTGATTTAATGCTATAACTAGTACTCAAACAGTATGTTTCACTTTGTGTTTCTGTGTCGGTGCAAACTGTTGAAATCTTTATACTAAATTGATCTTCTGTGTATAAGGAGAATTGAAAATGAGTCTTGATGCAAATGGAAGGGGAGAGGGAGCGGGAGAGGGGAGGGTTGCGGGTGGGAGGGAAGTTATGGGAGGGGGAAGCCATTGTAATTCATAAGCTGTACACTGGAAATTTATATTCATTAAATAAAAGTTTAAAAAAAAGTATATTTTTAAGTACATGGGTTGACATTGTAAGGCATGTATGTATTTTTTAAGATTTATTTATTTATTTGAAAGTCAGAGTTACACAGAGAGAGAAGCAGAGGGAGAGGGAGAGGGAGAGGGAGAAGGAGAGAGAGAGAGAGAGATAGAGAGAGAGAGGTCTTCCATCTGCTGGCTCACTCCCCAAATGGCTGCAACGGCCAGAGCTAGGCTGAGCCGAAGCCAGGAGCCAGGAGCTTTTTCTGGATCTCTCACATGGGTTCAGGGGTCCAAGGGCTTGGGCCATCTTCTACTGCTTTCCCAGGCCATAGCAGAGAGCTGGATCGGAAGTGAAGCAGCCAGAACAGGAACCAGTGCCCACAAGAGATGCTGACACGGCAGGCGGCAGCTTTACCCGCTACGTCACAGCACCAGCCCCTGCATGTATGTTTTTCACACATGTGTTTCACTGTTCCCTGGTATAATCATTGTAATCATTAAAAAGATAATTATTATCACCTATTACTAGGCAATTAATGCCTCATTATAAAGCATCTTTGCTATCGTTATCTGTTTTTAAGGTACAATTTTGGCTTTTGAAAGCAATTTGCATAATTATCTTCTTTGAAATTTACACTAAGACTGAGATATGAGCAAAAATGAAAAAAAATCCAGAATTTTCTTCTATTACCTAAAAATTTCCATACACTACACTTACTGTACTAGAATTATTGGAAAGAAATGTATACTCGACAGCATCACCACTGTCTCCCAGGACCTGATTAGCAGGAAGCTGTTGTTAGGACTGAGATCCAGGAATTGAACCCAGGCACTCCAGTGTGGGATGTGGGCATCTTACAGGCACCTCAACCCTGAAGCCAAACACCCACACCAGTATGTATTTTAAGCAAAGATACTTGAATCAATTAAGTATTTTCATCCTAATCCTTGCAAACCAGTCACTTAATTTAAGGGATAACCGTATTCCACTTTTTCTTTTTTAAAAATAGCTTGAGTGGGGCCAGCACCGTGCTTTAGTGGGTTAAACCCCGGCCTGCAATGCCAACATCCCATATGGGCACCTGTTTGAGTCCCATCTGCCCCACTTCTCATCCAGCTCCCTGCTAATGTGCCTAGAAAAGCAGCAGAAGATGGCCCAAGTCCCTGGGCCCTGCACCCATGTGGGAGACCCAGAAGAAGTTTCTGACTTTGGCCTGGCACAGCCCTGACCATTGTGGCTATTTGGGGAGTGAACCAGCAGGTGGAAGATCTCTCTCTCTGTATGTGTCTCTCCTTCTCTCTCTCTCTGTAATTCTACCTTTCAAATAAATAAGTCTTTAGAAAAAAATAGCCTGAGTGACTGTATTAGTCAGGGTTCTCCAGAGAAATAGAACCAACGGGTTGTGCTGTGTGTATGTAAGTTCATGGAAAATGTATATTATGAAAAAAACTGGATTTCAAAAAAGTTACACACCAAAATGAATGTATCTTATAGTTCCATTTTCTATGAACTTTTTTGAGATACCCATGGGTGTTTGTGTGTAGAAAGAAATGCATAATAAGGAAGTGGCTCACGTGATTGTAAATGCTCTAGAAGACAAGCTGGAGACCAGGAGACTGATGAGATAGGCCCAGTCCAAGTCCCAAGGCCCAAGAAGCAGAAGAGCCAACGATGCAAGTTACAATCCAAGTCCCAAGGCCAAAGAAGACCAAAGGCTAAGTCTGACAGCAGTCCTATCAAGGGAGCAGCTTCTCCCTACACTGCCTTTTGTTCTATTCAGGCCTTTAATAGACTGGATGAGGTTCAGCTACTCTGGGTTGGGCAATCTACCCAATTCAAATGTTAAGCACATCCAGAAACTCCCATATGGATACACCCAGAATCTTGTTTAACCAGATAGCTGGGCACTCCATGGCCCAACAAGTTGACACACAAACTTAACCATCATGGTGACTGTGGCTTATCGGGAATAACTCATCCCTTCCTATTTACAGTAAGATTTGAACATCAGTCAGGATAACAAACACAACAGAAAGCCCTATTGATATTCAGCATTTTTTTTTTTTTGACAGGCAGAGTGGACAGAGAGAGAGACAGAAAGGTCTTCCTTTGCCGTTGGTTCACCCTCCAATGGCCGCTGCGGCCGGTGCACTGTGGCCGGCGCACCGCGCTGATCCGATGGCAGGAGCCAGGTGCTTCTCCTGGTCTCCCATGGGGTGCAGAGCCCAAGCACTTGGGCCATCCTCCACTGCACTCCCTGGCCACAGCAGAGAGCTGGCCTGGAAGAGGGGCAACTGGGACAGAATCCGGCACCCCGACTGGGACTAGAACCTAGTGTGCCGGCGCCGCTAGGCGGAGGATTAGCCTATTGAGCCATGGCGCCGGCTTGATATTCAGCATTTTTCTGAAAGTTACAAACCAAAGGCTGAATGAAAAAAGAATTAGGAGGATTAGGGAGTTAGCCATTGTCTCTGGTCTCCTGAAGCCCACTGGTGATGATGATGAAGATGACGATAAAAGAAGCCCCCATTGGATAAAGGCTCCCTACTTGCCAAGCTTAATCCAAGTTACATTTCTCATGTCTGAGCCTGATTTTTCTTCTCTTAAAACCAAGGTATTGATACCTACCTACATGCCACTTTCCCACTTGAGGGCCAAATGAGATAAGTGAATGTGCTTTACAAAATTGTCAAGTGCTCATTACTTTCTGTTGAAATATCACCCTGGAGGAAGCAGGGAGAAGGATGTTTTCTTTCTTCTCTGTAAACCTTTGCTGTAGCACCTGTGAACCTAGAAGTGTTGGAAATCTGTATTTGGAAGTCAAAATGCATTTCTCTGGTGAAATTGGAAGAGACAGGTGGTTTATTGCTTCCTGGCCTTCCAGAATTTGAATTTCCTTTGCCTTTATTCTTTTTGTTGTGTGGTCATCATTTGCAATTTGATAGAAGCCCATCATGTTTATCCTGAGGGAATTGCAAGAAAGAATGGTATATACTACCCAGGACTTGGCCAGCTCAAAGTGGAAATTTGCAAACAATAAATACATTATATTTGTATTTCAAATACAGTTTTATTGATTTTTTTCAACATCAAAATTTATTGGCTTGTTACAGGATGCCAAACAACTGAAGTAATCTCTTAGGAAAACACATGGTTTAGAGATGGAGATTTTTCAGCGCTTCAGCTTTTGAAGCATTACAAAAGGCCATTGATATTCTGCGCATGCAGTGAGACAGTGTGTGTCAAATAAAAAATGTTCTTCACCCAGGGGTCCCTGGTACTTCCGTGCTATGTGTCACCCCACAGTGAAGAACCATTGAAAATTTGGCTTTCTATTCAGTGGTCCTGGGTTAATAAAGCACAATTTTCAAGGAATGATTGATTCCTTGTACAATTTAAGGCATCTATAAGATCATAAGAGTTAATACTTCCTCTGTGTTTATGCAGCAGTAACACTTAAAGACCTGGATTTTGGAAGAGCTCCATAAAGGATTTCTTTCTATCCCCCATGTCAGAAGGAATAGCCTGGAAAGAACTTTC
The DNA here is from genome assembly GCF_033115175.1 of Lepus europaeus. Taxonomy (NCBI): domain Eukaryota; kingdom Metazoa; phylum Chordata; class Mammalia; order Lagomorpha; family Leporidae; genus Lepus; species Lepus europaeus. The sequence goes on from NC_084835.1 coordinate 43,953,808, forward strand.
TTTCTTCTAGAATCAAAGATTACAATACAAATTTATATGTCACCTCACAGCAGCATCTGGCAGGATTTTTCTAAGTTTTCAGTTTCATCGATCAGCAGGAGCAACTCCCTAGATTGCAACAGGGTCCATCATTAAGTTATTATGGGACCCCAGTTTGAGTATCTATGTGTGTTAGAAACAATGCTGCAAAGTCAGACTATTGAGTTAAAGCAAACTGTTATTCCCTTAGAAGATGAGAACTAGGAGAAGTGTGGGACAAAGAAGTGAGATAAAAATGTGTTGGCCAGCGCCGTGGCTCACTAGGCTAATCCTCTGCTTGCGGTGCCGGCACTCCGGGTTCTGGTCCCAGTTGGGGTGCTGGATTCTGTCCCAGTAGCTCTTCTTCCAGTCCAGCTCTCTGCTGCAGCCCAGGAGTGCAGTGGAGGATGGCCCAGGTGCTTGGGTCCTGCACCCGCATGGGAGACCTGGCTTCGGATCGGTGCAGCGCGCTGGCTGTGGCGGCCATTTGGAGAGTGAGCCAACAGAGGGAAGACCTTTCTCTCTGTCTCTCTCTCTCACTGTCTAACTCTGCCTGTCCAAAAAAAAAAATGTATTGAATGTGTTTCACTGCCGTGTCTATTCCATACTGTTCTTCACCAACCAGGAAGGGCTGGAAGCTCCCTTGCGTTGTCTCTGGGAAAAGTAATTATGTAGCTATTATGAACTTAATTATGAATCAAAATGTAAAACATGTATTTCCTTCAATTTAGCAATTCCACTTCTAGGAGTTTACCCTATGGAGGTAATCAGATGAATACAGAAAGGATTATGTCAAAGTGGCTCATCAAATTTTGTATAACGTTAAAGGAAAATAGCATAATATCCTTCAGTAGGGGGTTGATTACATGAATTGTGGTTAACTGAACTACACAGATATTAAAAATGACATAAGTTGCTTTGTATTAATTATTAATTTATCAATTAATATCAATATCAGTAGTAATAGAAGAATATTATTGAGTGAACTGTAGGATCTGAACTGTAGGATCTAGGTGAGGTGTATTCCGGTGTGCATGGCTATATAATGAAAGGCTTTGTCACAAAAGTGTCTACCAGTGTCCCTCTCTGAGTTAGAGATGTGATTTTTATTTTCTTCTTTATGTTTCACTGTTTCCTTAGGCATTTTATAAAAATCATGTGGCATTTCAGTAATTAAAAATCCTTTTTATTCAAAAAAATTAATCCATAGTATCTCCTAATATTTGCTAAAATGAAGCAGGCACTCTTCTCTTGGTAAGTAGAAGTGATTTACTAATTTGCAAAGGAGAGGTCTGTGAAACTCCAAAGTGTGTGTGATATAAAAAAAAACACAAGACTTGGGAATCAAGACTCCAACACAAGCTGCACATTTGTCATGAGCATGTCGAAGACATGTCTATTTTCTCATCTACCAAAATGTAGGTCCTCTTCATTGCCTCACTCAAGTCATGAGATGGTATAATATCCCCCAAGTTTTACTTTATTCAAATTGCCAGTGCCTTTCACTTTCACTGTGCCTTATTGATGTGGGATAAAAAGGCAACAAGTGGTTTAGTTGAGCTGTAATTCTTGTACCCCTGCAATGTAACCCTATCTCTTTCACTGTTGGTTTGATACACCGCCTTCCCCGGATGCACCTGTTGCATTTGGGACCAGAATGCATGGTAAGACCCCAAACTGCTTGCATGTCCAATGGGGTGCCACCTCCTTGCAAAAAAAAAAAAAAAAAGGTGGAAGGAGGGAGGGAGGGAGAGAGAGAGAGAGAGGCTGCTCTTCTTTGTGCTCCTTTCTGTTGCTGGTCTGCCTCCAGAGGACCTTTCCAATCATAGGTAGTTTTTGGTCTTTCTCTCTCTCATTTATGGGCGACTCTCCAGCTCACTCATGTTGGATATTTCTCAGTGTGGGAGGCCCACACTTGCACGTGGATTTATGCTAAATAAATTCACTCACTGCTCACTAAATAAACTCACTGCTAAATAAACTCTGTTCCTGTTTGCACATGATATCAGACTCCACTTAGTATTTTTATCTTCATGAGAAGCAAGAACTCAGATTTTAAAAATAATATTTTCATTGCGCACATCACTATCATGCTCCTTAATGGACAGTCTAATACCCCTTTGGCAGATGAGAAAACAGCATCTCTGTTTCTTGCCCTGTTAAAGGTGAATAATCCTGCTGGCACCGTAGTTTACTAGGCTGATCCTCTGCCTGCAGCGCTGGCACCCCAGGCTCTAGTCCCGGTTGGGGTGCCGGATTCTGTCCCGGTTCTCCTCTTCCAGTCCAGCTCTCTGCTGTGGCCTGGAAAGGCAGTGGAGGATGGCCCAAGCGCATGGGAGACCAGGAGGAAGCGCCTGGCTCCTGGCTTCGGATAGGCACAGTGCACCGTCTGTGGCGGCCATTTAGGGGGTGAACCAACAGAAGGAAGACCTTTCTGTCTCTCTCTCTCACTAACTCTGCCCGTTAAAAAAAAAAAAAAGTGAATAATCCCACACCTATCTCGAAGAGCTCTTGGGAGAAAAATGATTTAATGTAGGTAAAATGCTTGCAGCAGTGCTCAGCAAACAATGAGCCCTCAGTTGTATTTGCTGTTTTTTCTATTATTGATATCACCAACAGCTTAAATAGTTTCACAGCACCCAGAAGACTATCACCTTTGGAGTTATCCACTTGACATTCTCTGAAATGACACAGCTGTACCAACTCCCAAATGTGAAGCTGAGGTTCCATGGCAGTGCCATTTCAGAGGAGTCATTAGAAGTTTTGTTTGAAATTAAGGTACTAAAGCTTTTTGAGATATCTGACAATCGATCTTTTATACTAAGACTATATTAATCTATAAGGAAAAGTAATCTTATAATTTATATTAATCTTTAAGAAAAGGTATTCTTGCATTCTTACATTAGGTGCATTTGGCTAGGAGTATAGAAAGCTTAGAACATTTTCTTCTTATTTATTAAGGAAAAATAGAATTAAGAAGGCATTGAGTCATATTAATTATACTATATACATAATGGAATTCTGTGCTGTCAATCTTATATTTTATTTAGTTTTTTTAAAAAGATGTATTTATTTATTTGAAAGGCAGAATGACAGAGGGGGAGGGAGAGAGGGATTCCGTCTGCTGTTTCATCTTCCAAATGGCTGCAATGGTAGGGGCTGGGCCAGGCTGAAACCAGGAGGCTGGAACTCCATGGAGGTCTCCCACAGGGGGCCAGGGGCCCACGTCAAGCCATCCTCCACTGCTTTGCAGGGGGCTTAGCAGGAAGCTGAATCAGAGGTGGAGCAACTGGGACTTGAACCTACACTGTAATATGGGATGTTTTCTTTAGAAGAGTATTCTTGCTATGAGGAAGCAAAATTGGCAGACCACAAGGCAATGATTAACTTTAACAAAAATATTAATAGGAATAAAGAATAATATTTATGAAGTGTTGTAGGGGAGTCTCATTATGCTGCCTTTCCCCTATAGAAAAACTGTCCTATGCCCTGAGGGTAGCCTCTGGGCTAGCCCTCCTTCCCCGCTCCAGGGTAAACACCTTAAGTAGAATCTGGTGGGAGAGGGCCAATGTAATACAGCTGTGGCTTGTAGAGCACCAGGAGGGGAGCATGCCTGGATGTTTTGGCCATGAGCTAATTGTGCTTGTTTACCTGATACTATTTAACACTGAGTATGCCAAGGGGTGGTACGGATTACTATGGACCAAGGACTACCAGCAGTGCCTCCTGAGACTAAAGGTAAATGTTTCTCCCAACTAAACTTCTGGGTGACTTTCTTTAAAGTTAATGAACGTTATGCATGAATCCTCTTGGGCTTGCTGCTTCACTCTGCAAATGCCTACAGCTGTGAAGGATGGGCTAGGCTGAAGCTGAGCGCTGAGAACTCAATTCAGGTCTCCTGCGTGGGTGGCAGAGACTCAACTACTTGAGTCGTCCCTGCTGCCTTCCAAGCTGTTCATTAGCAGGAAGATGGAATTGGTAGTGGAGCTGGGACCCCGACCCAGGCACCTCAATATGTTGGCATCTTAACTGGTGTTTTTTTCTTTCTTTCTTTTTTTTTTTTTTTTTTTTTTTTTTTTTTTGAGAGACAGAGTTAGAGGCAGAGAGAGAGAAAGGTCTTCCTTCTATCTGCTGGTTCACTCCCCAGTGGCCACAACGCCTGGAGCTGAGCAGATCCAAAGCCACAAGAGTTTCTTCCTGGTCTCCCACACAGGTACAGGGGCCTAAGGACTTGGGCATCTTCTGTTTTTCCGGGCCGTAGCAAAGAGCTGGCATAGAAGTGGAGCAGCTAGAACTTGAACTGGCACCTATATGGGATGGTGACATTGCAGGCAGCAGACTTACCCACTAAGCCACAGCACTGGCCTCTTGGGTCATCTTCTACTGCTTTCCCAGGCCATAGCAGAGAGTCGTATCTGAAGAGGAGCAACTGGGATATGAACTGACTCACAGGTGGAGACAACCTACTATGCTACAGCGCCAGCCCCCTCAACTGGTGCCTTAACTACCACACCAAACACCTGCCTGTGGGTGCTTGCTTTATGATCAGCACTAAATTGACTACAGTCTATGTATTTGCTTGTTCACACTCCAAAACACCTGTGAGGTAGGCACAATTATTTCCCCCCATCTTACAGCTGATCAAAGAGAATCAGTAATTTATCCAGGATTCAGCTGGGATTAGAATGCAGGTATGCCTGAATCCACATTGTAGGTTTTTAACCACTGTAGGGTATGAGTGGGTATGAATTGAAAGGCTTGTTCTAGAAAGAAGGAGGAGGCAAGAGTTGACCAGTTAATAATGACATTTAAGGGTGCAACAGCGGATGTGAAATATTTACCATTAGAGTCTTTGAAATCAGTTTCCAGTCATTGCCAAATCCAAATTTACATAAAAACAAGCCCATAAGTCCAACATCTTAAGTTTCAGGAAAAGATAATCCTCCCTAAAACTGGAGAGACATCTGCAAGGACCAAGATGGCACCCTCCCCAGTGCTGACCACTGGGAATCGGCCAGCCAGTGAAACACAGTGCGTGAACCTCACCACTTACCTGCTATGGCAACTGGAGGACATTTGGAAGGTAGACTCCATAGGGTGACTTCTGTGTGATACCCAAGAGGAGTTAAATGGAAAAATTTGTGCTGACCTAGTATTATGTAGGACCCCAGTATTGACTGTGCAATTTCCCAGTCACTCTCTGGCCTCCTTCCTTCTGTGAAAGTCTTTAGATCAAGCCTCAGTTATCAGTAGTTTTCAAGTGCACAATTTGGCACAGTGGATAAGATGCTGCTTGGGTAGTGGGCCCTGTAGCATAGTGGGTAAGGCTCCAGCCGGAAGTGCCAGCATCCCATATGGGTGCCAGTTCTAGTCTCGGCTGCTTCACTTCCTATCCAGCTTTCGGCTATGGCCTGGGAAAGCAGTGGAAAATGGCCCAAGTCCTGGGGCCTCTGGACCCAAGTTGGAGACTCAGAGGAAGCTCCTGGCTTCCTCCAGCACCCCACCCAAGTGGGTGCAGGGGGCCAAGGACTTGGGCCATCTTCTGCTTTCCCAGGGCATAGCAGAGAGCTGGATTGGAAGTAGGGCAGCCGGGACTGGAAACGGCGCCCATATGGGATGCAGGCACTGCAGGCAACATCTTTATCCACTACACCACAGTGCCGGGGCTGCTTTTTCACTCAAGACAAAACATCAGTGTGGAGAAGAGTTATGTTACAATGGGAACAACCAACAAGGCCTGCTAATTTAAATTTTTAAAACGCATTTATCTGTCAGTTTTTCTGTTTGAAATGTTATAGTGGTGTTAACGGCACACATGCATTTTAAGTTAGAAAATCCAAAATACATTGACCTAGCAAAAATATGAGAAAATCAAATTATAATATGTACCCTTTTAGCAATCTTATTGGTTAGGAATTACATTTGTAAATCTGTATATCCATACTGCATGTGCACTCTGCTTTATGGATCATTTAATGAATTTTTCATGGGTTATTTTGGCTATAAACACTTTACTTTAAATAATCCACCCCCTCTCTCTTACCCCTACCGCTATCAACACCATCTTAAAGTGAAGCCAGTGTGTTTATAACAATTGAGCTTTTTTTTTTTCAACAGTGGCCCCAGTATCCACAATGTGCCATCAGCTAGTGTTTTAAACTAGTCATGAATAATATTTAGGTAGCAGCTGCTTTTTCTTGGTTCAAATTTGTGAAGCTCACGTCATCATCTGTTTCTATTGCATGGCCATCCTCCTGGGGACTAGACATTGAATTCAGTGTCAGAAATACACTTTGTTTTCCACTGGGCTTTTTGACAGTCTGGAAACTAATTTAACTGCATGCTTTTTTTTTTTTTTTTTTAATGGCAGTAGTGATGGAAAATGGGGTTTGATAATAGCTTGACTGACAACAGAAATACTTGGTTTTTGTTTTTCCTATACAGAACTACAGCATTATCTGCATCAATGTAATACATTAACAGATTAATTCATCAGTCTGATTTTGTTACTTTTTCAGGCTGAAAATCCTTCAGCACAATGAAATTCGAGTGGGCACAACTGACAAAATCTATATGTATGTTCTTTGCTTCTTCTCCGCTACTGTCTCTCCCTTATCGCCTCTGTTCTACCCACAACAAACTCAGCATTGCTCCTGCCAGGCTATTTCACAACACCACGCCTTTGCCCCAGCTGTTGTCTCTGCTGGGAATGCTGTCATCACCCCACCTCCTTAGTGGGTTTATACATCAGTACTGCACTCCAGTCTCACTTCCTCTGTAGTGCCTTCCCTCACTTCCCGAGGCAAACTTAGCCACACCTTCTCTTCCATACTCTCAGGACATTTGTATACCTCTGTTGAAGCAGTTATCAGGCATTAATAAGACAAAGTCTTCAAACATCCATATCCTCTATTATGTTGCTCTTAGTTCATTTTGTGTTGCTATATCAAATGCTCAAGATTAGACACTTGACAAAGAAGTTGATTGGGCTTATTATTCTGGTGGCAAGAGGTCTTAACAACAAGGTACTGGTGTCCTGGAGAGAATCACCCTGACTATAGCACAACATGGTAAAGAAGTGGAAAGGAAACTAGCCATGTGCAGAGAGAAATGTGCTAAGAAAGCAAACTGAGACAGTGGAACTCACTTCCTAATAACCCAGGAGCTGATCCAGTCCCATGAGACCTGGCTCACTCCCGCAACATGGCATCCATCCATTCAGTGACCCATCTACCTTCCAATAGGCCTTACCTCTGCAAGGCTTCACTACCTCAATATTGCCTCGCTGGGGACCAGACTTATAGCACATGAACTTGTGGGGGAAAAGTCACATCCAAACCATCGCCATTGCAAATGCATCAGAAGCAGAAGCAACGCTTTAATGGTAATCCCAGGGCCGGTGCCGTGGCTCAACAGGCTAATCCTCCACCTTGCGGCGCCGGCACACCGGGTTCTAGTCCTGGTCGGGGCGCCGGATTCTGTCCCGGTTGCCCCTCTTCCAGGCCAGCCCTTTGCTGTGACCCGAGAGTGCAGTAGAGGATGGCCCAAGTGCTTGGGCCCTGCACCCCATGGGAGACCAGGAGAAGCACCTGGCTCCTGCCATCGGATCAGCATTGTGCGCCGGCCGCAGCACGCCGACCGCGGCGGCCATTGGAGGGGGAACCAATGGCAAAGGAAGACCTTTCTCTCTGTCTCTCTCTCTCTCACTGTCCACTCTGCCTATCAAAAAAAAAAAAAAAAATGGTAATCCCAGTTCCTAGCATGGTGCTTGGAACACCATGGTTCTTTACATGTTGAATACATGGTTCTTTACAGATATAAAGGATATGCAGTCAGACACAGCCTTAGAAATCCGTTTGTTTAGGTTTGTTGGATCAGGGGTCAGTAGATAAACAGTAGGGGTTCAGTGAATTTCCTCTAAATGAACATGAAGTTGTGATGAAAGCTGTGTATATTTGTGCTCCTCTTTATCTGGGTAACTGATCCATAGTATGTATCATATTCAAAGGCTTATGATAATTATAAGGTTATGAACTAATACAATTCAGTCTCCTCAGAAAGCTAAGATCCATCTTTGTTGTCTGACATAAACAAAAAACAAAAACCAAGGGAAATTGGGCCATTTAAAGAAAATAATCTAGACCCAAGTGTTCCTGAAGGATGAGGTCCACAGGGATGATCATGTGTTTGTCTTGTTTCGAGTGGGAGCAGGTCTGCTCAAAATAGCAGGGCTCAGGCAGATTTGGACCTGACTAGCATACAACACAAGCCCAGAGCTTAGTTCATTCCCTTCTTTATCCAATGGAATAATTGAAGATGGGTATGTGAGTGGTCACAAATGAGGTGGGTTCTTCCCTCTTCCTGTTGAGTCACTCCTCCAGCAATGCCTCCGTGTATCCCAGAGCACCAGGGACCTTAGTTTGTGGATTCCTTATTACTTGAAATCTACAGCTAAATTACAGCACCGCTCATCGCAGCTTTTCCTTTCTTTCTTGCTGGCTTTGTCAATTTCCCTTACATTTTCAGCCGGGTGAGTTATATGCTATTTGCTTTCCTAATCTTCTGTTTGTGCGGTGTCACTGGCAAAAGTTATTCTGTCTTCTTGCTGCCCCAGGGATTCCTACAGCCCTATGATGATGGAATTAATCCATCAATGTGGTCTCTAAAAGCACCTCTGGGTCTGACGCTGAGTGAAAGACAGCTTGGAATGGAAGAGATCTGTTGGCATCATCATCATTATCTAAATGGATGCAAATGATCCTCCTTACCAGAAATGATAAGAATCCAAGGACCTGCTATTTGCATGTTTAATTATAATGGAACATTGAGATGGAATTACTGAGTAGGGGTTATGGGCACTTCAGGGAAGGTAATTGGCCTCCCATACTCACTCTCTCTCTCTGTTTTTTTGCCATCTTGGTATTAAAAACCAGCAAGGCTTTCTAAACATGTGTGCACTTCTAATTTGAGAGAATATTTTGGCAGAGTAGGAAAACGGGCATAAGTTCAAGTCAGCTGAGGTATGTTGAGGTCCTAGGCAGTGTTGTCTTTTTTCCAGAGAGCAAACTTTCAAAAACATTTTAAAATATCCATTTATTTGAGAGATGGAGCACAAGCAAGCACACCCATTCTCTGGTTCACTCTGCAAATGGCTGAGGCTGAGCTGAGGCAAAACAGAGGCAGGAACTCAACCTAGATTTACATCATGGATGGCAGGGATCCAAGTACTTAAGCCGTTACTGTTGCCTCTTAGGATCCAGAAGCTTGAGTCAGGAGCTGAAGCCGGGAATCAAACCCAATGCTGTGATGTGGGATGCAGGCATCCTAACTGGCATCCTCACTGTTAGGTCAAACACCGGCCTAAGCTCTGAGCATAAGCTCAATTTTAGCTCTTTACATACATTATCTCTTTTAACCCACACAGCCCTGAATTGGATTCTATTATTCTCATTTTCCTGAGAGGGGATCTGAGAAAGAAATCAAGCAACTTAGTTGAGCTCATTCAGTAAGTGATTGAGTCAAGATTTAAGAACATTTGTTTGAAAAGCTATAATTGTAGATTAGTGAAATAAATGACTTTTTTTAATCACCAGAGCATTCATTTATCAATCAACTTACACATTCGTTTATTAAACTAAATGTATTGAGCACCTACTACCAGTAGTAGACAAATTCAGTGAACAAAATGCAAGCAAAACAGACACTGTCTCTGCCTTCAAGGATTTGTAGTCACTAGTGAATCTACTAGAAATGATCAGAAATGAAATTCATTTTGTGCAAGCATCAGCAAAGTATCTTCCTTGCCTCTTTGCACCACTTGAATATTATCATCAGAATTGCTCTTTGAGACCTAATACAAATAGATGCCAAAAGTGTATTGGGCACCATTTCCTTTCAAGAAGCTTTTGAAGCAAGTATGATACACAAGAAAGAAACAACTCACAGAGCATAGATGACTTTCCCCTAGGGCTGCTAAGTGGCAGAGCTGGCATTTAAATCCAGGACAATACAACTGTCACCTAGTTTCTGTGATCACTCTAAAGAACCTCACCTAAAGATTTCTCTAAAGGTCTTTCTAAGAACAATGGAGACAAAAAAGCTTAGTGAATAACAAAAGCTATGTATTAACTGCTTAATCTCTGCCAGGCACCACCAAGAACTGTATATTGATGCTCTCTTAAAAACCACCGTATCCTTTAGGTAGGTCTTATTGGTCCTATTTTGCAGATAAAGAAACAGAGGCTTCCAGAAAAGTAATTTGCTCAAGGACTACACTAACAGGGGTCAGGGGTAAGCCCAGTTCTGCCGAACCTCGACAACATCACCCAGACATTCCTAGGGGAAATGCTCGTTTGCAGAAGGAATCCAAATGGGGCTTTGCAAAAGCGCACACAATTACACACCAAACAGAAAACCAAAGCTAGCTGCCTGAGGGATGCAGGCTGCTGATTAGGCTTGGACAGAGCAAGGACTTCCCTTCCCCAAAACCTGTGTGAAATGATTTTCCCCCATTTAAAAAATACTCTTTATTTTTATTTTTGTGAATAGAAGATGTGTGTGTGTGTGTGTGTTTAGAGATAGAGCAATAAGAAAAGGAGCGGGAGAGGCTTAGAGATGAAGGATTTGTAGAGACCTCAGGAATCTGGGATGATCTAATAGCCCTGAGGTCTGGCCTGCAGCTCTCTCCCTTTACCTGCTGATAACCTGCTGATTACCTTCTGACAGGCAAAGGGGTAGGGATGAGTCATTGTTAAGCAGAAAGGTAGTCTGCCCAACTTGAAGTCCTTATAGTAATGGGGGAAAATCCTGCCACTCAGATCTTTCCTTGGAATGTTGTTGGAATTCAGATTCTAAATCCAGCTCCAGAAGGTTGGGATTACATGAAGCATTAGAAGGACTGTCATGAACCATGTGGGAGACCCGGATTCTGTTCCTACTCCTGGCTTCAGCCTGGCCCAGCCCCAGTTAATGCCAGCATTTGGTGAGTGAACCAGCAAATGGAAGTTCTCTGTCTCTCTGCTGCTTAAGTAAATTAAAAGGATTGGTGTAATAAGAACAAGATTATCTACCAAGTACCTATTGTAGCTTGCTCATGATGCAATTATACTGTTCTTGGAATGCCTATTACTGTGATGTCCCATCATCCTCAGAAAACATTTATTGAACAGCCACAGGAATTATACAATGGTAGAAGTATCAATTTTGCAATCCTATTTCTAGGACCTAATACAAAAGGAAATATAAGACATGAACAGAAATATATTTATGTTATATAATCATAAGTTGCTTAAAATTTTTCACTGTTACAAAGAACAAACATAAATATCATACATAATTTTCACAGTACATTATATATTTGTTTTACATGACAATATTCATCACATGGCTTATTCATAACATTGAAATTTCTAAAATCCACCTATTAAAATTGGTTAAATAAATTAAAATCTACCTCCACAATGAAATACTCCAGAGAAATTACAAATTATTATGTGGAATTGTATGTATAAATATGGAAAGATAAACATTTTTAGATAAAAAGTAGGCTGTGAAATGATATGTAGTTTTGTTATGCAAGATCTTCAAGTTTTATTAATTTTTAAGATACTGAAGACCTACCAACTTATATATAATTACATATACACATCTATATATAAGATACATACATATATGTCAGTGCACAAAGTGAGTAGCTAGATTCTAGTTTTGAGGGTTATAAGCCAAAATGTTAGCAGAGATTTTCTATGGTTTATATATATATATATATATATATATATATATATATATATATACACATATGTCAAACTTTTGGTGTTTTCTGAATATTTTAAATAAGTATATATTTTGATATTATACAGCACGATTTTTAAAAGGATGCTATAGCTAGAAAATCCCTTCAAAATAGCCAACTCAAATTATTAATTTCAGGGTATGGCAGGTTATGTCACTGCCTGCAACACCAGCATCCCATATGAGGCCCTACCTGAGAACAATGCTATGTAACTTTGGTGTTAAATAAAAATACAAGGTAATTATGCTAGCTTGGGCAGTGGAGCTATAGACCATGAAACATGGGAACAAATTGTTACTGTGGCCCAGAGTGGTCTAGGAAGGCTTCGGGGAAAGGCAAGGTGAAGAGAGCCGAGGCACAGAGGCCAGGCGCGGAAAGGCACTGAGAGGGGACGGTAATGGTCAGTGCTAGGGTCATGGTGTGCAGCTCTGTAGGTGGAGCTCAACCTGTCTGCTAGGAGTTGGAACACTGTGCATCCACAGACTAAGTGAATGATAGGTCCCTGCATATGTAAAGTGTCCGATTTGTACAACTGTTCTGCAATGTCCTGGGTTCCACTGTGGTCTGGAAAAACTTTGTGAGAAGGGAGTGACCTGAAGATCACCATTTCTTAGTGACTTACTATCATTGTTACACTACTACTAATGTTCAATGAACATTTCATATACCCTTGGGCATATCAAATTTATTTGTATTGCAATTAATCAGATTTTCTCCAGGTGATTCTTGAGAAACATGAAACCAGGTACATACACACTGATGAAACTATCTTTCCTATGTTGACTGGCTTGAATTGTCTTTTTCTTTCTCTTAATCACTGAAAATGATGACTTGTGTTTGTAAAGAATGCTTCTCTTGGAAATTTCCAAGGCAGAATATTTCACTGGGCTTGATAAAATTGCCCCCAAGTTTTGTTAGGATTTGTTCAGTTTGAATTTACAAAGTGAAGCTGAGAGTGTATTTATCATCATCATCATCATTTTTTTTTTTTAAGTAAAAGTGGGATGCCTTCTCTTTTCCTTTTTCTGTTATTTTGAAGTCCTTTTTTCTTCTGCCTTGGCTTCAGTTTAGTATCTTGTCTGAGTCAATAAAAAATAAATTGAGGATACTGGGAGCCAACTTTCTCAGTGCTGCAGTAGATATTTAGAACCATGGAAGAAGGAAGATGAGAAAGAACTCAGTAGTATTGGATTGGAGTTAGCAATAAATGTTACTATTTTCGTATTTAAAATCCATTCTGTGTTTCTCCCATTTGTTTATATTTAAAAAAACAAAATAGCTGCAGACTTAAGGAAAAGCTGCTGGAACAGGGAAATGACATCCAGCATCTCCTTTTGGTTTCTGTAGTTGCTGATGTGTAACCTTTACTCCATCCTTGGTGCTTTCAGTATGCATCCATTATCATTCATCTTTTTCTGAGCCTTTGTGAGAACAAACCAGACAAGATGTTCCATTGTCTCTGAACATTCCAGTGTGTTTCTGGAACAAAAAGACATCCCCCTACTAAATCTGATTCTCCTAGCTGGCAGGTCCACCGTGCAGACCTCTTTCAAATTGCTGCCACTTCCTTTTCACTCTAGGGGTTTGTTCTGCATTGAGTTAACATGTCTTTTTGGATACCTCTGCCCTGGCGGGCTCCTCAGTCTCCCCATATTTCATATCCTTTGCATATTTAAGGTGTCCACATTTTCCACTCAGTGAAATGACCTTCAATCTGGGTCTTCCCAAAAATTCCTCACAATTAAGTGTGACCAGGCGTTCTTGGCAGGAATATCCCAGAAATGGAGCTGTGACCTTTCCCATGTATCACAACAAAGAGATGCGTGATAAAGACTTAGTCCCTCACTAACGCTGTTAACCTTGAAGTCATTGTCAAGTTACTTTCTCCATTTTTTCCAACTTAAAGTCACCAGTTTCCACCTTGCACTCGACTTATATTTCACGGGGGAGGCTTTTGAAAATTATACCCCAATCCTATTTCTCATCAGAGCTTTCTCACCAGTGTTGCCTTGTTTGTTACCAGATAAGAATATTGGGCACATTTGTTCACTAGGCAGAGTTCACACAGTACCTGTGACCCAGGATACAGTTAGGGGCCCATGCAAATGTGCCTTTTAAAATATGATTATAAAATGACTGTATTCTAGCTTGGATTATATTTTTCTTAATACCAATGTAGTCATTAAATTTAATTGATAATATTTTTCATGGAGGAAGGGATTCACGAAGGCAAAATGCATAGGGCCCATGAAAGTGACAAAGTACCCTGCAGGTATTTTTTTTTTAATTAGCCATGATGAATGTGTGCCTTGGTCTGAACACAGGCAAGCCACACTTAGCAAGTGTGCATTACTGATGGCTTCACTCAGGGCAGATTGCATTATTTAAGATCTGCTGCAAGGAGCAGATTGTAATTGTGTTGACTTCATGAAGTTGAGAAAGATTAGTTGCAGTAAACTGAAAAAAAAAATTGGGTCCCCAGAGAGAAGATATTAAAGTCATATCTCAAAGCAGCAACAAGATAAGACAATAATGGCGTGCAGTTTGGCAGGTGCCCTTTTCATGTGGTGTGTGTGCATGTGTGTGTGTGTGTGTGTGTGTGAGAGAGAGAGAGAGAGAGAGAGAGAGGAGCTGTTCTCCTACAGATCTTTTATTCTTTGTGTGTGAAAATATTACATAATGACAAAATGTGATTCTCTTAGCCAGCAATTAAAACACTGACCACATGTAAGGAGTAGATGAGGTCATTTTGCTTCTTAACTCTATAGTGTTCTCCATCAGTTAGAGCACATTTTGTCTTGAATGAAGGCAAAAACCACCAAACTGTTTCAAGCCAGAAAGGAAGATATTGGATCACACAAGTTGTAGAAGAAAAAGGCTAGTCTGTCTTCAGGAATGGCTTGCTCAGGGCTCAAACAGCATGACCAGGATCTACTTCCTCCCGGTCTCCCAGCTTTGTGTGGCTGGCTGCTCTGTGTTACTTTCCTTCTCAGCCTATATGTGTTGGCAAGGCAGTGACAGCAACTCCAAATCCACAAGTAAAGAAGTGGGGTTTTTTTTGTTTTTGTTTTTTTGTCCCCAGTACCAATATCCCAGTAATAGTTGTAAGATTCATAGGAACAGCTTGGGAAAATGTACCCACCCCCAATCACTATGGCCAGTATTCTTTAGCCGAGACCTGGGTATAAATTCTGCTGAAATTGAAGGAGACATGAAACTCTTCATTGAAAAGTAATGGGTAAGTAAAAGCTACCAACAAAGACAACACAAAAACCTGCGAAGTTTCTATGTGCTCCCACGAGTAAGACGTCAGCCTCTAGTGATGCGTCCATGGTACATGTAAGAGGTGGTCTGCGCAGTGTTTGGGATACAGGCTGTAAAACTCAGAGTATTTGACTCATTCTCTTACATGCAGGGCAAGTAATTCAACCAGTGTGTTTCTTCATTGTGGAACTGCAATGGTAACAGCATTTCCCTCACATGGCTTTACATGAGCCCAAATAAGGGCTCTGCACACACTGTTATTGAAAAAAGATAAATTACATCATGGCTATTTTAAATACCAAGGCACAGCATGGAATTTCGAAAACTACCAGTATAATTATTTATATATGAAAACGTTTTACAATCACAAAAACAATAAAAATGGATTTCATCACACTCAAAGTCAAAGGCAAGGTGAGTTTCTAAGTAAATTGTCAGGGCAGAAAGAGAGCAGACCTAAGGGTTTTTTAAAACTCTTATAACAAGTCTTAATATATGGATTGTATTTGGATCCTGATTCCAATTTTTTTTAAATGTTACTCAAATGAGACCATTGGGAATTGTAACACTGACTAGATATTTAAGTCACAAAGAATTATTAATTTGTTAGAGGTAAGGATGTTGGGACAGTGCTTTAAAAGGCCTTGTTTAGAGATACATGCTATAATAATAAACAATGGCAAATGAAATGGAAATTGTATGATGTTAGTTTTAGGGTACAAAGTTTGTTAGGAGTAATAAATTTTTGAGATCTAGAAAACAGGATGACTATAGTTAGTGATAATGTATTGCATATTTCAAAATTGAAAGTAAGATTCAAATGTTCTTCAAGAAATTATAAGCATTCAAGGTGATGGATTAGCTTAACTTAATAATTCTAAATATCAGGTGGTACCTGTAAGTCTATATAGTCAGCCATACATATCTGGGAATTCCATGGAAATCCAATACTTAAAAAAAAAAAACCTACATCTGTACTGAACAGCTTTTTTTCTTGTGATTAACTCCTAACCAATACAATTTAACAGCTATTACATAGCATTTTTTTCTTTAATAGATTTATTTTATTTGAAAGGCAGAGTTACAGAGAGAGAGGGAGAGAGAAGGATTTTCTATCCGTTGGTTCATTCCCCCAAGAAAGAGGTGCAAGGTCAGCGCTGAAACTGGAGACCCATGGTCTCTTAGACTGTTGCTTACCCTGGGCCCAGTGAGACCTGTGCAGAAGGTCAGTTGGGGCATGGAGGGAGCATTGCCGGGGAACAGTGTGTCCTTGGGATGTAAATTCCAGCGCCCTCCTTCGTGCATTCAGTTTCTTCACTTGCAAGATGAGCAAGTTAAGCCGGACCAGTGGTTTTCAAACTTTAAAACATCAGGGGGTGGGCATTTAGCCTACTGGTTAGTACATCCATGTTCCACATTGGAGTGCCTGGGTTCAATTCCCAGCTCTGGCTCCAGCTGCCTTGTAATACAGACTCTGGGAGGCAAGAGTGATGGCCCAAGTGATTGGGTCCTTGCCAGCCATGCGGGAGACTTGGACTGAGTTCCTGGTACTTGGCATTTATGATAGCAAAATAGTTAATAACAAAATATTTTTTCTAAAGAACTCTTACACGAAAGTCTAATATGTGAAACAGATAAAAGCTTGATTGCATGGGCTGGCAGGGAAGATAAAAGAATGCCGTGCCCTGCTGTGCAAGGCATGCATGCAAAGGAAGTGGTGAATGGAAATAAGGGCACCATCCCCTCCGAGGTCCCTAATAAACTCTTTCACAAACCAGAGTTCCTGGTACTTCAAGGTAAAGTCCACTGATGGTGACATGATGATGATAACATTAACAATTTATGGAGTGCTAGCCTTTATCACTGTTAGGCACACCATACTCACCTATGATGCAGTACCATTAACAACTCATAGTAATCCTAGGATGGAGGTACTATTATTTATACCTATTTCACAGATGAGCAAAGTGAGGCCCAAAGAGAACCCGTGTCTAATATCACACAGCTAGCCGTGTCATAGTCATGAAATCCATCCACTGTGCCCACGCTGGAGCAGACAAGTCCTTCCCTCCAAACCCTCGGCTTCCACCGCCCAGCCACTCACAGTTCACGTTTCCTCTTTTTCTGGTTTAGCTACTAGGTCATTTGCTCCATGAAAACAGGGAATCATGTGATGTTTCTTAATATAGCATCAACTGGATTCCTAGATTGAAAATAAATTCTACCCCCAGAGTGTTCAGACTATAACACTTGCAAGGTGAATTTTCAGGGAGTCCATTAATGAATACAATGGACTCTGCTTATTTTTCCTCCTCTACTTATTAGTCCATCACTGAGAAGAATAAGCAGATTAACTGAATACATCTCGAAAGCTGCCTGCTAGAAACCAGAAGTCACTGGGCCTGGCATTGTGGTGCAGCAAGTTAAGCTGTCAGCTGCAATGCCAGCATCCCCTGTGAGCACCAGTTTGAGTCCTGATTGCTCCCGTTCTGATCCAGGTCCACCCTAATGTGCCTGGGAAAGCAGTGGAGAATGGCCCAGGTGTTTGGGCCCCTGCCACCCACGTGAGGGACCTGGATGAAGCTCCTGGCACCGCAGCTGGTGGCTTAACCCACTGTGCCATACTGGCTCACAAAACGAACTTCATGTGTTTAAATACTTGGATATAGGCAATGTTTATCTTAAGCCTTTTTAAAGCTGCTTTCCCATGGGTGTTTGGTATAGTGGTTAGGAGGATAGTTGGGACACCATATCTCAAATTAACGGCAATTAGGGTTGAATGCTGGCACCACTTCCAGTTCCAGTGTCCTGCTAAGGTGCAGCCTGGGAGGTAGCAGGTGGTGGCTCAAGTACTTCGATCTGTTCGATGTAGCTCCTGCCTCCTGGTTTCCACCTGGCCTAGCCTGGCCCTGGCTGTTACAAGCATTTGAGGAGTGAAACCATCAAATGGAAGATCTCTCTCTTTCCCCCTTCCCCCCTCCCTTTCCCCTCTTCCTCCCTTCAAATGAAATGAAAAATTTTTTTAACAAGCCACTTCTTAGGATAACTGGTGGCTCAGTCTGCTTGGGCTCCATGCCTCTTCTTCACCTACAGAGAAGTGACAGTTACTGTCATTCAATGCCAGGTTGCTGGCCCCAACCAGCTTCAGTTTCCTTTCTTTCTGAGTGTGTGCAGATGAATCCATGCACATCTGGGCGGGCTCTTTCCCTCACTTAGCATTTTGAAACTGACATCTCAGAATAACTCTCCTTGCTGCAAGCTCCCGATCAAGAGAACGAGAGCCCCCGCTGCAAGGAACCTCTGCTCATCTTTAGTTCCTCTTTTGTTTTTTCCAGGCCCCACAACAACACTCAGCTGTTACGGTTCTTCAGCACTCAGTAAATACATGGGCAGTTCCTTTTTAGAGTCAGGAGTTAAGAATACTTGCTCTTTTGTATCTGTTCTTTGTTATTTACACATATACATAATTTTTTTGTATTAAAGATTTATGTATTTATTTGAAAGGCAGAGTTACAGACAGCAGAAGTGGAGAGAGAAAAAGAGAGAGGTCTTCCACCCACTGGTTTACTTCCCAGATGGCCACAAGGCCAGACCTGGGCCAATCTGTGGCCAGGAGCCAGGAGCTTCTTCCAGGTCTTCCCACGTGGGTGCAGGAGCCCAAAGACTTGGGTCATCTTGTACTGCTTTCCTAGGCCGTAGCAGAGAGCTGGATTGGAAGTGGAGCAGTGGGGACTCGAATCAGCACCCATATGGGATGCGGGCACTGCAGGTGGTGGCTTTACCCACTACGCACAGCGTCGGCCCCAGTATATGATTTTTACAGTAGAACATGTTGTGATACTCAGCAGTTACAGATGGAAGGCCACTGCTGATTACTTCTGTGCACTGAATTTCCCTTTTTTCTGGGAGCTATTCTAAAACTTTACATAGGGAGTAGGCATTTGCCCTAGTAATTGGTGTGCCAGCCCCACATGGGGACACCTGGGGTCACTGCTGCACTTTGGTTCCTGACTCCAGCTTCCCACCAATGCAGACCTTGGGAAGTGGCAGCGATGGCTGCCATCCGTGTGAGACACCTGGATTGAGTTCCCTGCTCTGGTTTTACTGATCCTGGCTGTTGAAAGCAACTGGGGAATGAACCAGCAGATGGGAACTGTGTCTCTCTCCCTCTACTATGTCTCTCTCAGTCTCTCCATCAAAAAAATTTTTTTCAAGGGATGAGGGGGTGGGATCAACACATTGAATGTGCACTTTTTTAGAAAAAGATTTATTTTTATTTATTTGAAAGACAGAGTTACAGAGAGCGGTAGAGACAGAAAGAGAAGTCTTCCATCCACTTGTTCACTCCCCAGATGGCCACAACAGCCACAACAGCCAGAGCTGCACCAATCTGAAACCAGGAGCCAGGAGCTTCTTCCAGGTCTCCCACGTGGGTGAAGGGGTCCAAGGACTTGGGCCATCTTCCACTGCTTTCCCAGGCCATAGCAGAGAGCTGGATTGGAAGAGGAGCAGTCGGGACTAGAACTGGAGCCCAAATGGGATGCCAGTGCTTCAGACCAGGGTGTCAACCCGCTGCGCCACAGCACCAGCCCTGATCAAATGTGGTTTTAAAAATGTATTTGAGAAGCTGAGAGAGAGAGAGAGGGAGAGAGAGCACTCTTTGGTTCATGCTCCAAATGCAAGCAACAGCCTGGTCTGGGCCAGGCTGAAGCCAGGAGCTGGGAACTGATTTAGGTTCTCATGTGAATGGCAAGGACCCGACTATGTGAGCCATTACCTGCTGCTTCCCAGGGTGTACATTAGCAGGAGGCTCCAGTTAGAAGCAGAGCCCAGAGTCGAGTCCAGACACTGCTACACGGGATGTGAATGTTCCACGCTGTTTTTTAACCCCTGTCCAAAATGCCCACCCCTCAAATAACAGCTTTTAAAACATCATCTATTATTACCACACTGTAGCGATCTATATGCATTTATTGAGAATGTTTGTGCACCAGTCCCATACTGGCACTGGATTAGACTGAGAATAAGATGGACAGAAAGGAAGAGCAATTTCTGCTTTCAAAGATTTGGTGATGTCAAGGAAATCTAAGGGCTTGTTTTTTTATAGAAAACTTATAGTGACTTCATGGCATTTGGATATGGAAGCTGGCCCTCAGGGTCAGCCTGGACCACTGATTCTCAGACATTGGTATGGCTGGACCAGTTATGATGCAACCTGTATTTGGGATCTGACATGAGGCTGACATGACGGAGTCATACACATGTGTATTAAACATGTGTGTGCTAATTTTTATGACCATTATTTCATAAAAGAAATCATGCTGTAGTGTTTTTTTAGAAAGGGATTATTAACAATGCCTTCAATGAATTAGATTTTGATTTATGAAAACTGATCATGTTGCAGGAGTTTTTCTTTTCCCAACTCACTGGGAAATGGCAAAAATTCTGCTACCAGTCCCAACCTGGGAGACACTGGCAGCTGTTTGTGAGTTTGTCAATCTATCACATGCTTATTTGTGTGGTTGAGATAGTAAGTGGGATGTTACCCAAGACCCAGAACACCCAGGAGCTTTCTACCTTTTCCAGGAACTAGTTTCACAACACATAGCAGGGACATCTGTCTTTGGCTTCTGGGAAGTGAGGACAGTGCCGGAAGAAGGCTTAGCCTCTGTCACCTGCCCATGGGCACTGTAGGAAGTTTGCTGGGTGTGGAGGGGAAACGCTGTGAATTGCAGGAAGTATATATGCTGATACTGCCCTAGGGTGGGGTGATGAGCTCTGGGCTCCCCCACACTCTGACACAGCCTTCTGGTGGCTTCCCAGGCTGGGGGAGAAGCTAGAATTACGCAGTGCAACCTCCTGTGCTACCCAAGCATTAGTGATATTCCCTGTCCCACCCTGGTATTATATGGTCTGGCAGAGACACTGAGCTGGGAGGATTCTGGTGTGGTACAGCTGTGAGTGGGGAGCTCGGGATATAGAAAGCTTTCTGTAAGTCTGCTAGGCCCTTTGGAAGGTTGTCGATGGAGTTTCGTGGGCCAGTGGAACGTGAGTGTGCTCTACCTCAGGCTCAGGGTAATGTATGGGAAATTATTCTTAACACAGTTTTTTTTAATTGCCGAAGAGGACCAGAGGGAAGAGCTGGAAGTGCATGCTTCATTGTGCAAAGCAGGGGCTGTGTGGCAAAAATTAAATCCAAGCCACATATGTCATTTTCATATTTTTGTTTTAATTTGAGAGAGAGGGAGAAAGACATACTTCCATGTTTGGTTCAGTTCCCAAACACCCACAACAGCCAGGGCTGGCCCAGGCTAAAGCCAGGAACCTGGAATTCAATCCAGGTGTCCTATGTGGGTGGCAGGGACTGAATTATTTGGGTCATCATCACTGCCTCCCAGAATCTGCATTGGGAAGAAGCTGGAGTCAGATATCAATTAAATCTAGGCACTCTGATAAGGAACACAGGCATTTTAACAATTCTCTTAACTGGTAGTCTGAACACCTGCCCACATACATCATTTTAAATGTTCTGGTAGCCACATGAAACAAAGTATCAAGAAACAGTGAAATTAAGTTTAATAATATAGAAATGGTACATCAAAATATTGTCATTTCATCACTTAATCAATGTAAAATTATTAATGAGATTTGTACATTCTTTTTTTGCACCAAGTCTTAAAAAATCTAAGCTCTATTTGACAACAATGCCTCTCAATCCAGACAAGCCACATTTCAAGTACTTAGAAACCACACGTGGCAAGTGACTATCATATAACTGGATCAGTAAAAAGCATTTTGTTAGGCCGGTGCCGCGGCTCACTAAGCTAATCCTCCGCCTTGCGGCGCCGGCACACCGGGTTCTAGTCGCGGTCGGAGCACCGATCCTGTCCCGGTTGCCCCTCTTCCAGGCCAGCTCTCTGCTGTGGCCAGGGAGTGCAGTGGAGGATGGCCCAAGTGCTTGGGCCCTGCACCCCATGGGAGACCAGGAGAAGCACCTGGCTCCTGCCATCGGATCAGCATGGTGCGCCGGCCGCAGCGCGCCTACCGCGGCGGCCATTGGAGGGTGAACCAATGGCAAAAGGAAGACCTTTCTCTCTGTCTCCCTCTACTGTCCACTCTGCCTGTCCAAAAAAAAAAAAAAAAAAGCATTTTGTTTATTTAAAAATTTCTATTTTTCCTTAGTACCAAAAAGATGTTAAAAAAATCAAATGTTAAGGTTCAAAACAATATTGAACTTCTGCTTTTTATTTTTTTAAATGTGCAAATAGACATAGATAAAGGTTGGGAGAGTTACATGAGAACAAAGGTTGTTTATGAGAGGTTTTATTCAACCTTTTCCCTTTTAATTTATCATGTTGATTTCTTCTATTTTTTTCCCTAAAAAATGTAGATTTATATAAAAGAGAAGTAATAAATGTATTATTTCTTCTAAAAAGTCTATAGCAGAGGCAGGCATTTGGTGCACTGGTTAGATGCTGTTTGGGATGCCCACATTCCATATCAGAGTGTCTTGGTCGAGTGCCAGCACCACTTCTGATTCCAGGTTCACCCTGGGAGCAGCAGGTGACAGCTCAAGCACTTGGGTCCCTGCAAGCTCTATGGCAGACCCAGCTTCACTTTTGGCTTTCGCCTGGCCCAGTTGCACCATTGTGGGCACTTGGGGAGTGAGTCAGCAGATGAAAGATTTCTCTCTCTCTGTTTCTCTGTTAAATCTCTCTGATAAGTTTTTTAAAACTCTGAAGCAAATATACAAAGTGTTAGTATTTATTTCTGGAAAATAACTGGAGTATGTGTTTTGTGTAGTATTCATCGTACACACACTATTTAAAAATGTTATGCAATGCAAATTAAAATGACGGATTTAGAAAATGTAAATAAAAGAAAGAAAACATACCTTGGTTTTGTGAGCATATATATGTATATGAAAATACGTATATATTCCATATGTCATTATTTTTAAAAACAAGATTGTATCAGGTTTCATTCTAGGTGATTTTTCCCCCTGGAATTTTTCAGTTACTAGACGTTGACGCCTTCTGCAGATATAACGTCACTGTAATGGCTCTATGCCCAAACTCCCCAAAAGCCTGCAACCACTGAGCTGGAAACTCAGTTTGGGTCTCCTACATGTGGCAGGAATACAACAAATTAGCCATCACCACTGCCTCCCAGGGTCCATATAAGTGAGTCAAGAGCCAGGGCCACGTACTTCAATATGGGACATTGACATCTTAGCTGCTAGGCCAAACACCTACCCGTGGGGGAAATTCTTGATTAAACAAATACAATGAAATACATCTGTGCACACCTTTAGCATGCTAACATTCATTATATCCAGCAAAGCCTACAATCTGAAGTGTTTCTCATAGTTTCCTTAGCACCTTGAATACCAGTGTTTGACCCAGCATACTTTGGGAAACAAGAATTTCAGTTGCACAGTCCTCTGAAAATGGAGGTCCATGCTACTTGAAGTCCTGGTAATCTGAAGCTTATGCAGGATATCTTTTGGATCACTTGTTTACATGATTATTTTTGGAAAATCCTTTCCAATGGTTTCCCTCCCTAGAATACCAGGTGGGTTTGCTATTTGTCAGGAAGCATCTGAGCCTTCTTATCTGAGGACCACAACATCACAGGGTCATTCGAATGCAGTAAGCGATGCAGATAGTAACATGGTGAAGCAGAAGAACCCCAGAACACTGCCTAAAACTTGGCACATTGTTGTGGTTGATTTGTTCTGAGAGGAGGAGCGTGGTGGGGGCAAGAGGTGCAGAGTCACCACACAGACCCCGGGAGTTGGATGAAAGCAGGCCAGAGGTAAGCAGCCCGCAGACTCGTTTATTTCAGTTGGTACAGCGGCTTAAATAGCCAAGGCAGCCAATCCAGTCAAGGGGCGGTTTATGCCCTAATCAATCACAGCCTGTTGCCAGGCAGTATCCAAAGCCATCCAATCACAGCCTGTTGCCAGGCAGGCTTGGTTGCCAAGTGGGTTTCAAAGCCATTCCTGAGTAACTGACGCTCGCTTGCCAGCGGCCATCTTGGCATGGCCTTCTCATTCCACCACAGCACATGAATTAATTTTCTGTGCTATGTAACGTATCAGCTTAGCAGCTTAAAACAGCACACTTTTTTTTTATCTCACCAGTTCCGTGGGTCAACACCTGATCTTGCCTTGCCTGGACCCTCTGTTTTAGTGTAATCCAGGAGTTGACTGGGGCTGAGGTTTCATCAGACTCAACTGGGAGAGAATGAGCTTCCAGATACTGCAGGAGGTGGGCAGTACAGTCATGCGCCCTCACTCACCATTTCTTCAAAACCAGCAAGAAGGTCTCTTCCCTTCTACGCAGACTCTTACAGAAGTGTAATCATGGGAGTAACATTATGTTTACTGGTTAGAAGCCAGTCACAGGACCTAGACAGGCTCAAGGAAAGGAAATTATGTGAGGGGACTTCAAAAGTTCATGGAGGGGTATGTGTTTAACATAGTGGTTAAGATGCCCCCATTCCGCGTCCGAGAATCTGGGTTCAATTCCCAGCTCTGGCTCCTGATTCCAGATTCCTGCTAGTGTAGACCCTGGGAAGCAGCAGGTAATGACTCAAGTGATTGGATTCCTGCCACCCACATATGAGATCTGGGTCTTAGCTCCTGTCTTCAGCTTGGGCCATCCCAGCCATTTTGGGCATTAAGAGAGTAACCAGCATAGGGGGTACGCTCTTTCTCTCCCTCTCTGTCTACATCTCAAATAAATAATTACATTTTTTTAAAAGTTCATGGAAATGCATATTAGGAAAAGATTGTGTGGATTTCAAAATTTTTTCTCCAAACTAAACTTATTTTCTAATTCCATTTTTCCATGAACTTTTTGAAGTCCTCTCATATAAGGTGTGAATCATCAGGGGTCATCTTAGAGTGTGTCTGCCACATTTTCTAACTACTGCCTGGGATGTTGTTTTATTTGCCAAAAGTGAAATAGGATTAATGGTTCATCCTAATTAATGCAGTTGCTTCCGTGTGCCACTTACATCCATTGGTGCACACCAGTTTACTTCAGTTATGCCCTCTCTCTGCATTACTCTCATTCCTTCCACCAGTTGTTAGAACTGAAAGGCAAGGCTGGCGCCTTTGGCATTCTTCCTTGCTGTTGGGGTAGGTCTCGAAGCAGGCTTGCATGCAGTCCTTGCTGTATACCCAGATGGAGGTCTAGGTCTATGGTAAGCTGCCCTTTCCTAGCTGGGTGATCCTTAGCAGCTTCATGCAGACCTCTGATGAAAGGATAGCTTAGACTCTATCACACCCCTGTTAGAGCTAGGTCAAAATTCCATAACTTTCATCTCTAGGCCCTGGATGACTTGGTCTCTAACTCTCTCTCCAACCCATCATTTCTTCCACTGGATTTGCTGAGCTACATGGGCCCCATTACAAGTTGCTTAATCATCTGCAGTTGCTTCCTGCCTCAGGGCCTTTGCACATGCTACTCCATAGCCTAGAGCATTCTTTCCCCAGATCATATCACCAGGACTCAGCTCAAAAGTCAGTAACTCCAGAAGCCCTTCAAAACAATCTCCATGTGCCACTGCATGTTTCATTATGGTGCCTTAGGATCACTTCTGAAATTAGTTTACCATTGGTGTCTCCTCACAAGAACACAATCTTCATGGAGGCAAGGCATTTGCCTGGCTTTTTACCATTGTGTCCTCGCTTCCCACCACAGGACCCGGCATGTTTGTTAAGGAAATGGTGTCATTCTGCCTGTGTGTGTGTCTTCAAACAGTTTATGAAATATGTGTATTATGCAAATACTATGCATGGATTTTGAAATCTCTAGCACCAAAGTAAACTTATCTTTTAATTCCACTTTCCACTTACTTTTTGAAGTCACCTTGTATGTATGGCTTTTTTAAAATAAGGCATATATAACTGCCTTATTTTAAAACATTTAAGTATATTTTTAAAAGTAGCCATAGTTTTATATTCAGAATAAATAAAGCTGGGATTCTAGCTGCAACTAGTAGATTCTATATTTTTCCTTCTTAACCACTTGATTTTTCTTTGCCTATATATTAGCATTTGATTCTTAAAGGAATGGGAAATGTTTGGTAGATAGATGGTAATTTAGTACCTTATACAGGGTCAATAATTGAATTGGAAGAACAGCAAAACCTGATATTGTTATTAGACATTCATTTGAAGCTCCCTCTTTATTTGCTGTAGCTTAAAAAACAACTTTTTTGCTAGATGGGAGACAGGGAACAGAAAAGGAAAATATCTGATCTCTGTCAGACACTGCCATCTTCTGGTGTATTCCCAAAATGCAACTTGGGATTCATTTCTCACTTAAAAAAATCTAATTCAGTGCTCCAATTCCTCCATTATTCAAATTCAGATAAAACCTAGCATCCAGATTAGAGTTCTGTTTGAATATTAATGTATAAATAAAATTTCAAGCCACCAAAACAACCAAAGGATCGTGCTGAAGAAATGCCAGTTCCAGAGTTTTGTTCTTAATTCTCCATTTAAAAAAATGATGATCACTGTCATTTAGCCATCTGCATGGAGCTAAATCAGCAAATTAAAGAGCCCAGAGCCCTACCATCTCTATGGTTTATACGACTGGGGCTAAATTAGTTTAATTTCCTTGGTCAACTGCCCGTCACAGCGGTCTCGCTTCACTCCATGTAGAGATGATAAAAAATGACAAGTTCAAAAAATGAGACATGCCTTTGCTCAGCAGGAAATCTCAGGCCCATGGCTAACCAGAGTCTTTTGTGTGTCCTGTCCTGCATCTGCTTCTGATGTGTCAGCAGCACAGATCTTTGCTGATGCTCAGGCCATAGGGAATTGTGGAGGTCAATGGCAAAGAGGGTTGACTGCTTGAACTTTGCAGTATCTGCCAACAAAGCAGGTGAAGCCAGGCTTGTGTTCCATGCAATGCAAATTTCCCTTCGAAGGGTTGTGCCCCAGTGAAAGGAGTTGATGCGTATTCTTCCAGACTGGACTTTTCCCTCTTGGACATCTTTCCTGAGTTGGAAAGCAAACACACTGTCCCCAAGGTTCATGGAGTTTTACCAACAGTTGTGATGATTTCCTTAAAGCTAATATTCTCCAGTCTTTCCATGAGCATGCTTTCTAGCTCATTTTTTTTTATATAATTTTAACATTTTTTTCACTTCATCTGAAAAGATATAAACAGAGATCTTCCATCTGCTGGTTCAGTCTTCAATTGTCCACAATAGCCATGACTGAGCCAGGCCATAGCCAAGAGCCAGGAACTCCATCTGGAGCTCCCATGTGGGTGGCAGGGACTCAAGTACTTGAACCGTCATCTACTGTCTCCCATGGTAAACATTAGCAGGAAGCTGGGTTGGAAGCAGAGGCAGGACTCAAACCCAGACACTCTGAGATGGGATGTAGATGTACCAACTGGCAACTTGAGTTGCTGAACCAAATATCTAGTTTATTCTAAAGGTGCTTGGGTGTGAGTTAACTGTTGCTTTCTGGGAACCTCACGATGTGGAAGCTGTTCTAAATGGGCAGACATGACTTACAATATGCCCACCTCCTAATAGTTCTGCCACTGTCGCTGGTGGCTCTCAGGGCTGTTTTCTCTGCCTGGTTTGTTAACATCAAGTTCTCTTGCAAATTTATGAATGGTGTTAGGGAGCGTCATAAGCACCTCCTGAAAGTATACAAGTTGTGTGTGCATGACTGTGTCTTGGGATTTTTATACATCTTTATTCCCAAAAGCATCTCCAAGCTTTCATTACATTTTTCAAAGTGGTTTATCACTTGTCCCTATTCTCTAACCAGTTAAGACTTTCTGTGATTCTGCTAATAAGCAATGGCACTAATACTACAAAATTCACAGTGTTGTTCTAGGACTAAATTAGGAGAAGTAAAAAAAAAAAAAAAAAAGCACAGCCAGAGTGCCTAGTGCATAGTAAATATGAGTTTATTTATGAGGAAAATCAGAGACAAAACAATTACTAAAAATCACACACAGAGAAAATATAATCTGGGCACTTTGAGAATGGACTTTTTTTTTTTAATCAGAAATCCTCAAATACCAGCAGAAGAAAACAGTTCTATACAAGTCAAAGGCTTCCAGATAGATCTGAAAGATACTAAGAGTTCATCTTTACTCTGTATTATTTGAGTTCCCCATTAACTAAATCCTGAAAGATATACTCTAGGATTTGCATTCACTAGTTAATCTAAGAAAAACACAGTTGAATAAGAGAAATTCAGCCCCTCGTTGGATTAATTAGGCTTCATCTGACAACTGATATTGGTCAAAATTTTCTTTCATGACTCAATGAAGGCTCTAATTTGGAAATCTCAAAGACTTTATTTTAAATTGCACATTTTGGGGAGTTAACCAACTACTTAAGAATCCACTTCTCTAAGTGGGAGACTCATTGAAATAATTGGTGCACACGGAGTCCTTCAGTAGGTGATAACTGGATGTGCAAAGTAAGAAAGGGTCCCTGCCTCACACCTTTACTTTCCTGGGGCAGTGAGAGAGGGTGGGGGTTGCAGTGTGTCAGATCCTTGCCATAATGTTCAGGCTTCAGGGACATGGCCCTTACAAATCAGGTCAGATCCCAGAGCATTCATTCCCCACGCTTTGGAGCTGTGTGTAGATGAGGCTGAGGAGTCACTGCAGTAGCTAGAGGACGCACAGCCCTAGTGCCAACCCAGGAAGGGCTGCCTTGTGTGCAAGGTGAGTCTGAGTTCACAGAAGCTTCCCTCCAGCTGCAGCTGAAGCCAGAGGTGGGCCCAGGGCCTGGGAAGCAGCACATGGCAGATTTCCCTGACCCTGGGATGGGGTATTTCATAGATGTGGTCAGAGGTGGTTTCCTGAAGTAGGTGATCACTAAACTCAGATCTGACTGATGGAAGGGACCCCTTCAGCAAGATCCAGGGAAAGAGTTGCATGCAGAGGTCAGAGTGCAGAGCCAGATGCACAGACTGGATTTGAGTTCAGCGGGCAGAGGAAGAGAGAGATTGGAGAGCAGACTCCGTGTCCTGGTCCTTCCCTGTCTGGAAAGCTCTTTCCCAGAACCTGCTGGCTGCTCCGTGTGCTCATGGAGCTCTTTTAACAACCACCTCCTGTACAATTTTCCATCTCATGCTGGCCCCACCTTTCTGTTTCTTCACTGTGTGTGGTAGAGGGAATGGTGCCCCCCCCCCCAAGATGCGTCTACACCTTCACCCCAGCATCTGATATGTGATCTTGGAGTTTCTATAAATGTAGGTAAGGTGAAGCTCTTCAAATGAGATCATCCTGGTTTACCCAAGTGGGCTCCAAAGGCACTGGCAAATTTCTTCCTAGGAGATGCAGAGAGAAGAGGGGAAGGCAACAGGTAGATGAACCTGAACTCTGATAAGTACCTTGTTGGGTTTCTGTTTTCCTGGCTCAACACTACCAGGGGTATGATGTCTCTCTGACTCAAATTTCACGCACAGAGGAGAAACATAGGTATTCATTCTGGTAACCAAGGTAAGAAATGTTGGCTCTGACCCTTGCCTATTAAGGAGGATGGCTACAGAAGACAGAAGTGGTGGAAAATGCCACTTTGAACAGAGGAGATTTACTATAGGATATTTACACAGATGTTGAAGGGCTTAAAGAGCAAGAAGAGTATACACCGCGATAATCTAGTTTTCACCCCGAGAGCTGGGGGCGTGAAAGGGAAGAGTTTGGGATTATCAGCGTTGAGGAGCTCAGAGAACGAGGGAAGAGCCCTGTGACTGCTGCTGGGCCAATGCTAGGGCGGCCTCAACAGGAAGAGAAAGTGGAGGCGAAAGGAAGTCCCTTCTCCAGAGCACCCCACTCCTCCTGCCTTTCAAGCTCCCTCTGTGTTTTCTGTTTTCATTTTTAAGATTTATTTATTTGAAAGGCAGAGTGACAGATAAGTGCAAATGGACTCTTCAAGGTAGGAAACTAATTCTATTATGAAGGAATCTATAGGACGCACAATTTAATCTTTAGACCTTATAAAAGAGATGGCTAACATTTTTCTGTAATAGCATAGCCAAAATAAGAACTCAAATAATAATCTCATTAGCTAGATTCACTTCGCCATCAGCGAAGTATACAGTAAGTAGAAAAAACCTCCCTTTCAGACCAAAGGGAAAGAAAGTTTTAAAGTGAGAATATAATTTTCCTCATGTGCATTGTCTACCTTAGAAAAACTACTACAGAACATGCCTGTGACTATAGACTTGTAGTTCAGGCCACAGAGATTAGAGATGGGACACAGGCACTCCCTTGACTTGCATCCTCTGGTCTGCTTTAACACAAACCAGGAGGAAAAGAAAGCTAAGCATCAGAAGCAATGGGTGGCAAGCCTATTAATGGCTGATCTGTACAGTGATCTGCCCTCAAGGAGACCCAACAGGCCAGTCCACTGCAGTGGCTTTCAATGTGGTAAGCCTGGGCTTCAGCAGAAGTCAGCTTGTGAAGAGCCCTGGCAGCTCTGCCAAGAGTTTGATCACTGGAAATGGACCTGCCCTGGAGTCAAAGTATGCCCAGGTCAGAGCCACAGATCTTACTGGCTCTAAGCTGAAAAGCCCTTCACTCAGCCCAACTTCCAACATGACCACTGCAGCTGAGGGGATGGTCAAGTAGGGTCAGCAACATTGCAGGCAGAACTGTAAATTTCTTGTTAGAGATGCCCCCTGCCTTTACCTGGCCAGCTCTCCTCCCAGGCCAGCCAAGTAATGAAAGTCAACAGAGTGCCTTCCCCTAGGAGGTTCACACCTCCCTTAGGATATACCCCATGTGAAGAGATAGATAGGTCTGGGCCTCTTAACTTACAAGGCCTAAAGCCCAACAGATTATTATCAAGCCCCTTCTATCAGGTTCTATTTGCCTCTCAATCAGAAAACTTAATTGTAGCTTAGACAGCACCTTTCTTAGCTCCTCTAATAATGACTCTGTCCTTTGTTCTAGACCCTGTCTAGCACACTTGGGCCTCATTCCTTTGTAATCATAACCTCTACTCTACCACCAATGGCTCTACTCCCAACCTGTGTGTACTGATGGTCCTCTTCCCCACTTAATGCTGTATAATTGTTCAAACCTGGTAAATGCCACTCTTAGGATCATTGGTTACTATCCTCACTCTGTCTTTTATGACCTTGTCTAAATATGATCAGAGTTGGCAAACTTGGAAGGCTTCCATAGCCTTGGCAACTCATGACGACAGCCTAGGATGGTTACTGGCGCCATAAACTAGAGTGTCAATTTGTTGGGTCAACAACAGGAGCCACTGTGCACTTGCTCCTCATGTGGGATCTCTGTCCTTAATGTGCTGTACATTTTGATTTAATGCTATAACTAGTACTCAAACAGTATGTTTCACTTTGTGTTTCTATGTGGGTGCAAACTGTTGAAATTTTTATACTAAATTGATCTTCTGTATATAAAGAGAATTGAAAATGAGTCTTGATGCAAATGGAAGGGGAGAGGGAGCAGGAGAGGGGAGGGTTGCGGGTGGGAGTATGGGAGGGGGAAGCCATTGTAATCCATAAGCTGTACACTGGAAATTTATATTCATAAAATAAAAGTTAAAAAAAAAAAGAAAAAAAAAGAAATTGGATTTCCTTGATGACTAATTAAAAAAAAAAAATGCAAATGGAAAGCGAAAGAGACCTCCCGTTTGCTAGTTCACTCCTCAAATGCCCACAATAGTGGGGGCTGGGGCAAACTGAAGCCAGGAGCCAGGAGCTCAATCTGGTCTTCCACATGGGTGGCAGGGACTCAGTACTTAAGCCATCACCTACTGCACTGCAGGTGCACTAGCAGGAAGCTAGATAGGAAGCAGGGTAGCCAGGATGTGGGCTTCCCATGCAGTGGCTTACTCTGCTGCACCACAACGCCTACCCTCTCTCTCTGCTTTCCGTTGACAGAATCCTACAGGGAGCCTCTTGACAAAATATCTGGGAAGTATCTCATTTGTGTAACCACAAGATAGAACCCAGAAAGCAGGAGTTGGAGCTCAGAGACAATACCTTAACAACTAGCATATATGGCAGCCATGTGTGCTTTTTGGCCCAGCATTGGGAAACATAACAAGGATTAATCCTTTGTAGGCCTGTGATCTGTGTAATTATCTAATTAATCCATCATGTAATGTTTTGCCTAA
Organism: Lepus europaeus; assembly: GCF_033115175.1. NCBI lineage: Eukaryota > Metazoa > Chordata > Mammalia > Lagomorpha > Leporidae > Lepus > Lepus europaeus. The sequence continues at coordinate 43,986,032 of NC_084835.1, forward strand.
TGTCTGGCTTCCTCATTAGACTTCACACTCCATGAAGGGTTCTATTTTCCACTGTATGGTATCCACAACAGAGGGGGAGAGAGAGACAGAGAGAGAGACAGAGAGAAGAGAGAGAATTTTCATCGGCTGGCTCACTCCTCAGATACTGTGACGGCTGGAGTTGGGCCAGGCTAAAGCTAGGAACCAGGAGCTTCTTCCAGGTCTCCCACATGGGTGCAGGGGCCCAGGCACTTAGCCTATCTTCTGCTTTCCCAGGCTGTCAGCAGGGAGCTGGATCAAAAATGGAGCAGCTGGGACATGAACCTGTACCCATATGGGATGCCAGTATTATAGGTGGTAGCTTTACTTGCTAAGCCACAATGCCAGCCCCAGAATTTTCTTTCTTTCTTTTTTTTCTTTTTTTTTTTTTTGACAGGCAGAGTTAGACAGAGAGAGAGAGAGAGAGAGAGAAAGAGAGAGAGAGAGAAAGGTCTTCCTTCCGTTGGTTCACCCCCCAAATGACCGCTACGGCTGGCGCGCTGCGCCAGTCTGAAGCAGGAGCCAGGTGCTTCCTCCTGGTCTCCCATGCGGGTGCAGGGCCCAAGCACTTGGGCCATCCTCCACTGCCTTCCAGGGCCACATCAGAGCACTGGACTGGAAGAGGAGCAACCGGGACAGAACCGGAGCCCCAGCCGGGACTAGAACCCGGAGTGGTGGCACCGCAGGAAGAGGATTAGCCTAGTGAGCCGTGGCGCTGGCCCCAGAATTTTCTTTTTTAAAATTAATTATTTCGGGGCCAGCGTTGTGGCGCAGTGGGTTAAAGCCCTGGCCTGGAGCCCCAGCATCCCATATGGGAGCCAGTTCTAGTCCTGGCTGCTCCACTTCCGATCCAGCTCTCTGCTATGGCCTGGGAAAGCAGTAGAAGATGGTCCAAGTCCTTGGGCCCCTGCACCCATGTGGGAGGCCCAGAAGGGGCTCCTGGCTCCTGGCTTCAGATCAGTGCAGCTCCAGCCATTGCAGCCATCTGGGGAGTGAGCCAATGCATGGAAGACCTCTCTCTCTCTCTCTGTGTGTGTGTGTGTGTGTGTAACTCTGACTTTCAAATAAATAAAATAAATCTTTAAAAAAATTAATTATTTTTTTTTTGAGACACAAAGAGAAAAAGAACGAGCTCCCATTTGCTGGCTCACTCCTCAAATGCCCACTAAGGCAGGCCAAAGCAGGAGCTGGGAACTTAATCTAAGTCTCCCACGTGGGTGGCATCCACCCAATTACTTGAGCCATCACCTGCCACCTTGTAGGGTCTGCATTGGCAGGAAGCTGGAGTCAGGAACCACAGCTGCGAATTGAACCCAATCTTTCCCATGTGGTACATGGGCATCTTATCTGGCGTCTCCATGGCTAGGCAAATGCTGACCCTACAGCTGTTTTAAGAAATTAACTGGCTGATTGATTTTCAGAGTCTTTGTCTTGCTTGCTTTAATGTTCCTTGAGGACTATGCTGTGCTTTATGTTATAATGAAAAGTCTTCTTTCCTTGTATAAATATGACATAGCCCTTATTTTGAGTGCTATTATTCCAGATGCAGGGTGATGAGTGAAGGGGAAAGTTGGCTGGCGGCCACTCTGGACTAAATTACCTCATTGAGCTGTCTGCACCAGACCAGTTATTGTCAAATCTCCAATATCTGCTTCTGTTTGTTTCATGTTGACAAACTCACAGACTCTTTCAGCAGACTTTGGGATATTCCTTTATGCTTGTTTTTATGAAATGCAAAACCGGTCATTTCTATTCTGAATAATGTGAATATGATTTAGCACATGATTCTCAATCAGAGATGATTTCAACCCCGCCTCCCTCGCCCCAGGGAACTTTGGCACTGACTGGAGACATGTTTGGTTGTCATAACTGGGAGGTGCTCCTGGCATCCAGTGGAGGCCAGGGATGTTGCTAAACACTCTAAAATGCACAGGAAACTGCCCCCACTGGCTCAGCATGTCAATATCACTGAAGTTGAGAAATCTTAATCTGGTTTTAAAAAAAAATATGTATATAATATGTTTATATATACTATATATTAGGAGTGGATATTGTACACAGGTCAAGCTGCTATCTGGGACATTGGCATCTCATCAGAGTGCCTGATTCGAGTCCTGGCCATTCCACTCTTCGTGTCCAGCTTCCTGCTAATGCTCGTGGGAGGCAGTGCATGATGACTCACGTGCCCAGGTTCCTGCTATCCATGTGGGAGACCAGATGGAGTTTCTTGCTCCTTGCTTTGGCCTGGCCTAGCTCTGGGTGTTGTGGCCATTTGGGAAATGAACCAGCCGATGGAAGATATCTCTCTCACTCTCTCATCACTCTGACTTTCAGATAAGAAAATAAATGTTTTTTAAAAATTGAAAAATAATTTTTATTCATTATACCTTGAAGGAAAGTGTGTTATAGTTGAAAGAATATGACCTTGGGAAACCACACAGTTTCTTACAATTTTTCTGTATTTATTTTATTTATCTAAGAGGCAGAAAGAGCTAGAGATGGAGAGACAGAGAGAGCTCCCATCCGTTGGTTCATATCCCAAATACCCATGAACCGTGAACTCCATCCAGATCTCTCACACAGGTGACAGGACCCAAATACCCGAGCTATCATCTGTTGCCTCTCAGGGTGTGCATCAGCAGGAAGCTTCTGTTGAGAGCGGAGCTGGGACTCAAACCTGGGCATATGGGATGTGTGAACCCCAAGTAGGGTCTTAATTGCTGAGCAAACACCCAGAGACTCCTCAAATTGTGACTTTAAATTTGGCGTCAACCTTGCATGATCTTAGAGAAGAAGTTGTTGGAAATTTCAATTTCTTATTAGTGAAAGGAGGGTGTTAGATCCTGATTCATTGCATTGTTATGAGGGTGCATGGATTAATCAATTAATCAATGTAGGGTGCCTGGTACACAGAGGTCTCTCAATAAACAGCAACTGGATATATGGAGGAAACATATGCATTCAAACGCATTTATGCTATAATAGATTGTCCAAAAAGTACTTCTTTACCTTTATATATATATATATATATATATATGTGCACGAGTGTGTGTGTGTGTGTGTATAAAGAGAGAGAGAGAAATGCCAGAGCTTCTGTCTGCTTGTTCACTCCCCAAATGCCTGTGAAAACTGGGGTTGGACCAGGCCAAAGCTATGAGCCAGGAATTCAAATCAGGTTTTCTATGTAGGTGGCAGGGACCCAATTACTTGAGTCATCACTACTGCCTCTCCAAGTATACATTAGCAGGAAGCTGAAGCCAGAGAAGAACTGTGACTCAAACCCAGGCACAAATGTATCTTAACCAGGGTCTTAACTGCTAGGCCTAATGCCCATTCCATTCTTTAACTTCTTCATTGCTTTTTCCTCTTGAGGAACAGGAAGCTGAGAAACCCAGTAAAGCACACACTTTCTAGAGCAAAATTCTTATGAATGGTATTTTTTTCTTTTTTCTTGAAAGCTTTTATTTAATGAATATAAATTTCATAGGTACAGCTTTTGGAATATAGCAGTTCTTCCCCCATACCTGCCCTCCCACCCCCAAAACCATCCCACCTCCTACTCCCTCTCCCATCCCATTCTTCATTAAGATTCTTTTTTAATTATCTTTATATACAGAAGATCAACTCTATACCAAGTAAAAATTTCAACAGTTTGTACCCACACAGACACACAAAGTATAAAGTACTGTTTGAAGACTAGTTTTACCATTAATTCTCATAGAACAACACATTAAGGACAGAGGTCCTACATGTGGAGCAACTACACAGTGACTCCTGTTGTTGATTTAACAATTGACACTCTTATTTATGACGTCAGTGATCACCTGAGGTTCTTGTCATGAGCTGCCAAGGCTATGGAAGCCTTTTGAGTCCACAAACTGACATTATTTAGACAGGGCCACAATCAAAGTAGAAGTTCTCTCCTCCCTTCAGAGAAAGGTACCTTCTTCTTTGACAGTCCCTTCCTTCCACTGGAATCTCACTCACAGAGATCTTTCATGTAGGCCATTTTTTGCCACAGTGTCTTGGCTTTCCATGCCTAAAATCTCTCATGGGCTTTTTAGCCAGATCCGAATGCCTTAAGGGCTGATTCTGAGGCCCGAGTGCTGTTTAGGGCTGCCATTCTATGAGTCTGCTGTGTGGCCTGCTTCCCATGTTGGATCATTCTCTCCTTTTTAATTATATCTATTATTATTAGCAGACACTTGATCTTTTTTATGTGGTCCCTTTGACACTTATTCCTATCTTTATGATCAATTATGCACCTGAAATGATCACGTTAACTAGTACGATGACATTGGTACCTGCCAACTTAATGGGATTTGGAGTCCCATGGCAAGTTTTTAGCTTTACCTGTGGGAATGTGCGCTGAACTGTACGTTTCCTCCCTCTCTTATTCCCACTCTTATTTTTTACACAGAGCAATTTTCAATTGAATTTAAACTCCTAAGAATAATTCTGTGTTAAGAGTTCATTCAACGGTATTAAGTAGAAAAAGAAAATACTAAAAAGAATAAAATAGTAAGCTGTTCCTTGACAGTCAGGACAGAACTGATCAAGTCATTGCTTCTCATAGTGTCAGTTTCACTTCTATAAGTTTCCTTTTTTTTTTAAGATTTATTTTATTTATTTGTAAGAGTTACGGCCGGCGCCGCGGCTCACTAGGCTAATCCTCCGCCTTGCAGCGCCGGCACACCGGGTTCTAGTCCCAGTCGGGGCACCGATCCTGTCCCGGTTGCCCCTCTTCCAGGCCAGCTCTCTGCTGTGGCCAGGGAGTGCAGTGGAGGATGGCCCAAGTGCTTGGGCCCTGCACCCCATGGGAAACCAGGAGAAGCACCTGGCTCCTGCCATCGGATCAGCGCGGTGCGCCGGCCGCAGTGCACCAGCCGCGGTGGCCATTGGAGGGTGAACCAACGGCAAAGGAAGACAGAGAAAGAAGAAAGAGACAGAGAGAGAGGTCTTCCATCCACTGGTTCATTCCCCAGATGGCTGCAACGACTGGAGTTGTGCCGATCCGAAGCCAAGTGCCAAGAGCTTCTTCCGGGTCTCCCATGTGGGTACAGGGGCCCAAGGACTTGGGCCATCTTCTACTGCTTTCCCAAGCCAAAGCAGAGAGCTGGAAGTAGAGCAGCTGGTCTCAAACCAGTGCCCATATGGGATGCCGGCACTTTAGCCAGGGCATTAACTGCTGTGCCACAGCGCCGGCCCCATGGACTGTTTCTTTTGCCGTACAGTTTGATGTAATCCCAGTTGTTAAATTTGGATTTGGCTGCCTGTGCCTCTGGGGTCTTTTCTAAGAATCCTTTACCTGTTCCAATATCTTGCAGGGTTTCTCTGATGTTCTCTAACAATTTGATGGTGTTGAGTCATAGATTTAGATCTTTAATCCATGTTGAGTGGATTTTTGTGTAAGGTAGGGGACTTGCTTCATACTTCTGGATGTATAAATCTAGTTTTCCCAGCACCATTTGTTGAATAGACCGTCCTTGCTCCAGGAATTGGTTTTAGCTCCTTGATCAAATATAATTTGGTTGTAGATGTTTGGATTGATTTCTGGTGTTTCTATTCTGTTCCATTGGTCTATCCATCTGTTTTGTACCATTACAACTGCCCTGTGTCTGGCGCCATGGCGCGCTAGGTTAATCCTCCACCTGTGGCGCCGGCATCCCAGATGGGCGCTGGTTCTAGTCCTGGCTGCTCCTCTTCAAATCCAGCTCTCTGCTGTGGCCTGGGAAGGCAGTGGAGGATGGCCCAGGTGCTTGGGCCGCTGCACCCACATGGGAGACCAGGAAGAGGCACCTGGCTCCTGGCTTTGGATCAGTGCAACTCCGGCCGTTGCGGCCATTTGGAGAGTGAACCAACAGAAGGAAGACCTTTCTGTCTCTCCCTCTCACTCTCTGTAATTCTACCTGTGAAATAAATTTTTAAAAATTATAACTGCCCTTTAGTATGTCTTGAAATCTGGTATTGTGATGACTCTGGCTTTGTTTTTGTTGTATAAGATTGCTTTAGCTATTTGAGGTCTCCTGTGCCTCCATATGAATTTCAGCATCATTTTTTCTAGATCTGAGAAGAATGTCTTTGGTATTTTGATTGGTATTGAATTGAATCTGTAAATTGCTTTTTGAAGAATGGACGTTTTGATGATATTGATTCTTCCAATCCATGAACATGTAAGATTTTTCCACTTTTTTGGTATCTTCTTGTATTTCTTTCTTTAATGTTTTGTTATTCTAATCATAGAGATCTTTGACATCCTTGGCTAAGTTTATTCCCAGGTATTTGATTTTTTTTTTGTAGCTATTGTGAATGGGATGAATCTTATTAGTTCTTCCTCAGCCATGGCATTGTCTGTGTATACAAAGGCTGTTGATTTTATATCCTGCTAGTTTACCAAACTCTTCTTTGTGTTCCAATACTCTTAGTGTAGTTCTTTGGATCCCCTAAATAAAGAATCATGTCATCTGCAAATAGGGATAGTTTGACTTCTTCCTTCCCAATTTGTATCCCTTTGATTTATTTTTCTTGCCTAATAGCTCTGGCAAAAACTTCCAGTACTATGTTGAATAGCAATGGCGAGAGTGGGCATCCCTGTCTGGTACTGGATCTCAGTGGGAATTTTTTCAACTTTCCCCCATTCAGTATGATGCTGGCTATGGGTTTGAAATAAATTGCCTTGATTGTGTTGAGGAAAGTTCCTTCTATACCCAATTGGCTTAGAGTTTTCATCATGAAAGGGTTTGTATTTTATCAAATGCTTTCTCTGCATCTATTGAGATAATCAAATAGTTTTTCTTCTGCAGTTCATTAATGTGGTGTATCACAAATATTGATTTGCAAATGTTGAACCATCCCTGCATACCAGGGATGAATCCCACTTGGACTGGGTAGATGATCTTTCTGATGTGTTATTGGATTCTATTGGCTAAAATTTTGTTGAGGATTTTTGCATCTATGTTCATCAAGGAAATTGGTCTGTAATTCTCTTTCTTTGTTGCATCTTTTTCAGGTTTAGGAATTAAGGTGATGCTGGCTTCATAGAAAGAATTTGGGAGGATTCCCTCTCTTTCAATTGTTTTGAATAGCTTGAGAAGAATTGGAGTTAGTTCTTCTTTAAATGTCTGGAAGAATTCAGCAGTTAATCCATATGGTCCTGGGCTCTTCTTTGTTGGGAAGGCCTTTGTTACTGATTCAATTTCCATCTTGTTTATGAGTCTTTTTAGGTTTTCTATGTCTTCATGGCTCAATGTAGGTAGGTTGTATGTGTCCAGGAATCTATCCATTTCTGCTAGGTTTCTCAGTTTGTTGGCATACAACTCTTTGTAGTAATTTCTGAGGATTCTTTTTATTTCTGTGGTGTCTGTTGTTACATTTCCTTTTTCATCTCTAATTTTATTGATTTGGGTCTTATCTCTCCTCTTTTTGGTTAGTTGGGCCAATGGTTTGTCAATTTTGTTTATTTTTTCAAAATACTAGCTCTTTTGCTGATCTTTTGTATTTTTTATTCAATCTTGTTGATTTCTTCTCTAATTTTAATTATTTCTTTTCTCCTATTAGTTTTGGGTTTGGTTTGCTGTTGCTTTTCTAGGATCCTTGAGATGCATTGATAGCTCATTTATTTGATGCCTTTCCAATTTCTTGATATGGGCACCTATTGTCATAAACTTTCCTCTTAACACTTCTTTTGCTGTAACCCATAAGTTTTGATAGGTTGTGTTGTCACCTGGAGTTGAGGCCAATTACAATGAATAATATTTAACAAGAACTGGATCCTTGACGTCTGACTTACTCTAAGAAATTTAGTTGGTGTAACCACACTCTTCAAAGGAATAATCTTATAAGAATCAGATTCAGAAGATATTAAAATATGAAAATACGGGGACAGTAAAACCAAAAACTTGAAATTGGGGCATATTGATGCCACAGCTAGGAGACATTTTCAAAGAGCATTAAACTTCACAACAAAACAGAGAAATTAAATTCAGACTGGACAAAAGAAAAATCACTCCAAATATTTGCCCTTATTTAGAAAACCATTTTTATAATATAAAAATATTTATCCATACCAGAACATTTTTGGATGTTTTTTGTTCTTTCTATGGCTTGTCTAAGTGAATATGTTTTTTTAAAGTTTGTTTCTAACTAGTAGAATACTATAAGTTTATCCTAGAAAAACTTAGAAAATATAAAGGGCAAAATCCAAGGAATGATAAAAATGACCCATAATCTGGTCTAGAGAGAAACAGTTTTTAAATTTCAGCAATTTCCTTTCTTCTTTTAAGATTTATTTATTTGAAAGGTAGAGTGACAGAGAAAGAGAAAAAGAGATGGGTTCCATTCTCTGGTTCATTCCCCCAAATGCCATCAACAGCTGGGGCAGAACTAAGCTGAGACCAAACGCCAGAAACTCCATCTGGATCTCCCACATACGTTGTGGGGGCCCATCCTGGAGCAATTATCCACTATCTCCCCAGACACATCAGCAGGAAGCTGGATCAGAAGTAGATTAGCCAGGACTTGGGACAGACGCTGCTACCCCAAGAGACAGCATAACCTGTTGTACCATAGTGGTCGCTGCTGTATATTTTTTTAAAGATTTATTTATTTATTTGAAAGTCAGAGTTACACAGAGAGAGGAGAGGCGGTGGGGTGGAGAGAGAGAGAGAGAGAGAGAGAGAGAGAGGTCTTCCATCTGATGGTTCACCCCCCAATTGGCTGCAACAGCAGGAGCTGCGCCGATCCGAAGCCAGGAGCCTGGAGCTTTTTCCGGGTCTCCCATGTGGGTGCAGGGGCCCAAGGGCTTGGGCCATCTTCTACTGCTTTCCCATAGCAGAGAGCTGGATCAGAAGTGGAGCAGCCGGGACTTGAACTGGCACCCATATGGGATGCTGATGCTTCAGGCTAGGATGTTAACCCGCTGCGCCACAGCTCAGGCCCCACTGCTATATATTCTTGAGGGCTGGATGTGGTACACTGCTTCATGTTCATCCTCGACTGGGTAAGCTCGTGAGGTCTGGATTCATTGCACCTTGCAGCATACCTTGCACATGTAGGGGTTACCTCTCTCGCAAAAATATTTGTTGACTGAATGGATCTTGAAATTAATAGATACATTAGGCTATGAAATATAGAAATAGTACAGTATCAGATGCCTAAAATCATGTTAGGTTTTATCATTGCTTAGGTTGTCATATGATGCTGCCTAAAAGGTAAAGCAGTTGTTCACCTAAAATGTGACAATTTGATTACACCCTCAACATATCACAGATTTCTTGAAGATCACAAGTCATTCTTGTTCCCCTTTATACCGCCTGCTAGCATTGTGGTGTGGTGGGTTTAGCCGCTGCTTCCAACAGCAGCATCTCATGTTGGAATGCCAATTCTCTTCCTGGCTGCACCACTTCAGATCCTGCTCCCTGCTAATGCACCTGGGAAGGCAATGAAGAAGGCCCAAGTCTTTGGGCCTCTGCGCTCATGTGGGAGACGCATGTGGAGTTTCTGGCTCCTAGGTTCAGCCTGGCTTGGACTCAGATTTTACAGCCATTTGAGGAATGAACCAGTAGATAGAAGATTGTCTCTCTTTCCATCTCTCTCTCTCTCTTTCTCTTTCTCTGTGTGTGTGTGTGTGTGCATATTTTCCTTTTTCTCTGTCACTTTACCTTTCAAGTAAATGAATCTTTAAAAATAATTTGTTGGCCGGCGCTGCGGCTCAATAGGCTAATCTTCCACCTGCAGCGCCGGCACACCGGGTTCTAGTCCCGGTCAGGGCGCCAGATTCTGTCCCAGATGCTCCTCTTCCAGTCCAGCTCTCTGCTGTGGCCTGGAAAGGCAGTGGAGGATGGCCCAAGTCCTTGGGCCCTGCACCCCATGGGAGGCCAGGAGAAGCACCTGGCTCCTGGCTTCAGATCAGCGTGGTGCACCAGCTGCAGTGGCCACTGGGGGTGGGGGGGTGTGAACCAACAGAAAAGGAAGACCTTTCTCTCTGTCTCTCTCTTTCTCACTGTCCACTCTGCCTGTCAAAAAAAAAAAATTTTTTTTTAAATTTGCCCTCAAATAAACTTTCCTTTTAATTTCATTTTCCATTAACTTTTTGAAGTAAAATCCAGGGGGGATGACTTAATTAGCCAGGCATGGGCTCGTGAACTCCCCCTGTGCCCAGAGAGGTTCTCACAAAGAGCAAAGTCAGTTACCTGAAGAGGGGAAGGGGGAGCTGGGCAGACACAAACACCAGATGGCAGTGCATTAGTCTACCACTGCTACAGAGCATTTCAAATTCCCCACTGCCTCTGATACAAATACATGCGTAGGTAGAGTTGAGATTAGCGCTTGTTTGTTCGAGACGTGCCAAGCAGCGTTTTAAGTCATTTATGTTTATTATGTGGTTGGCTTCTCTGAAGACCCCATAGGATAACATAGCCCTGTCATTACAAGTGAGGCAGTCACAGTGCAAGGAGGTGGAAGAGCTTGCCCAATGCTGCCCTGCCGGGTGTGATTTCAGCAGTTTGTACAAAGCCTCAGCTCTCAGCTTCTCAGCTCTATTGCTTTCTCCTTTAGGGCAGCTACAAACAAGTTAATGAAAAAGTAAGAGAAAAAGGTTGCACAATTGCACAGGTGGCATTTGTGTGGAGTAAAAAAAAAAAAAAGGCAACAGGAGATGTTGTTTTAAGAGTAAGAGTGCTGTAGTTTAGATAACAGTTTGGGTGTTCCCTAAAGACCTATATGTTGGGGGCTTGGATCCCAAAGTCGTGTGTGAGTGGTTAATGGATGCATGTAATGATTAATGGATTAAGGATGGAGACAGTTCAATTGTGTCTGAAGGTAAGGCCTTTGGGAGGTTGTGAGATTAGACTGAGTTGCTGGGGTGGGGCGGCATGATTGAATCACAGTGGCTTTATAAACAGACACATGAGGGCAGCTTGTTGTGGCATAGTGGGTAAAGCTGCTGCTTATGATGCCAGTATCCCTGTTCATGTGCATGTTCATGTCCTGGCTGCTCCACTTCCCAAACAGCTCCCTGCTAATGGCCTGTGAAAACCAGCAGAGGGTAGTCCAAATGCTTGCACCCCGACACCCACATGATCAGGATGAAGCTCCTGGCTCCTGGCTTTGGCCTGATCCAGTCCTGGCTGTTGCAAAGTGAACCAGCAGTTTTTCACAATTTGTATTTCCATGAGCTTTTGAAGACCCTTTATATTCACGGAGCTCTATTTTTCTTTTGTGCCAAAATACTTATCTTTTAAGAAATGTATTTATTTGAGAGACAGGTAGATATGGAGAAAGCCCTTATTTGCTGGTTTACTCCCGCAGTGACTACAACAATGGTGGGGCCAAAGTTGGGAGCCAGGAACTCAACCCAGGTCTCCCACATGGGTGGCAAGAACCCAATTGGTTGAACCATCACTGCTGCTGCCACTTGGTCTGCTTTGGCAGGAAGCTAGAGTCAACAGTTGGAGCCAGGGGCCAGAGCTATGGTGTAATGAGCGAAGCCTCCATCTGCAGCATTGGCATCCTATATGGGTACCGGTTCATGTACTGGCTACCCCTCTTCTAATCCAGCTCTCTGCTGTGGCCTGGGAAAGCAGTGGAAGATGGCCCAAGTTCTTGGGTCCCTGCACCCACATGGGAGACCCAGAAAAATCTCCTGGCTCCTGGCTTTGGATCAACCCAGCCTGGGCCGTTGATGCCATCTGGGGAGTGAACCAGTGGGTAAAAGACCTTTCTATTTGTATCTCCCTCTGTCTGTCTGTAACTCTACTTCTCAAATAACTAAATAAAATCAGGTGCTCTGTTAGGAGATGCAGGTATCTTAACTGGAATCTCAACTGCTAGGCTGAACACCTGCTCCTAATCTTATCTTTTAGCCCTGTATTTTTGTGAACTTTTTGAAGTAACCTCACATGTAAGAGATTCTGCCTTAAGGCCAGCATTTGAAGGCCTGGCAAACTCATGACTTAAAGTTCTGCAGGTTTTGTGAAGAATAAATGTGTTAGCTTGAATAAATAGTTGGAACTTTCTTAAGTTTCAATTCCTCACTCCACAGAAAGCTTTCAGAGACTTGGAGGCAGGAATATTTGAGAAAACCCAACACTAGCAATTCCCTTGTATTTCTGATCTTCAAGTAGGCATCTCTTACTTACAGGAACCTCAGGTTAAGCCAACAGGTAATTTTTCTTGACAATGCATGGGTAAACATGACCCTGTTAATTGTGCTGCGTGGCCAGTCAGAGCGCTTCTGGGTCAGAAAGAGTCCGAGGACAAAGGAAGTGCTGCAGCTGGCAGTTAAAGTGAAATGCGCTTGTTTTGGCCAAACATCCCTTCCTATTGAATAAAGGAGACAAACGCTGTTCAAACAAGCAAGTAAGAAGAATGGGGAAGACCAGACGCATTCTTGCATGGGACAGAAGAGAGGCTGTGCTTTGTGTTTTGAGGACTGAGATCGATCGATGTCAAACATGTTCAATAACAGTAAAGAAGAACATCTGGAGAAAATATCTAGGACGTAGTGCATAGAGGATCACACACAGAATTACAGCAAAGATGAAGAATGCCAGGCTGTTAGAGGGTTTTCACTTTTTTTTAAAGCATAATTTCCTTGAAATAAGACACAAACTTTGTGATTTAAGAGATACAATCAATAGGTTCAAATAGCACAGATACTTGATAATGCCTGTTGCTTTGGAGTACCTATTGTGTACTAAGCAAATTAGTTGATTCAGTTCTCTCAATTCTACATTTATTTCTTAGGGATTTTGAAATTTTTTCATTTGTTTATGTTTTTGTTTGAAGGTAGAAAGAGAGAGAGAGAGAGCGAGAGGGAGCTCCCATTTGCTGATTCACTATCTAAATAACCATAACAGCAAAGGTTGGGTCAAGCCAAAGCCAGGGGCCCAGGACTCAATTTGGAGTCTCCCACAAGGGTGTTAAGGACCCAACTACTTGAACTGCTGTTTTTTAATCTGCTGTTTTTCAGGGTGTACATTAACAGGAAGTTGGAATTTGCAGCAGAGTTAAGTCTCGAATGCAGGGACCCTGATATGGGGTACAGGCGTCTCAAACAGTGTCTTAACGGCTGGGCTAACTCCAGCCCTGAAGGTGCTGTTATCACTAAACCTCTTTTAGCAGATGGGCCACAGCCACTCAGAGGTGAGAAGCAGTGTGTGATGATCACTCAGCTCCTAAGTGGGACCCGGGCAGTCTGAGTCCAAAGCTGAGATGTGCAATAGCCATTACAACTGCCTGTGGTCTGGAGAGGCTGAAGAAGGTAGAAAGCCTTGGTCCCTCCAGCACCTGCCCCATCACACACTGTGAGTCTGAGGTTTGACCAATTTTAAAACTGAAAGCCTTATGCTCCAGGCATCCCTTGGTCCTGGGCAAACTGTATGATTGCAGACAACAGTTTCTTTGCATCTTTTCTGTGAACATACAAATGTGCTGTTGTAACATTTTACTTTATACACACAAACGCTCCTCCATACTTAGCAACCCTTTCCTCTCCTTTGATGACTGCATGTGTTTCCATTTGAGGTATGTACAGTCACTCATATAGGGTACTTCCAAAGTTCAAGGAAAATGGAATTAAAATTTGAGTTTATTATATAAAAATTTTTTTAAAAACTATGAGTTTATTTTGATTCAAAAATATTTGTAGGCTTTTTATAATATGCATTTTCCATAAACTTTTGGAAGAAATGTCATATGTATGGTTCTCAGATTTTTTACACCAAATTAAACATTTTTTTTTTTGATAGGCAGAGTGGACAGTGAGAGAGAGACAGAGAGAAAGGTCTTCCTTTTGCCATTGGTTCACCCTCCAATGGCTGCCACGGTAGGCACGCTGTGGCTGGCGCACTGCGGCCAGCGCACCGCGCTGATCCGATGGCAGGAGCCAGGTGCTTCTCCTGGTCTCCCATGGGGTGCAGGGCCCAAAGACTTGGGCCATCCTCCACCGCACTCCCTGGCCACAGCAGAGAGCTGGCCTGGAAGAGGGGCAACCGGGACAGGATTGGTGCCCCGACCGGGACTAGAACCCGGTGTGCTGGCGCCGCAAGGCGGAGGATTAGCCTAGTGAGTCACGGCGCCAGCCCAAATTAAACATTTTTTAAAAAGAGATCATTTGTGTACTTATGCACAAAGAGACAGAGAGTCTTGCATCCACTGGTTGACTCCCCAGATGGCTGTAAGAGTCAGGGCTGGTGTTGAACCCAGGAGCCAGGATCTGTATCTGGGTCTCTGTGAGTGGCAGAGACCCAAGTCCTTGAGCAGTCATAGCTGCTTCCCAGGCATATTAACAGGGAGCTAGATCTGAAGCAGAGTAGCTGGGACTTGAACCGGGCACTCCACTATGGGATGTGGACATCCCAAGCAGCAGTTTAACCCACTGCATCACAACGCCACTCCTAAACTTACTTTTAATGTCATTTTTCATGAACTCTTTCAAGCACCCTCATGTAACCACCTTTTCTGAGTGCACTGTTAGAGAGAAAGGGGATTATAAATGAAAAGTAATAAATGGTGATGTTTGAGGAAGAAGTCAACACTCTAGAGACAAAAGGAAGGAGGAATCAAAAGAATAGCAAGGAAAGAGAGGAGGGGGAGGGGGAAAAGTGCTTTAGAAGAATGGTAAGAATAATTTTGTTTTCAGAGGAAAGAAATTATTTGTAGATGAAAGTCTGAAGGTCAGGAGTCATGCTGTGGTTTCACCTAATCAAGCTGTGTGATTATGCATGAAACTCTCCACCTTATTTTTTTTAAAGATTTATTTATTTATTTGAGAGTCATGGGGCTGGCACTGTGGTACAGTGGGTTAATGCCCTGGCCTGAACTGCTGGCATCGCATATGGGTGCCAATTCAAGTCCCGGCTGCTCCACTTCCGATCCAGCTCTCTACTATGGCCTGGGAAAGCAGTAGAAGATGGTCCAAGTCCTTGGGCCCCTGCACCCACATGGGAGACCTGGAGGAAGTTCCTGGTTCCTGGCTCCTGGCTTCGGATTGGCGCAGCTCCAGCCATTGCAGCCAACTGACAAGTGAACCATCAGATGGAAGACCTCTCTCTCTCTCTCTCTCTCTCTCTCTTTCTCTGCCTCTCCTCTCTCTATGTAACTCTGACTTTCAAATAAATCTTTAAAAAAAGAAAGAAACTCAGAGTTACACACAGAGAGAAGGAGAGGCAGAGAGAGAGAGAGGTCTTCCATCCTCTGGTTCACTCTCCAATTGGTCACAACAGCTGGAGCTTCGACGATCTGTAGCCAGGAGCCAGGAGCTTCCTCTGGGTCTCCCACGCAGGTGTAGGGGCCCAAGGACTTGGGCCATCTTCTACTGCCTTCCCAGGCCATAGCAGAGAGCTGGATCACAAGTGGAACAGCCAGGTCTCAAACCAGTTCCCATATGGGATGCCGGCACTGCAGGTGGCAGCTTAACCTGCTACAGTACCCCCAGTGATGGCCCCCCCCACATCAGTTTTCATATCTATAAAATGGGAATAGTCAGAACTGCCAGACAAACTGGAGAGAATTCCTGTGAGGACTGAGTGTCGAGATGAGATGCACAAATACAAGGCATCAGTCTCCTAAAGAAATTGCCAACAGTTTTCATTGCTGTCTCTAAAGTGTGGTGCCGAGCAGATGAAAGGGCCTGAGCTGGGGACTTGCATCTTTGAGCAGATTCACCTGGAGAGACTGGTAAAAATGAAGATCAGGAGTTCCACTGCAGAATTATTGTCTCAGGTTTTCCAAGGGTGGAACCTGTACGTTAGTCACTCCTGATGAGTTTATCCAAGGGATTCTGGCACAAATCATCCTGATTGGTGGATTGTGGGCCAAGCTGCCACACAGCAACAGGGGGCGCCATTCATTTCTTCAACAGTGCAGACAGCAAGCGCTGGCACAGTGCCAACCCCATGCCTGGAAGGCAAGCCTGGCCCTGTGACAGTCAAACCCACTGCAAACCATCACAGAGGGCCCTTGACACTTTGCCAGCCCCACCGAGAGGGGCATGGACTTCTGAGCACCTGCTGTGTATTAGAATTTTTCATGTGTTTATTTTGGTTGGGAGGAGGAGGTGAAATTGACATAACATAAAAGCAACCATTTTTAAGTCTACAATTCAGTGGCATTTAGTACATTCCCAATGTTGTGCCATCGTCACTTCCCCCTAGTTGCACATATATGTGATTTTTTTAAAAGATTTTATTTTTTGAGAGGTAGCGTTATAGACAGAGAAAGGGAGATTCAGAGAGAAAGGTCTTCCACCTACTGGTTCACTCCCAAAATGGATACAACAGCTGCTGTGCTGATCTGAAGCCAGGAGCCAGGAGTTTCTTCTGGGTCTCCCATGCGGGTTTAGGAGCCCAAGCACTTAGACCATCTTTCATTGCTTTCTCAGGCCATAGCAGATAGTTGGACTGGAAGAGAAGCAGCTGGGACATGAACCGGCACCCATATGGGATATATCGGCACTGCAGGCAGAGGCTTGGCCCGCTACATCACAGTGCTGGCCCCATATAGGCAATCTTTTTTTTTTTTTTTTAAGATTTATTTATTTATTTGAAAGGCAGAATTACAGATAGGCAGAGTCAGAGAGAGAGAGCGAGCGAGCTCTTATATCTACTGGTTCACTCCCTAAATGGCTGCAACAGCCAAAGCTGTGCAGATCCAAAGTCAGGAGCTTCTTCCAGGTCTCCCATGTGGGCCCAGGGTCTCAAGGACTTGGACCATCTTCTACTGCTTTCCCAGGCCACGGCAGAAAAATAGATTAGAAGTGGAGCTGGATTGGAAGTGGAAGAGCCAGGACTCAAACCTGCACCCATATGGAATGCTGGTACTGAAGGCTGCGGCTTTACCCTCTACAGCACGATGCCAGCCCCTATAGGCAATCTTTGGCCTCTCAGCAATCTAGCAGAGCCAATCTTTGCTATCCACATCTTCAAGTGGCAGAATGAAGGCTAGCAGAGCTTTAGTTATTTGTCCAAAATTGGTCAATTAGTAAGGGTTGAGGCTAGGATTCACATTTCCATCAACCATTCAAAGCCTTTTCAAATACAGCAGTGGAAGTAGGGACCTCTCCTAGGATGCCTTATTTTTCTAGAAAATATTAAAACGGAAACTTAGAACATTGCAGTTTTAACTCCCAGTGTTAGTCTAAATAAATCAGCAGGTATAAGGCTGTGTCTCTCCCCACCTTTTCCCTTTCCCTGCGTCCAACCTGTTAGTATCCTTTCTTAAGGCATATTCTAAATGCATGCTCAATCACAAGTTTAAATTTAACTACAAGGTAAATCAGCAACTTCGCTCTGACATATAACCTCAGGGAAAACAAAGACCTTTCTCAGACTGTAGGTCAACCCAGAGGGAACAACCTATGATAGGATATATGTGCTGGTCCAGGACCTATAAGATCCATATATATTAAGTCTGGGTGCTGCCTACCGTGGAGCAGGTACCCTTTCCAATCGACCGACCATGTTGTATCTCGCAGTGGGGACATTTTTAAAGGGGTACTGGACTGGACACCAGAGCAGCAGGCCAAAGCAAGGCTGTCCAAGACAAACATAAAATAGAAGGTCCCTCCACTTGTAGATGCTGTTCACCAGGAGATTGAAAAGTCATCATTCCTCAGTAACATCCAAAAGCAAGAGAGGAACAAGCAAAGCAAATTGAGAAATAAATGCTTAAACAACAAAACTCAATTAACAAAAACCAAGCCCAGCGAAACAGCCATGAAGACTTAACGTTGGTTGATTGCAAACTCAGCAGGGGGAGCGAGGAGTGGAGAAAGTGAGAACAGACACAGCAAATGGAGATCTGGCCCAACCAAACGAATGTCAAAACTCAGAAACACAGACCTTCAGAGAGAGCCTGTGCCGCACAATTAAGTTGGACTAAAATGACTGTAAAAGAAAATGCATCTTGAAGCCGGAAGAAAAGCTAAATGGAAATCAGATGACTTAAGAGAAGAAAAGCCAGCATATGACTCATAAAAATGCCCGCCGCGCCCCTTGAAAAGGAAAGTTAACAGCAAAACAGAGAAACATCCAAAGAAATGAAGTCTACTAGCCCGAGCTCTGGTCCAGCTGAAGATTTCTCTTGGCCCATCAATCACAGGCCCAGCACAGCCCCCTCTCTGGAGTTGGGAGGTGCAGGCAGATGGCTGCAGTGTGTGTGTGTGTGTGTGTGTGTGTGTGTGGCTGAGCAAGAGGAAAGTGGAGCTGCCTGAGGCTTAGTAAACTCCCAGCCTCCCTGGCTCCCAACTCTCAGGCCAGCTGCCTTCCAGACCCCTGCTGTGCAGAGGGCTTCAGGCTTGTGTGGGCCTAGAGTAAATACCACCTGCTTCCCAGCTGCAGGTGTTGCGAGCAGCAGAAAGGGACTGAGGCTCTGAGGTGGGTATTTAAGGAGTAAGGGAGGGAAGCAGGAGAGGGACAGATTTTACTGAGCCCTGCGACAACCTGTTTCTCTCCCCCAAATCACCCCTAAGAGGACTTGGGGTTCCCCTGTGGGCTGTCTTCTGGGAGAAGACCTTGGCCCTTTTTTTTTTTCAATAAGACTTATTTATTTGAAAGGCAGAGTTACAGAGAGGCAGAGGCAGGGAGAGAGAGAAATCTTCCATCCACTTTCACTCCCCAGCAGCTGGAGCTGCGCCAATCTGAAGCCAGGAGCCTGTAGCTTCTTCCAGGTCTCCCACACAGGGACAGGAGCCCAAGGACTTGGGCCATCTTCCATTGCTTTCCCAGGCCATAGCAGAGAGCTGGATCAGAAGTGGAGCAGCCGGGACTCGAACTGGTGACCTTATGGGATGCCAGCACTGCAGGCGGCAGCTTTATCTGCTACGCCGCAGTGCCAGCTGCAAGACCTTATCCTTTTTTGCTGATTCATGATGACTCTCCCATTCTGTCTGTGTGAGGAAGAAGTAAAGTTTTCAGTTTTGAAGGCCTAGACCCCAGTCTTTTTTCCCTTTGGTGGCTGAGTGATCTTAGGCATATACCGTTTATTTTTTCTGTCTATAGATGGGGAAAAGTGTGACTCCTCTTGGTCCTTATGAAGATGGAAAGAAGCCTCAGGAACTCCCAGGGGACTGCCTAGCACAAGCTGTTCCCCTAGTAAATGTGATGCCTCCTCCATTGCTGTTAATAGAAAGGAGATGGTTAAAGTCACAGACGACTTATGTCCTTACTCAAACACCTTTACTAGTCAAATCATGTCTAATACCCACTGCTCTTGCCCTCACCCTCTGCAGCGATGCTCACCTGAGCCTGCCCGGCTTCCTTGTAGCCCACACCTGTGCACTGTGCACCCACGACTGGTGGTCTTCAGTATGCAAGAACTCCCTGCTTCAAGCACCTGAGCAGCTCTGCGCCCTGCCGTGGGACTTTGACACCGTGGAAGTGTCTCCTTCCAGCAAGACTAACGTGGAAGTACAGGTACAGAGGGTGGTGGTGGTGGTGGGAGGGGATTCATACATCCCAGGGGCAAACTCCTCCCTATGGAGGTCATAGTGGTCAGAAAAATAGCCCGAGACTCCTTGTCCAGGTTCCTCCAAGGTTCCCCAATGTGACTGAGCCTCAGTTGCCCAGAGCAAGAACCTGTTTAGTCTATACTCATTATTGACTTTTACCCTTTTGTCCGTCTTAGTGTCCCCACTTCCTTCTACTTCCTGGGTCCCAAATACACCACATACATCCAAGTTCTTGTCTCATACCCTGCTCTGGGAATCCTAAATAAACCCACTGTTTGTTTGTTCTGCCTTGGATGAGGACCCTACGTGGTCATCTGCTCTTACAGCTGTGAAGAGCAGATCCTAAGGGCTCCTACTTAAGCAGCATATACTGTGTGTGAGGCAAAGTGCAGAGGGAAAGAAGGCAAAACAAGAAATCAAAAAATCATTTCTTCTATTGACCCTGGCATCAGTTATATCAGTGGAGGGCCAAATATTTCTATCTCTACTTCTTTATGGAGACAGCAAAGGGAAAAATAGCCAGAACTGAGCTTTTCATCGTGTTGAAGAACCACTAGAAGGGCCTGGGTGCTGTGGCTGTTTCGCTGTTCCAGAGAATTGTGGGTGGTGCTGAGGTAGCTGCTTCCAAGGCAGAGCCTCTGAGTGAGGTTTTGGAAATGCAGAGGTAGATGCGGTGATAATTTAAGGTGAGAGCTGGAGATCTAAAACCACAAAACTTAGGCAGAGCTAATAGATGAGTAAAGGTAGGAAAAGTAGGCAACACCTGTGAGTGTGGCAAGGAGGCGATCACAGCAGTGACACATGTGCAGTGACGAATTTCCATGAGGGAAAGTCTAATGAATGTTTAAGTTCAGAGGCGGGAGTTTGGCTTAGTGGTTAAGCCTGCATGTGCTACAGGAATACCTGCATGTGGTACAGGAATACCTGGGTTAGATTCCCCACCCTGCTCCTAATTCCAGTTTCCTGATAATTTGCATCTTAGAAAGCAGCAGGTGGTGGTTTAACTAATTGGGTCTCCCTGAAACCTTAATATATGACACCTGGATTGAGCTCCCAGCTCCTGGCTTTGACATTGCCCAGCCCTGATTTGATTGTCATCAAATCTTTGGGGGAGTGAAACAATAGATGGGAGATTCATATTCTCCCTCTCCCCTCTCCCCTCTCCCCTTTCTCCCAACCTTCTTTCTGCCTTTCAAGTAAAAGAAATAATTAAAATTGTAAGTAGAGGTAAATTCAGTTAACTGTTGTATGTGCTGGGAGACAATTCCCCTCTGCTGTCCTCAACTTTATTCGGGCCTGGGCCACACAATTGTCTAGTGTTAACCAACTCTTGACAGAGATGGCTAATGAAATATTCCAGATTGTCTTCAACACAGGGCACAGAAAAGAGCTACAGCAAAGACAAGGCAGGGGTCAGAGGAAATGAAAGATGAAAGGAAAAAATGATTAGGAAAAAAAGTAGCTTGCTCTGGGGAACACCAGGGATTCCTGGATTCATGATGTAAAGGGGAAGGCAGACTTGAGCCAGGATTTTGGTAAGGAAAAGTGACCCCAAGATCTGAGTTTTGGGCCTTAGGGGCTCTGAATGGTTAGATTACAATGTCCTTATCTCACTTAATTCTCAGGGGTTAAATGGTGACCCCATTTGTTGGATGAGGGTGTTGAGGCTCAGGGATTGAAGCGACTGATCTGAGACCTAGAATGTGAAATTTGACCAGCTGGGACTTTGAAGCCTTCCATTACAGGCCATTCCACCTGGCTATGTTAGACAGTGACTCCGTTCTCTTCCAGGCCATCTGAGGGAGTATTGTTCCATTTGAGATTATGCTTTTTAGCACTGAGGTTTGCAGTGTTTGTATTGCCTAAAAAAGATGTGAAGAGGCGGCAGAGTTGCTCTTCCCTCTTCTTATCCTCTAATCATCAGATTAGTTTGTTCTTCCACCATTTGTGCATCTTCAGAATGTTGAATGGGTCACATATGTGGGTACTTCAAATGGTTCATAGAGAAGTGGAATTAAAAAGCAAGTTTATTGTAAAAAAAACTTGAGACCCATACATACTTTTTTCATAATATATATTTTACTGAACTTTTTGAAGATCCCTAATATGCACAGATACACAATTTTTTTGTGCCAAGATAAATTGATTTTTTAATTTTATATTTCATAAACTTTTTGAAAGTGCCATCATACACCTGCATTCTCTCTCTCTCTCTCTCTCTCTCTCTCTCTTTCACACACACGCACACACACTTCAGTCTACTTGAGAAAGTACAAGCTGAAGTTGCATACATGACTCTGCATTTGTATTACAGATCCAAGCCAGAAGGAGATGTCTCTCTGGGTCTTCTGTACAGAAAATAAGAGATCAGGTTGCTGAGATGATACCAGCTACAGTACTTGCATTGTGTTAGGAAAGCACTACACGGGAGCAGGTATCTGGCCTAGCCACAGACACTCTGGTTGAGATGCCCACGTTCCATGTTGAAGCCTGGATTCAAAACCTAGCTCGAGCAGCAGACCCCAGCTTCCTGCTAATGCAGACCCTGGGAGGCAGTGGTGATGGCTCAGTCATTGTATGCCTGCCACTCATGTGGGAGACCTGGACTGAGTTCCCAGCTCCTGGCTTCAGCCTGGCCCAGCCTTGGCCTCTGCTGACATTTGTGTAGTGAGCCAGTGGGAGTTTTTCTCAAATATATATATACTCTCAAATATATATATATATATATATATATATATATATTTTTAAAGTACCATGGACTTTGGTCTTCCATACACATATTCAGTGCAACAAAAAGCCAGTACCTTCAAGGTTCCCAAATATTCCCATCATGTTCATGCGTTCAGTAATTCACTTTTTCGAGAAGGTGTTCCTCATCATGTCTAGTGCTATTTTAGACACTTGGGATCAGAGTAGAGCAAACAGTCTCTGCCCAGTAAGTCTCTGTGCAGTAATAGGAAAAGACAGGAAATAGACCACCAAATAAAAACAAAGTGTATCATACACTAAATGGTGATGAACACGATGCACAGGGAAGCTCTCGAGTGGAAGTGCACGGGATTGGGAGCAGGTGGGTTGTGACTCGCTGTTTTCAGTAGGGTAGTCCATTTAGGAATCACTGAGAAGCTGACAGTCATGGAATGACTCGGCTATTAATAACACATGGACGAAACAATTAGGAAGCCCCTTTTTTGAGAAGAGGTTGGCTGTGAAAGTGTGGGCTGGAGGATGGGCCTGTCCCCTGGCTGTGCCTTCGCAGTTCCACAGGGAGGCAGCATTTCCTAGTGATGACTGCCGTCGCTGCTAGGGGTTTAGAAGATGAAGGTGTCTGCTTTCCAGCCAGGGAAGAGTGGCTCAAGGAGTCTATGGCCTGAGTGCTTGGCAAGACAAGGTTAGTTCCAGATGTTAGCTGCTGTGGTTGCATGCCGCTTTGTGACAGGCACAGCCGCATTGGTTTTCACATGCAGAGCACTGCCTGTGTGCCAGGTCTAGATGCACTGTCTCACTTACCCCCACCTATACTCTCTGAGCTGGATCTGTGATAATGTCATGTTTCTCAGCTTGGGGTACTCAGATTCATGGCAGGAGAGAAGCTGGGAGTTAGTATTTGCCCTAAAGCCACTGGTAAATCTTTAGACCCTGAGTTGATAGAATCTTTTAATTAAAAAAAAATATTTATTTACTTTGAAAGGCAGAGAGAGGGGCTGGTGTGGTGGCATGCCATATCTGAGTGCTGGTTCCAGTTCCAGGTGTTCTGCTACCCATCCAGCTCCCTGTGAGTGCCCTTGGGAAGGCACCAGAGAATGGCCCAAGTGCTTGGGCTGCTGCCCTTCCATGAGGGAAACCCAAATGGAGTTGCAGGCTCCTGACTGCATTGTAGCCATCTGCAGAGTGAGCCAGCAGATACAAGAGCTCTCTCTGTCTCTCTGCCTCTTTCTCTGTCTCTTAAATAAATATATAAATCTTTTTAAAAAATAAAAATAAAGGCAGAGATAGATTGAGATTGCTGCTTCATTCCCCACATATCTGCAATGGCTAGACTGGGCCAGGTCAAAGCTGAGAGGAGGGAACTCAGTCTGGATCTTCCATGTTGGTGGCAGGAACTCAATTACTTGAGCCATCACCACTGCCTCCCAAGGCCCACATTAGCAAAGAATTGGAATTGAAAGCAGAGCTGGGGGGCCCATGCTGTGGCATAGCAGGTAAAAGCCACCGCCTGCAGTGCTGGTGTCCCATATGGGCGCCGGTTCAAGTCCCAGCTGTTCCACTTCCTATCCAGCTCTCTGCTATGGCCTTGGAAAGCAGTAGAAGATGGCCCAGGTCCTTGGACCCCTGTACCCACGTGGGAGGCCCTGAGGAGGCTCCCGGATCCTGGCTTTGGGTCAGAGCAGCTCCAGCCATTGTGGCCGTCTGGGGAGTGAACCAGCAGATGGAAGACCTCTCTCTCTCTCTCTCTCTCTCTCTCTCTCTCTCTCTCTCCCTCTCTCTCTCTGCCTCTTCTTCTCTCTGTGTGTAACTATGCTTTTCAAATAAATAAATCTATTTTAAAAAAAGAAAGAAAGAGCTGGAACCCAAACCTAAACCCAGGCACTCTGATATGGGATGCAAGTGTGCCCTGCAGTGTCTTAACTGTGGTGCCAAACACCTGTCCCCAAATGTTTTTAGCTGAGTTTGTGAAACCCATTTGTTTCAGGGGGAGTTGGTTCTGTGAACCTGAGAGCTAGAAGCTTGAAGATCAGCAGTAACAGGGTGACAGTGATGACCAGTGTTTATCTGCAGAGCCAGGCGCTTTACTACATTCTTTCCATGTGCTATGGCAGTGAATCCTTCATCGCTGTGCTGAGCTGCTTCCAAGGAGGAAAGATGTCACCGTGTGTCCAGTCCATGGCAGGCACTGTGCACGCTGCTGTATCAGTGTTCCTCCCACCATAATTTTGTTCACCATAAATCCCCAAACTACATAAAGGTGTAGAAAACGAAGCCAAAACAAGTGTCAACCCATGTGAAAGCCCGGATGTACTCTTCTACAGTTAAAAAATTATAATCTGCATCTAAAGCCACATGAACATAGTATCTGAACAGTTTAAATTGTTGTCAATAGTGTGAAGTAATGTAATATGCAAATGATGTCTCTCTTACTGCCTAGAAGAATTGCCTCTTATATTTTTTTTTCTGGCAAGAACTTTTAGAACTTTAAATAATATGTTTGCCTTTAGTTCTTGATTTATCAACTACAGAACACAGTGACTTTTTTCTGTTATTACTCAATAACCTCCCACTTAAGTCTTTTTTTTTTTTTTCAGTTTTTTTTCTACTTATTAACTTTGGGGCTTTGAATAATACAGATTGAACATCCCTAAAAATCCAAAATCCAAAATGTTGCCAAATCTGAAACTTTTTGAGTGTTGACGTGACACTACAAGTAGAAAATTCCACACCTGATCTCATCTGATGGGTTTTGGTCAAAGCACAGGCATGCTGAAAATGTTGCATAAAATTGCCTTCAGGCTATGAGTATGAGGTGCCTGTGAAACACACATGAATTTCATAGACTTGGGTCCCATCCCCAAAATGTCTCATATATATGCAAATATTCCAAAATCTGGAAAAAAAAATTGAAATCTGAAATACTTCTCATCCAAGTAGTTTAGATAAGAGAAGCTCATCCTGTATCTGTCTCTATTTTTAATGTATGAAACTTATAAAAGGTCAGTTCACTCTTTTAAAAAAAGGACACTAGTATACTTGTCTTTGTTCCATCTTCTGTGGTCTGTTGTCACCCTGCTTCCTACCTCTTACTGTTTGAAGTTTGCCCTCACAGGAGTGAATTCCTTCCCTCCCTGCCCCCCCGCCCCCAATCCACCCTAGCGTGCTGGTTCTATCATCTAGTTCTTGGGTAGCCTATTTGAACCCATGCCATTTCTGAAAGCAGTGGGACAAGCCAGAAACTACAGCTGTGTAACTGGTTGGCCTCCAGTGGTGAAAGTGTACTCAGAGATGGCTGCAGCATGACCTGGGGCTTAGGCGCAGCAGCCACTGTGTATCAGAGATTGGTGAATCCCAGAGAACCTGAGGCTGTCCATTAGTCATGTGAGTTGCAACTACTCCTGTCTGATTGGTCCTTTTTATGCCTTATGCTCTTGTTTTATATATGTGGTATTTTCCTGAACATTGGTAAAGCTATTTGTGTCAATGTATTCATGTCTATCCTATTCCCTGAAGGTTACTTTAGGTTTCCTGAGATTTGATTGTTCTCTTTGTTTATCTTGGCCCTTCATTAACTGGATGTCCTTGGATGTCTGAGTTTCAGGGAATTACTGAATTTAATAATTATAGAATATTTATGATCACAACAATGACCACTTTAATGCTTACCACATGCAAGGAACTATTTAGCATGGACTCTTTTAATTTTCACATCAACCAAGGATTTTTAAAAATTAATTAGTAATTTATTTGAAAGTCAGAGTTAGAGAGAGGGAGAGACAGAGAAAGAGATCTTCCTTCTACTGGTTCACTCCCCAAGTGGCCACAACAGCCAAGGCTGAGCCAGGCAGAAGCCAAGAGCTTCATCTGGGTCTCCAATGTGGATGACAGGGGCCCAAAAACTTGGGTCATTTTCTGCTGCTTCCCAGGCTAATAGCAGGGAGCTGGATTGCAAGTGGAGCAGCCAGAACACAAACCAGTGCCCATATAGAAGCTGGGATCACAGGCAGCAGCTTTACCTGTTACATTACAACATCGGCCCTCAACCAAGAATCTTGCTCCTAATTTATAGACAAGGAAAGGGCAACCCAGGGGTTATCATGCAGTTGCTGAGTGGATAAACCCCCGCCCTCTCTGTCTTGTATCTGATCCAAGAGCGCTTGTGTCTGGCTTGATTTTGGATTTTACTTTGATCGACGTATTAAAACAGTGGTGCAAAAAGCAGTAGTACTTGTTGAAACTACCTCCACTTGTCACCCATTCCATTTCAGGAAGTCTTTTAGCTGGACCCTTGGCTGTCGCAAATAAAGACCATGCTCCAAAAATCCCCTTGTAGATGCTGTGGACGTGTAATATGTGCTGGCCAACAGGAGGCAACCAGCATTGTTGTGTGGCTGCGTAAGGAGTCTTCCAAAAGAGACTGCCGGTCCCTGCCTGCACCTGATGTGCCATCTTTGCTGTCCCTTCCCCATTTGTTGCCAGAAGGGTGACTTTGGGCTGTGAGGAGTGGGCCCCTCCCGGGGTGGGAGGGTTGAAGTGGGGGTTGCGGAAGAGTCTGTTCCCTGAGCACTGCAAAGGATGGCCCTGCCACGCCGGAACTACACCCTCACCATAGTCTTTCACGCGAGCAAAGAGCAAGCTTTCTCTTACTGAGTTTTCATTATTTATGTACATTCTGTTGCTGCTGTTATTACTTGAGCCAAATATAATCCCAAACAATGCAGTTCTAAAAGGCTTATAATGAAAATATGCATCTGCCGGGCCCACATCCAGTTCTTCAGCCACGTGTAGCACGTTTTGCTCTATTTCCCCACACTGGCATCCACACTTTTAAATGACATACTGCTCCTGCTCTTTGTTCATGAATTTTGGTGATATTAGTATTTGTTTTGATTTATGGGGAATATCCTACATCATTCCTTCTCCTTTACCCATCTCCCCAATACAATTCTACTACGATTTATTTGGTTAGGTTGATATTCTTTATGTATTTTGACATAACGTCATATGGCTATTGCAGACACGTGTGGAGTGACCCAATGGAAGGAAGATCTCTATCCTCTCTTTCTCTCATCTTCCAAATAAAAATGAATGTAAAAAATGATTTTTTAAAATAAAAGTAGAAGAAAGTGTAACAGCAGGTACCTACATTTTCTACTTGCTACTTTCCAAACAGAAAACTGAGCTTCTGAGGAATTAAGCACCTTGTCTATGGTGCCACTGCTGAAAAGGTAATAGGAGGATTGTATCCTGGGCCCTCAGTTTCCAGAACCTGGGCTTTTGTTTTTTGCACAGAGACATCATTCATTCATGGTTGTGCACTCGTGTTCACACTTCTGCTGTGGATGGGACATGGTGCAGGTGTTTTCCAGGTTAAAACTCATGTATAGGTGGTGGAAGAAGATGGCTGCTCCTTGGCTGTGCCAGTGTTGAGCTGGGAGATGATGGAGGATGCTATTATGGACACTGCCTTGAGAGAGACTTCCATGATTGGAGAGAGAACGCAACAGGATCTTTAAAATTAGAGCCATCCCAGAAAATCTGGGGACCTGTCACCATGATAGAGATATTGGAAGTAATGAGATTCGTAACGAGACATTAATGAAGGAATGGTGTAACTCCTGTCTGTTGAGTCAGCGTCTTCCTCTGTGTAAATAAATAATGAATTACAGAAATAACATTACCTGAGATTTATGGAGTATCTCCCAGTTGTTTGAAAAAGCTGTGTCTCCCCAAGGACTGGTCAGAGGAAAGAGGTTTTTTTTTTTTTTAATTATCTTGAATTATTAAGATTAGCATTTTGTACTCAATAATTGTTTCCTTTTGGATTTTCAAAAGTGCTTAATTATGCTTAGAGAATAATTTCCTCTAGATTTATAAATAAATCCAAATATCGCCTAGCCTAGGTTTTTTTATAAAACCCCAATGGGAAAAAGGTTACTGATGTAAATGAAATTTATGTGTGTACAAATCCCAGAGTGGCAGTGGATCCTTACCCCAGTCGGTAAAATTAGTTACAATGCTCACCTCTTGGGGTTGATGAGGGCTGTAACAACGGTCAGCTATTAGCTGCACAGCAGGCTACTCCAAGTGTTAGTTTAGTATTCTTGTAACAACCCCATGGAGGGGAAGGGATTGTAATTATCCATAAATGCAGAGACTGAAGCACAGAGAGATGAAGTAACTTGCCTTAGTCACACAGCTACTAAAGGATAGACCTGGAATTTAAACCCAGATATCCATCTCTGCAGCACTCAGTGCTCCAGGAAACATAAAAGAGGTTGGACTGGTATAAGGTAAAATTCCATAGGAGATGAAAGCAGCTAGGGAGAGCAGCAGAGAATGGTTAGATCTGGGCTCACTCATCATACTGGGTGCTCCGAGTCTCAGGGAAGTGCAAGGAGAGGATGAACAGAGTCCTCAGAATTAGAAAAGGACTCGGGGCTGGCATTGTGGTGCAGTGGGATTCGCCACCACCTGCTATACCTACATCCCATATGGAAGCAACAGTTTGAGTCCCGGCTGCTCTGTTTCCAATCTAGTTCCTTGCTAATGTTCCTGGGAAAGCACGAGAAGGTGGCCCAAGTGCTTAGGCCCCTGCACTCAAAGGGACAGATCTAGGCAGAGTTCGTGGGGCTCCTGGTTTAAGCCTGGCTTAGCCCTGGCTGTTATGGTCATTTGGAGAATAAACCAGCAGATGGATTCCCTCTTTATTTCTCCTTCTCTCTCTCTGTAACTCTGCCTTTAAAACAAATAAATACATAATAAGTCTTTTATTTAAAAATTAGGAAAGGTATTAAATAAATTAAATAAAAGGTTGTAAATTTTAAAAAAATAAAAATCAGGCAAAAAATCAGGCAAGGTCTTGAGATCTGTGTGGCCCATACTCAATGGTCAACTGTGCCCTGGGTAAGGAGTGAGAGACTATCAAAACCTCAGAAAGGAATGACTGTGAATCACCCTGGAGCCCGCAGCCAGACACTTCGTCCTGGAGCTCTGGTCACAGTGACCATTCCTGATGCGTGGCAAAATCACACAGCCTCTGATTTCAAGAGATCTTTTAGTTCTTGTCAGTGCAAAGCTCTGTGGTAACTGACATGAAGCAAATACTAAAGGTGCTGCCTTAAACATTCATTTTGTATAAGACCTCAGGACCTTTGAACAATCCAAGAAGAGACACTGAAGTTCTGATAGTCTGATTTAATGGCAATTACCAGTTGTATTTCATTAAGTTTTTTAAGGAAATAAAGTATTTCAGATGTGAGAACACGTGAAACATGATTGAATGAGTTGATAATTTTAAAGTTGAGCAAGAAGTACATGGAGATTCCTTATATCATTTCATCTTAGTTTCTGTTCATCTTATAAAGATTTTTTTAAACAGATTATTTATTCAGAAGGCAGAGTTAGAGAGAGAGAGAGAGAGAGAGAGAGAAAGGAGGGACAGAAAAAGAGATCTTCCATCCACTAGTTCACTCCCCAAATGGCCAAAATGACCAGGGCTGTGCCAGGTCAAAGCCAAGAGCCAGGTCACCCATGTGGGTGGCAGGGGCCCAGAGTCTTACGCCTTCTGCTGCTTTCTAAGGCTCATTAGCCAGGACCAGGATCAGAAATGGAGCAGCTTAGACTCAAATTTGCACCCACATGGGATGCTGGAACTGCAAGTGGTAGCTTAACCCACTGTGCCACAGCGCCAACTCTCATAAAAAGACTTGTAAAAAGAATCATGTATATTATTTCTTGAACATCTGAGATGATGGTTGCATATCCTGACCTGCAACCCAAACCAAAAGGAATCTAATCTAAGAGTATGGTATTTTAATTGTGAGAGACAGAGACACGTGCTCTTTCAATACATATAAGCACCCTAAAGCTAAATATTTCTATGCAAATCGAAAAGGCCTTTCCTTACGTGTCTGCAATAGGTAAGGCTCTAACAGATCTTGTCCTAACTGATTTTCACAATTCACCCAGGACATGAAAAAATTGTTACCTTCGTTTTTCAAGACAACCCCATGGAAAGCAAAAGGGAACCAAAAATCAAGCCTCTTAAAGCCACTCCAGAGACTCTCAAGGTGCCTTAATCAGCATCACTCAGGGGCCAGCGCTGCGGCACAGTGGGTTAAAGCCCTGGCCTGAAGTGCCGGCATCCCATATGGGCGCCAGTTCTAGTCCCGGCTGCTCCTCTCCCAATCCAGCTGTCTGCTATGGCCTGGGAAAGCACTCATGCACCCATGTGGGAGACCCAGAAGCTCCTGGCTCCTGGCTTCAGATCGGCATAGCTCTGGCTGTTGTGGCCATCTGGGGAGTGAACCAGCAGATGGAAGACCTCTCTCTCTGTCTCTACCTCTCTCTGTAACTCTGTCTTTCAAATAAATAAAATAAATCTTTTTAAAAAATCAGCATCATTCAGGTACCTTTGCACAATATTGGGGCTATGCTGGGTCCTTAAGTCTTTTTTATTTGAGAGTCACGTGGGGGTGGGGAGAGAGAGAGAGAATGCGCTCTTTTCCGCTGGTTCACTCCTCAGATGCCCACAATAGCCAGAGTTGAGTCAAGCTGAAGCCAGGATCCAGGAACTCCATCCAGGTCACCACGGTGGGTGACAGGGACTCAACTACATAGTGATCACCTGTTGCCTTCTGGGGTGCAGGAACCTGGAGTCAGGATCTGGAGGTGGAGCTTGCACACGGGCGCTGTGATGTGGGATGCAGGTATCCGAACTGGTTTCTTCACTGGCCGAACACTCATCCTGGGCCCTTGAGTCTTGCTCTACCTGCCTCAGTTGCCAGGGGAAATTTATTTTGAAATAATTGATTGGAAATAGGATTAAATAAGCATCCCAATCTGTCGGCCACCGTTGTCTTTTTTTTTTTCCAACATTTCTTCATTTCACTTAAAGACATACCCTTCAAAGCTAAACTCTGTTGCTGAGGTTCAGAGAAATGAGAAGAACTGAGATAATACTTTGAAAGACATTACTGGCATGGGAGTCACTGAAGGTCCAGCAGCCAGTGCCACTCACAGTGTAAAATTTATACCAGTAGTTTCCTCAGACTTCTGAGTATGAGGATGGAGCAACAGAAGCCCTTATCACTATCCATGTCCCCTGGAGTATTAGAGCAAATTTTGTTTAGGGCTTGAATTTTTAAAATTTTTTTTAGGGTTTGAATTTGAAACCTTGGTTGTGCCAAATGTTAAGAAGAAAAAGTCTCCCTCCCTCCCTCCCTCTCTCTCTCTCTCTCTCTCTAGCTCCCACTTTACTCTTTTTTAAGATTTATTTTATTCATTTGAAAGGCAGAATTACATAAAGAGAGAAGGAGAGACATAGAGAGAATGAGATCTTCCATCCACTGCTTCACTCCCCAAATGGCACAACAGCCAGGGCTGGGCCAGACTGAAGCCAGGAGTTAAGAGCTTCTTCTGGGTCTCCCACTTGGGTGCAGGGGCCCAAGGACTTGGACCATCTTTTGCTACTTTCCCAGGCCATAAGAGAAAGCTGGATTGGAAGTGGAGCAGCTGGGACTTGAACTGATGCCCATATGGGATGCCGGCACTGCAGGTGATAGCTTTACCTGCTATGCTACAGCGCCAGACCCCAATCTCCATTATTTTTTGATTTTGATACCAAAATAAAAGGTTTTAAAAATAAACAGCTCTCTCTCTCTCTCTTTTTTTTTTTTTTTTTAAGATTTTGTATATTTATTTGACAGGTAGGGTTCCAGACAATGAGAGAGAGAGAGACAGAAAGAAAAGTCTTCCTTCTGTTGGTTCACTCCCCAAATGGTCGCAATGGCCGGAGCTGCACCAATCCAAAGCCAGGAACCAGGTAATTCCCCCTGGTCCCCCATGCGGGTCAGGGGCCCAAAGACTTGGGCCATCTTCTACTGCTTTCCCAGGCCACAGCAGAGAGCTGGACTGGAAGAAGAGCAACCGGGACTAGAACCGACGCCCATATGGGATGTGGGCACCACAGGCAGAGGATTAACCTAGTGTACCACGGCGCCGGCCCCTAGCTCACTAACTTTTAAAGAAAGTGATGGCTTCAGTAATTGAGTTCCTGCCACCCATGTGGGAAACCTACATTGTGTTCCTGGCTCCTAACTCTGGCCTCAGCCTAGCACTAGCCATTGTGGGCATTTGGGTGACCCAGAAGATGGGAGCTCTCTGTCTTTCTCCCTATCTCTTGGTCTCTTTTTAAATTTCTGTATGATAGTAGACATATCCATAGAATGAGGAAAGACCAGATTTGCAATTCATATGATAAGCCTTCTTTAGAGATATGTTGGGATGCCGGCGCCGCGGCTCACTAGGCTAATTCTCCGCCTGCAGCACCCGCACCCCGGGTTCTAGTCCTGGTTGGGGCGCCGGATTCTGTCCCGGTTGCTCCTCTTCCAGTCCAGCTCTCTGCTGTGGCCCAGGAAGGCAGTGGAGGATGGCCCAGGTCCTTGGGCCCTGCACCCACATGGGAGACCAGAAGGAAGCTCCTGGCTCCTGGCTTCGGTTCAGTGCAGCGTGCTGGCCGCAACACGCCAGTCATAGTGGCCACTTGAGAGGTGAACCAACGGACAAGGGAAGACCTCAGACCTCTCTCTCTCTCTCTCTCTCTCTCTCTCTCTCTAAATCTGCCTATCAAAAAAAAAGAGAGAGAGAGATGTTGGGATATTGCTATTTTCTTTCTCTCAAAGCTTGTTTGGTTCTTTTCCTGCAAGTACATGAGGCCTTGTAGGCCTATCACCACCAAGTCAGTTAGCATCTATCTTGTTGTTGTTAGACAAAGTATGTCTCTTGGGAGACTCCACCTGTCATGCACCAGGGTTTAGGATAAATTCTATGGTTTAAGCGATAAACTTTGCTGAAGAAAGGAGAAACTTAGAAAAAGGCCAAAATTAGTAAAGCAAAGCAGACATGAGGTCATCATCCTCTCATTCCACTTAAGTTCCCACCATTCTGGGCATTCTACTGTGTTCCCTGTTACGGAGCCTCCTTAGCAGTCTGGATTTGGGGATGAGCTTTTTAGGAGCACTGTTGTGGCAACACCAGGTGCTCAGCATCTAGAGTTCTTGGATCTTTGGGGATGTTGCAAACTTTCCCTTAAAGGAGAGGGAGGGGACCAAGTTGGCTGTGTTTGAGTGAAGCTCCTCTTTGTAGAATAAAGGAAGGGGTATGTCTGATCTTGTCCCGGTCAAACTAGAGTGAGTACACAGGTTCCTCTCCAGACATTACTGCCCATTGCACCACACCTATGGCTTCACATTAACTGACAATTTAAAATAGTTCATGGTATGCTCTTCCATTGATCCAAGTGCATACTATATGCTCATATGATAAAATTAAATAATCCGACTATGTAGGATAGGTACAACTATTATTCCCTTTTATAGGAAAAGAAACAGAGGTTTAAAGGGATAATGAAAGCTACCCTTGTCACACACCCAATTCTTGGCTGACCTAGGAAACTGATTATAATGCCAGAATCATTTTCTGAAGTCTTATACTGCTGTAATGTCTCCCAGCATTACATGGAGGGGAAAACCCACAGCTTAGAAATCAACCTCTCAGTTCTAGGACTTGTTCTGCCAGTCTTTACTGGCATTTATGGGCAAGTTGATGCCAACCATAGAGCTAGTCCCTATGACATGGGGGTGTGAACAAATTCCATACCCAAGAATTAAAGAGTAAATTAAAGGAGATAATTGTCCAAAAGGTAGCACCATTGCAATGTTAACGAAACAGAGTTTATGACTTCTTCATTTTTGAACCTTTGGTTTCTACTGGGTACCTAATGGCGGATGTTGTGCTAATGATTGAAGTGGGAATTCCTATTAGTTCAAGACCTAGAGTTTAGGCGTGATTCAGTAAACAAAATACAAATGAAAACAGATTAAGTGAACTCAATAATATCCTGTTTTAGTTCAAACATCTTTGATAATAAAGTGTCAAGAGGAAACCAAAACACACACACACACACACACACACGAGAGAGAGAGAGAGAGAAAGAGAGAGAGAGAGAGGAACTCCATACATACCACACACTGCAAATGATTCTCAAATATAAGTGTGAATAGCTTACCTAGCAAATCTTTCAATGAGACCCAAGGGCTGCCTTTCAAATTGTTGCTGACATCACACTGTGAGATTATTTTTTAATTGATCTTCTTGGCTGTATCTTGGAGATAAAAATGAGCTGTATTTCTTCCTTTCTCACCTTTCTAGTGTAAATTTCAGGTACAAATATAGATTGAAGTGTTGCTGTTGTTAAAATGACACACTTTTTCACATAGGCTAAGATTAGAGAGTTTCAGAAGAGAAATTCACAAGCATGTCATCCAGCCTTGGAGCCCCTTACTGCCCCTTACAAGCAGTAGAATCAATCAGATCACTTGAGTTTACTGATCATCTGCTATGTGCTGTGGCTGCTGAGTCCAAGGGACATTCATCCCTTCATACATTTGCAACATGATCAAAGAGGTAGGGCATAATTACAGGTAATTTTATTAACAGTACAATGTGCATCAGAATTAGGTCTCTTATGGACTGAAAGTATTGGAATTTCCCTTGAGCTATCATGGAGGGATTTGTTACAATGGTTGGGAAAGAATCCCCCTAAACAGTAATGCTGCAAGGCTTTATTTAGAACCAAGAGTCCAACTCCATTGGAATCCACTTCTCTTCTTCATTCTTCTCATATTTCAGCTTTCTCTCTTCGTAGTCCATATGGCATAACATAGCCACCCAGGGCTCCAAAGACTACATTTCCTCATTCAGGAGAAAAAAAAAATAGACATGTTCTGAGATTTCTGAATCTCAGTTCCAAATCATAGGGTTTATTTGTCCAGCTTGAGTCAGATGCCCAACTCTGATCTACCCAGTTGTGGCCAGGAGGCCAAGTTACATTGTACCAACATCACTGAGGGAACCCTGTCCCTGTAACCACATGGGTCCTAGAAGTGGGACTGTATCAACAAGTGGGCTGTGTAGTAAATCCAATATGTGTTGTTTTTTTTGTGTGTGTTTTTTTTTTTTTTTGACAGGCAGAGTTAGACAGAGAGAGAGATAGGTCTTCCTTCCATTAGTTCACCCCCCAAATGGCCGCTATGGCTGGCGCACTGCGCTGATCCGAAGCCAGGAGCCAGGTGCTTCCTCCTGGTCTCCCATGTGGGTACAGAGCTCAAGCACTTGGGCCATCCTCCACTGCCTTCCTGGGCCACAGCAGAGAGCTGGACTGGAAGAGGAGCAACCGGGACTAGAACCCAGCGCCCACATGGGATGCTGGCGCTGCAGTCAGAGGATTAACCAAGTGAGCCACGGTGCCAGCCCCCCAATATGTGTTCTATACATTGACAATATGATTTGGTTAGCAGAAATGATTAAGGGCAGCAAATATCAGAAAACTATCATAGGCTTAAATACTAAATATCTATATCTATCTATCTATCTATCTATCTACATACATACACACACGCACACACACCAAACTGTTTAGGATTAGGCAATCCTAGGGGTTGATTCAGTGATTTGCCTATTTTAGGGCTCTATGTCTGTGAGATGATCTTGGAGTTCCCCTTAAGGTCACAAGACAGTGGCTGCTGTAGATTTAGACGAGACTTGCTCACATGTCCATTTCCAAAAGCATGGGGTTATGTACTGAGAGAGGCTCTTATATACTTCTCTGTTTTCATCATATAAATCAGCTCTTTCCCAGAAGGCAATCCAACAAGAATACTCTTAGGTTGTACTGGCCAGCTGTTGTTCACAAGGACAAGGCTAGCTTAAGGGAGTCCAGTAAAAGAAGTATCCAGTTTTTTCAGGCCTTACAATAGGAGGCAATGGGTGAGTTGAGAATTGGCTCTTGAAAAGCCCATCCAAAGTCAGAAACAATGACAAACTGCAAAGTAGGTGGCAGAGACCTAGATGTCCAACAGAATTTTCTCTGGTAAAAAAAAAAATGCTGTATATCTCTGCTCTCCAATATGGTATCCACTAGCCACTTGTGGACACTTGAGCACTAGAAATGTAACAAGTGTGAGTGAGAAACCAATTTTTAAATTTAATTTTTATTTAATTAATTTAACCTAATTTAAGTCTCAGATAGATAGGATTAAGTGTCTAGTAATAATAGTAGATAGGATTAAAAAGGAAGGGCCGGTGCTATGGCGAAGCGGGTTAACGTCCTGGCCTGAAGTGCTGGCATCCCATATGGGCACTGGTTCAAAACCGGCTGCTCTACTTCCAATCCAGCTCTCTGCTGTGGCCTGGGAAAGCAGTAGAAGATTGCCCAAGTCCTTGGGCCCCTGCATCCGTGTGGGAGACCTGGAAGAAGCTCCTGGCTCCTGGCTTCAGATTGGCACATCTCCGGCCATTGCAGCAAAGTGGGATGTGAACCATCAGATGGACGACTTCTCTCTCTGTTTCTGCCTCTCTTCTCTCTGTGTAACTCTGACTTTCAAGTAAATAAATAAAGCTTTAAAAAAAAAAAAGAATTATAAACGAGTGAAAGGTCCAACATGGAAAGCAGTCCACACAGTGCACTCAGAGAATGACAGTGGCTTTAAGTAGCATTCCAACCTCAAAATCAACCCTTAAGGCATTCTAGTCTGGCTGAAAAGCCCATGAGAGCATTTCAGGCATGGAAAGCCAAGACACTGTGGCAAAAAATATCCTACATGAATGTCCTCGGTGGGTGAGACCCCAGTGGAAAGAAGTGATAATCAAAGAAGGAAGTACTTTTCTCTGAAGGGAGGAGAGAACTTTGCTTATGGCCTTGTTTAAATACTGACAGAGTTTGTGGGTTCAAAAGGCTTTCATAGCCTAGGCAGCTCATTTCAAGAGCTTCAGGTGGTCACTGGCTTCATACATAAGAGTGTTAATTGTTAAATTAACAACAGGAGTTACTGTGCACTAACTTCCCATGCAGGACCTCTGTCCTCAGAGAGTTGTATTATAATTATATCTAAGTGCGCACAGAAGATGTATCATTCTTGGGTGCTTCTTTACAGTTAATTAAGTTTCTAAAAAAAAAAAAAAAGAAGTAAAGTTAACTTCAAAATGTAATGACTTTGAAAAGTCTTTGTCTCAACTGTTGAGGAACAGTTTTTTTTTTGTGTGCAAATTGTTGAACTCTTTACTTAGTATAGAGTCGGTCTTCTGTGTATAAAGTTAACTGAAAATGGATCTTAGTGGAGAATGCGACTGGGATTGGGAGAGGGAGGAGGAGGAGGGGTGGAAGTGTGGGTGAGAGGGCAGGTATGGTGGGAAGAATCACTATATTCCTAAAGTTGTATTTAGGAAATGCATGAAGTTTGTATTCCTTAAATAAAAGACTTCTTTGGGAAAATAAGATAAAATTAAGTTAACAACAGGCCAGTGCTGTGGCTCACTAGGCTAATCCTCCACCCGTGGCGATGGCACCCTGTGTTCTAGTCCCGGTTGGGGCGCTGGATTCTGTCCCGGTTGCTCCTCTTCCAGTCCAGCTCTTTGCTGTGGCCCAGGAAGGCAGTGGAGGATGGCCCAGGTCCTTGGGCTCTGCACCCGCATGGGAGACCAGGAAGAAGCACATAGCTCCTGGCTTTGGATAGGCGCAGTGCACCAGCCATAGCAGCCATTTTGGGGGGTGAACAAACAGAAGGAAGACCTTTCTCTGTCTCTCTCTCACTAACTCTGCTTGTCCAAAAAAAAAAAAAAAAAAAAAAAAAAAAAAAAAAAAATTAACAACAGCAACAAAAGACTAGTGGCTATCTTATTGGCCTTTGTGAAATTGTAAATATCTTCTTGGAGCTCAATGGCAAAACAGAGATACCACTCACCAAAGGCAGAATCTGACAGCCTTCATGAGGGATGAGGAACTTGAAGTGAATTTGAAGGAGAGTTGGGGTTTGGAAATTCTGAGGATGGGATTCCCCTAAGGCAAGGAGGAAGAAAGTAATAAGCATTCTTAGGAGGTGCTGGTCAGATCAGTTTGGTAGAAGTAAGGTTTTTTTGTTTGTTTGTTTTTGGTGGAGGAATGGGCAAAAAATTGAAAATTTATTCAAGCCAGGTGGAAAAAATGCCAGCTTGGACCATGTGCAATAGACAACTTATATTATTGAAAGAAGAGTAAAGTAGTTAAGATTAACATGGTAATGGTAAGAATGGTGAATATAAGGCAAGAGATTTAGTTATAATAGTACTTTCCAAAACCTTCACGTTATAACTCATATAAAAATGATGGATTTATTGTTCACCAGGGCAAATAGACAAGATAGCTCCTGGCCGGGGATGACCAGTCCAGAGAGTCCAGCTCCTTAGGCATTTATCTAAGATCCTTAACTGAGGACCACTATTTTTTTTTTTTTTTTGGCCTTAAGGCTTGTTCAGTAAGAGACGGCCCAAACTCATCTGGAGGGTCCTCAGAACTGCAGTCCTCACCAGCAGTTCTCTGGGTGGCAGTGCTGAATGGGGGCAGCCATCCTCTGTTCTCCCACGTGGCACTCGAGGCCAGGAGGCGCTGCACCCACAGCGACCGCAAGGCCATAGGATCATTACTTTTCATACCCCTAACCTTTTACAACATGGTAGTAACCATCATTTCACACCTGTAACCCCTTTACAACAGAGTAGCAACCAATGCACACCTATGTTCCTCTAAGTCAGCAAATTATCCTAAACAATATAGATACTGTGGTGTAGGAAAAAGGAGGGGACATGAATGAAATATTTTACAGAGGGAATTGATAGATGATAGGAACTTATTAGAAGTAGTAAAGATATCAGAGTTGACAATTACTCTTGAATTTTGGGAATGGTGATACCATAAATAAAAATACCAATGTAAGATTGTTTTTGAAGGGACTCTGATTTCAGTCTAAGATATGGTAGTGAAAGCTAGATTGCTTTGGTAGACTATCTCATTGCTTTCCTCCAGTGATCTGTGGTCCCAGTAGTCATGCTCCCACCCTGATTCCAGACTTGGTCATATGTCTTGTTTGGCCAATGAGACACTAACATGATGCAAGTGGAGGCTTGTTAAGTGTGCATTGAGAGGCCAGTGCTGTGGCACAGCAGGTTAGCGCCCTGGTCTGAAATGCCGGCATCCCATATGGGCACTGGTTATAGTTCCGGCTGCTCCTCTTCCAATCCAGCTCTCTGCTATGGCCTGGGATAGCAGTACAGGATATTCCAAGTCCTTGGGCCCCTGTTCCCACGTGGGGGACCTGGAGGAAGCTCCTGGCTCCTGGCTTCGGATCGGCACAGCTCCAGCCGTTGCGGCCAGTTGGGGAGTGAACCATTGGATGGAAGACCTCTCTCTCTCTCTCTCTGCTTCTCCTTTCTCTGTGTAACTCTTTCAAATAAATAAATAAATCTTAAAAAAATTATTTTAAAAAAAGTGTGCATTTAAGCCTCTCAGAATCAACCACTATGTTGTAAGGAAGCTCAGGGTAGACCTCTGAATGATGAGAGGCCATGGGCAGAGAGATGCAGGACTCTCAGAGTCCAACGTGCTTGTTCCAGCCCTGACCAAACCCCTACCTGAATGCAGACACAGGAGTTGATCTTAGCAGAAGAACTACTCAGTTGATTAAAAAATGGATGGGAAGAGTAAATTGTTGTTAAGTCACTAAGCTTTGAGTATTATTTTAGGCAACAATTGGTAATGGGAAGAACTCAAATAAAAATTGCAATAGATCCTTGATAATATGAGCCTGGAGCACAGGCAAGAGATCTAGCCCTTATATGTAATTTTGCATCACATATATACTTCTGCCATGGCAGTTATATTTAACTAAAATGATTGCTGGCATATTTCACTACATTGTAAGTTCTTTGTAGACAGAGACTGGGTCTTTGGTGATTCCTAATACGCTACAGCTGGTCCAAAGCTCGTCCTCAAGCACTCTATGCTGAATAATAGACCAGGAGAAAGAATAAAAATAGTGAAGTACAGCAGAAAGGGAATGGGCTTTGGAATTGGACAGATGGAGCTTAAATTGTAACTCTCTCAATTACTAGCTGTATGAGTTTCCGTAAGTCACCAAGACAAGTCACTAGAACAAAGAAAATGATTTAGAGAGATACAATGCAAGAAAGCACAAGAGAAAAAGAACTAGACCCATTGGAATGGCAGAAAAAGAACCAACATGGTATACAAAAGGGAAGATTTTTTTTTTTTAAAAAGACTCAAGTCTATATTGTTAGACATAAAAGTTGCAGTTTATGGGATATAATTTTGTGTGTTTAAATCTCAAGCATTGGTCTAGGAATGTTAGTAGGGAACTCTTTGAAGAAAAAGATCAGTCACAGAAGATCTAACAGTATCCTAAGGACAGTAGATAAGACCACATTCTGAGGTCTTTTCTATTCTTTATGTCAGCTGAGTGCCTGGTGGTTGATAAGCAAGAGAAAGCTTAAACTCTCTGTGGTTGGACTTTCAGCTTCTAGAAGACCTGGGAAGAAGGAATTTATGGAGAATAAGGAAATGGAACAAGAAAGGGGAACACTATCTGCATTAGACCTCTTGGGAGAAATTAAATCTTAGGGACCTAATTCTCTGAAGACATTTCTCTCTGGAAAGATAAGCATCATAATGACTGAAAAGAAATAGTTCTTTGAAATATTGCAAAACACCCACTACAAAAGCAGTCATCAGCTATGCAAATCTCTCTCATTCCATTTCTCTCAGTTGGAAAGAAGTTAGGCCAGATTCTTAACTATATCAGATTTTGTGGAGTTCTGGAGTTTTCCAAAGTTCACAAATATTTTGCTGCTCATTCTTTATTTTATAATATTTTTAAAAGGCTTGTTTATTAATTTATTTATTTTAAAGGCAGAGATGGGGTGGGAGAGAAAAAGTGAGAGCGAGAGCGAGAGCGAGAGCGAGAAAGAGAAAGAGAAAGAATCTTTCATTTGTGGTTCACTCCTGAAAGGGCTGCAACAGCCAGGGCTGGGCCAGGCTGAAGTCAGAAGCCAGGAGCTTCATTTGGTCTCCCACATGGAGAGCAGGGGACCAAGTACTTAAGCCATTTTTCACTGCCTTCCCAGGATTGTTAGCAGGAAGCTGGATCATCTGAGACTTGAACCGGCATTCCAGTATGGGATGCCAGCATCACAAGCGAAGCTTAACCCACTGTGCCACAATACGAGCTCTTTACTGTTTATCAGGTAATAAACAGCATCCCAATTTTTCTTTTCTTTGAGGGATCATCTCTCTCCCACTCTGTCTATATGTTTGAGCAGAGTTGATTTCACTCCCTCTCCCTACCTTCTGCACCAAGAGATGTGTGACTAGTACCTCTAGTCAACAGAATGCCATATCTACTTAACCATAATGAATGATTCAGAGATATCTGTATACATACCTCAAGCTATGCCAATCAGGTACAGTTAGAGTTAATTCTAAGATGATGTCTGGGTACCACCTGACAGTAATACCCTCTCTTTCTTCTTGTACATGAATTGATGATAATGTAAACTTGGAGCTGCCAGGCTACATCACTGAGAGAGAACTTGTCTGAGAATGTAGTCAGCACAGTGGCATTGCCTAAGCCTCTGCATGCAGTTATGCCTGAGCTTTTCACTGTAAAAACAACAACAAAAAAGTTTCTAAAACTTAATTGTTACAGTCAACTTTGTCTTTTTTCCATATTA
Source organism: Lepus europaeus (assembly GCF_033115175.1). Taxonomy (NCBI): domain Eukaryota; kingdom Metazoa; phylum Chordata; class Mammalia; order Lagomorpha; family Leporidae; genus Lepus; species Lepus europaeus. Next base: position 44,027,826 of record NC_084835.1, read on the forward strand.
CTTGTAACTGAAAGAATGTAGGCTAATAAAACCAACAGATGTAAGTTTACTAGTATATGGAGAGGCAAAAAACAGATAAATATCATTCAGTATCATTCACTCTGTTTTATTGGGCTCATATAAACTCCATTTGAGTTCAAGAACACTGAAGCTAAAAGAGAAGAATAGCTTGGTACAATGTCAAAGTCATTTACACTAGATGGCCCAACAGCAGTCGACAAATTACTACAGGGTAGCTAAGTACAGCCAGCTGCTTATTTTTCTATGTCTTACAAGAATGGTTTTTATACTTCCTAATGGTAGAAAGTAAATGAAAAGATGAGTATTACTTCATGACATATGAAAATTACATCAAGATCAAATTTCAGTAGTCATATATGAAGTTTTGTTGGAACACAGTCATGCACAGACATTTATGTATTATCTTTGAATGCTTTTGTGCTACAATGGCAGAGCTGAATAGGGGAGACCAAGACTGTTCTGTCTGCAAAGTTTAAAAAATTTTCTCCTTGGGGGTGGGTATTTTGGCTCAAGGAGTTAAGCCATCAGTTGTGGTACCCACATCCTATATCAGAGTGCCATTTTGAGTCCTGTATGTTCTGCTTCCAATCCGCCCCTCTGTTCATGTGCCTGGGATGGCAGCCGATGATGGTTCAGTGTTTGAGTCCCTGCCACTCACAAGGGCAGCCAGGATTTTATTCCAGGATGCTGGCTTCAGCCTGGCCAATCCCAACTGTTGTGGGCATTTGGGGAGGTGAATTAACAGATGGAAGACCTTTCTCTCTGCTTCCCTCCCTTTCTCTGTCACTTTGCTTTTCAAATAAATAATAATTTAGAAATTTCTCTCTTGCCTTTACTGAAAATATTGCTGTTCTTGTATTGGAAGATATAAATATAAAATATCTCTGTTCCTATAGTAGGTTATCTACATGTATGCGTATCATCTGGTTGTGTACATATACGTGTGTGTACATACAAGTTATCTTTATGCCCACATGTACTTGGGCAAAGAAGGGTAGAAAAAAAAGTTTGGCTCTTAGTCTGTCTTGGCCTGGGCCATCATTTGGAAGGATGTCATAAGAATATTTTTCTTCAACTGAAAGATAATTTTCAAATATTTTTAATAGCAGAATCTCTTTATTAAAATAAATGTGCAATAGTCTCCCAAAATGCACAGTGTAGGAAGCAAAGTTTTTTTTGTGTGTCTCTCACCTTATCCACTAATTGCTGCTCTTGACCTTGCTCCCATATTCTTCCAGTCATCGCTGCTTCCATAAATTTCAACCATGGGCTCCAGGCACTGGTTTGACACCTTAAGCTATTTTAAATAGCTTAATTTGGAAATCACTGAAGATTTTTGCCCTAGACCAGTAGTTACTAAACTTCCCTGCCTATCAAAAAAAAGAATTTAATTTTTAAAAAATATTTATTTTATGTATTTATTTACTTAAAAGGCAGAGTAACTCACAGAGAGGGATAGAGAAGAGAAAGATCTTCCATCCACTGGTTCACTCCTCCAGTGCCCACAACAGCCAGGACTGAGCCAGGCTGAAGCCAGGATACTGGAACTCTATCTTATATGGGTGTCAGGAACTCAGCTACTTGAGCCATCATCTGCTGGCTTCCAGGTACGTTGGCAGGAAGCTGAATCAGAAGAAAAGTAGCCAGGAACTGAACCAGCTCTGATGTTGGATGTGGGTATCCCAACCAGCAGCTTAACCGGGTCACCCCAGGACGTTACTTTTTAATGTGAATTCTTCATCTGCAGCCCTTCTTCCACATGCTGCAATTCTGTATCAATAGCTCTAGGACATGACCCTTAACTCTGTGTATTTAACAAGCTTTCTGGGTGATCCTGATTTAAGGGCCTGCAATTGGAGTTACTGACAGAGGGAAACCCAGATTTCTTGACATCTCTGAAATTCATGAGCTCTAGAATCTTTTTTATAAAGATTTATTTTATTTATTTGAAAGGCAGAGTGACAGAGAAATAAAGAGATCTTTTATCCTCTGTCTTCACTCCCCAAATGGCTGCAACTGCTGAGGGTGAGCCAGGTCAAAGCTAGAAGCCAGGAACTCCATCTGAGTCTCCCACTTGGGTGACAGGGCCCAAACGCTTGGGCTACCTTCTGCTGCTTTCTCTTGCTCTTTAGCAGGGAACTAGATCAGGAGTAGCCAGGATTCAAACCAGTGCTCTGATATGGGATGTCAGCATCACAGGCAGCAACTTAACCTATTGTGCCACAATGACAGCTCCTCTAGGTTCTCTAATGACATTTTCAAAAGAGCTTCCTGGAGAAAGACATGAAATTGTCCGAATCTCAACACTCTTTTCTTTCTTTGTAAAACAAATTATGCACACATCAGTAAAATCAAATTCTACAAAAATGAGCTTTCATCCCTATTAGACTGCTTTTCGTTACTATAACAAAATACCTGAGGCTGAGTGACATGTAAAGAAAAGAGGTTTATTGAGCTCACAGTTTTGAATGTTCCAAGTTCAAACAACATGTTGCTGGATCTGGTGAGAGACCCTTGGATGTGTCCCATCATGGCAGATACCATCACAGTAGGAGTATGGATGAGGAGCACAGTGAGACAGGAAGCCAAAGAGCAACAATGGCCAAAGCTCACTCTTTTATAATAACTCACCCTGTGGGAACTCACCATGGGCCCTTAAGAACTATGTAATCTTTTCTATGGGCAATAACCCTAGTGACCTCCCACTAGGCTGGACCTTTTACAGGCTGCAACGTGCCCCACCTCACCATGCTGGAGACCAAGCTCCCAACACGTGGACCTTTGGGGGGCAAACCACAGACAAACTGCTCTGTGACCCCCAATCCTCTCCTGCTGAAAGTTATTCATAGTTTCCTATTTTTGCTTTATTTTTGCATAGATATCATGTATAAGTATGAGGGTACCTCAAATGGTTCACAGAAAGTGAATCTCAAGGGTAAATTTACTTTGGTGCCAAAAAAATGAAATTCATGCATATGAGGATTCTTCAAAAAGTACATGAAAAATGCCTACTGTGAAAAAACTACATGTGGGTTTCAAACTTTTTTCACCAAAATAAACTTATCTTTTAAGTCTGTTTTTCCACAAATTTTTTGAAATGTGCTCATGTTTGTGTCTTCTTGTTAATACTATGGCTAGGAAAACATATACATGTGCTGTTTTTCACTTAAAACTACCTTTAAGATTGTATCATATGAATCTGAATATGCAGAGTATTCAATTTATTTTTATGGTGTGCACAATATTATTCATACATAATATTATTCATGTTGAAGGATGGTAAGGTTAGTAGTCTATAATGTGTCACACACACTTGAACATAAATGTTTGCTCATATATGGTGTATCTAAAAGATGCATTTTGGAGAGCTTAATTTCTATGACACTGATAGGGAGTTTATTTAAACACCCTCTTCAGACATTTTTTTTTCAAGCCTACTTGCTTGGAATTATAGTAGAAACAAGGTATTAGAGAGCAAGTGTCTGAAAATTGTATTTTTAAAACATCTGGGTTGGACATTTGGCACAGCAGTTAATACACCATTTGGGAAGTTTGCATCCCATATCAGTACCTATCTTTGAGTCCCTGCCACTCATGTGGGAGACTCAGATAAAGTCCCAGGCTCCTGGCTTCAGACTAGCCCAGCTCCAGTTGTTGCAGACAGTTGGGGAATCAGCAGATGAGAGATATCTCTCTGTCTCTGTCTCTCTACCTTTCAAATAATTTTTTTAATCCATCTAATAAGAAGAGTTCTATATGTTTCATTTCCAGAAAAAAAAATCACTGATCATGTACTGTAGGGAGCCCCTATGCTTATGATTGTATCTACTTCACTATATTTGAATCTGTGAAGTCGATGTTCTTTTTATTGTTTGTTGGTTTTACAAGCGGGGTCGACATTTAGCCTAGAGGTTACAGATGCTGGTGAGGATGTAGGGGGAAAAAAGGGACACTAATCCACTGTTGGTGGGAATGCAAACTGGTAAAGCCACTATGGAACTCAGTTTGGAGATTGCTCAGAAACCGGAATATAACCCTACCATACAACTCAGCCATCCCACTCCTTGGATTTACCCAAAGGAAATTAAATTGGCAAATAAAAGAACTGTCTGCACCTCAATGTTTATTGCAGCTCAATTCACAATAGCTAAGACATGGAATCAACCTAAATGCCCATCAACAGAAGACTGGATAAAGAAATTATGGGATATGTACTCTATAGAATACTATACAGCAGTAAAAGAAAATGAAATCTGGTCATTTGCAACAAAATGGAGGAATCTGGAAAACATCATGCTGAGTGAAATGAGCCAGTCCCAAAGGGACAAATATCATATGTTCTCCCTGATTGGTAACACTAACTTAGCAACTAAAAGGAAACCTGTAGAAGTGAAATGGACACTATGAGAAACAGTGACTTGATCAGCCCTTGTCCTGACTGTTGAGGAACAACTTACTATTTTATTCCTTTTAGTATTTTTTTTTTTTGTTCTACTTAATACTATTGGTTGAACTCTTTAATTAACACACAATTTTTCTTAGTCATTTAAATTTAACTGAAAAGTGATTCTTGTTAAATATAAGAGTGGGAATAAGAGAGGGAGATGTACAGTTTGGCACATGCTCAGTCAGACTTGCCCCTAACAGTAGAGTTAGAAATGTGCCAGGGGATTCCAATTCAATCCCATCAAGGTGGCATGTACCAATGCCATCTCACTAGTCCAAGTGATCAATTTCAGTTCATAATTGATCACACTGATAGGTCTAAGAGTCAAAGGGATCACATAAACAAGACTAGTGTCTGCTAATACTAACTGATAAAATTAAAAAGGAGAGAATGATCTAACATGGGAAGTGGGATACATAGCAGACTCATAGAATGGCAGATGTCCTAAACAGCACTCTGGCCTCAGAATCAGCCCTTAAGGCATCTGGCTAAAAAGCCCATGAGAGTTTTGTGGGCATGGAAAGCCGAGACACTGTGTCAAAAAAAAATGACCTAAGTGAGATCTCTGTGAGTGAGATCCCAGTGGAAAGAACAGGCCATCAAAGAAGGCAATACCTTTCTCTGAAGGGAGGAGAGAACTTCCACTTTGAATATGGCCTTGTCTAAATAAGATCGGAGTTGGTGAATCCAAGAGGCTCCCATAGCCTTGGCAACTCATGACAAGAGCCTCGGGTGATTACTGACACCATAAACAAGAGTGTCAAATGTCAAGTCAACAACAGGAGTCACCGTGCACCTGCTCCCCATGTAGGACTTCTGTCCTTAATGTGTTGTACTTTGTGAATTAATGGTAAAACTACTACTCAAACAGTACTTTATACTTTGTGTGTCTTTGTGGGTGCAGTCTGTTGAAATCTTTATGTAGTATATACTAAGTTGATCTCTGTATATAAAGATAATTGAAAATGAATTGTGATGAAGAATGGGATGGGAAAGGGAGTGGGAGATGGAATGGTTGCAGGTGGGAGGGAGGTTATGGGGGGAAAAGCTGCTATAATTCAAAAGTTGTACTTCGGAAATTTATGTTTATTAAATAAAAGTTGAAAAAAAGAAAAAGAAAAAGAAGCTGAATTCCAAATGAGAGTGCCTGTGTTCCAAATCAGGCTCCTGGGTTTGACAGCTACCTCAGGCTCTTGGCTAGCTTCCTGCTAATGCCGACCCCATGAGGCAGCAATGATGGTTCAAGTACTTGGGTTCCTCCCACCCATGTGGAAGACTTGCGTTGAGTTCCTATTCCTTGCTTTGGTCTAGCCCAGCCCAGCCATGAAAGGCATTTGGGGAGAGACCCAGCAGATGTCTATCTCTCTCTTTTTCCCTGTATTTTTCTCTCTCTCTCTACATTTTAAATAAATAAATAAATGACTAAACAAATAAATAAATGACTAGACAAACAAATGAAAACAAACATACAAATGAAGAAACTAAGCCTCTGAGTTGTGATGTAAGACACTCACACTCCCAAGTATTTTGAGTAGGAGGATTGGGCTTGAAACCTTGTCTTGTGCTTGAAAAACCCACCAAGTTCATTCTACAAGACAGGATACTGGAACCCTAAAGACTAACTGAATGAGATTTTATCTGTGCTATTCCAGTTTTAGCTTTTACATTCCTCTGCCATGGAGAAGTAAGGATAATTTTTCATTAAGTTCTTCTCTCACCACACACCATGGAAGCAGAGAAAAGGACAAAACCCACTTTTTTCCAACATGTGAACAGTAGATGAAAGGTTAATTATGTGAGTGCTATGAACAGAAACAATAGAAAAGAGTGATCTGAACTTAATTCCATATCTGCTTATTATCTAGGTCTTTCTGAATTTTTCTCCTTGACAGTACCAATTAGCTACATCTCGTGAAGCGATTTATGGTCTGACAAGGCTGGAGCTCAGGTAATTAGGAAGCTCCTCATTATCACTCATCTTTTGAACAATGCAGACTGGCAGACAATCGTCAGCTGTGAAATTGGTCAAGCTTTAAATTGGTCAAGGACTCCTGAAGCCTCTCCTTCATATCAAGAGGAGAAGGGAATAAAGCTGGAGGACTGGGAGCCCTACTCCTGAATTTATCAGAACAGGGGATTCAGGCCAACTAAAAGGGTCATCTTACTGGCTGAGCTCCACATCTACTCCTAACTCTGACCCTCAAGGTGTTTTCATCAGTAGTATCCATAAAAGAGCCTGAATAGTCCAGCTTAACCTTTCTGTAAAAAGAAGGCATTGATTTAGTTGAAAAGCAGAGTGATAGAGAAGGAGAGATGCAGAGGGAGGAAAGAGAGAAATCTTTTTTTTTTTTTAAGATTTATTTTATTTATTTGAAAGAGTTACAGAGAGAGGAAGAGGCAGAGAGAGAGGTCTTCCATCCACTGGTTCACTCCCCAAATGACCGCAATGGCCAGAGCTGAGCTGATCTGAAGCCAGGAGCCAGGAGCTTCTTCCGGGTCTCCCACATGGGTGCAGGGGCCCAAGGACCTGGGCCATCTTCCACTGCTATCCTAGGCCATAGCAGAGAGCTGGATCAGAAGAGAAGTGGCCGGGACTAGAACCAGCACCCATATGGGATGCTGGTGCTTCAGGCCAGGGCTTTAACCCACTGCGCCACAGCTTCGGCCCCTGAGAGAGAGAGAGAGAGAGAGAGAGAGAGATCTTCAATCTGCTGATTCACTCCCCAACTGCCACAACAGCCAGGACAGGCCAGGCTGAATCCAGGAGCCCAGAATACTACTTGGTCTCCCACAAGAGTCAGAAATCCAAGTACTTGGGTAATCATCTGATGCCTTCCCAGGCGCATTAACAGGAAGCTGAATCGAAAACAGAGCAGGTACTCCTTAATGGGATATGGGTCCCAAGCAGCTGCTTAACCCACTGTGCCACAATGCCTGCCTCTGAATTTTCCAATTTATATCACTTGCATCCTGTGCAAATATATAACGTAAATGTAAAAATCACACTGAAACTATCAAGCAGAAAAGGCAGCAGTAATTCTCTTAATAATAATGGTAGTTAATATTTGTTCACTAAGCAAAAGACATATCAAGACATTTTACGTGGGGGCCAGAGCTGTGGCTCAGCAGCTCAAAGCCTGGGCCTGCAGTGCTGGCATCCCATATGGGTGCCAGTTTGAGACCCAGCTGCTCCACTTCCTATCCAGCTCCCTGCTAATGTGCCTGGGAAAGCAACAGAGGATGGCAAGGATGGCCCAAGTCCTTGGGTCCCTGCAGCCATGTGGGAGACCCAGAGGAAGCTCCTGACTTTGGCCTGGCCCAGCCTCAGTTGTTGCAGCCATTTGGGGAGTGAACCGGAAGATGAAAGACCTCTCTGTCTCTAACTCTCTCTGTAACTCTGCATTTCAAATGAATAAAATAAATCTTTTTAAAAAATATTTATTTTATTTATTGCATAGGCAGACTTACAGAGAGGCAGAGGCAGAGAAAGAGAGAGAGAAGAGGTCTTCCATCTGCTAGTTCACTCCCCAAATGGCCACAATGGCTGGAGCTGCACTGATCCAAAGCCAGGAGCCAGGAGCCTCTTCCAGGTCTCCCATGTGGGTGCAGAGGCCCAAAGACTTGGGCCATCTTCCGCAGCTTTCTCAGGCCACAGCAGAGAGCTTAATCAGAAGTAGAGCAGCCAGGACTTGAACCGGCACCCATATGGGATGCTTGCACTTCAGGCGGTGGCTTTACTCGCTATGCCACAGCACCGGCCCCCTCAAATAAACCTTTTTAAAAAAGATATTTTACATGAATTCCCTTGTGCAATTTAGTAACAACTCTCTAAGGTAGGTGATTTTTTTTTTTTTTTTTTTTTGGGACAGGCAGAGTGGATAGTGAGAGAGAGGGAGAGACAGAGAGAAAGGTCTTCCTTTGCCATTGGTTCACCCTCCAATGGCCGCCGCGGCCGGCGTGCTGCGGCCAGTGCACCGTGCTGATCCGATGACAGGAGCCAGGTGCTTCTCCTAGTCTCCCATGGGGTGCAGGGCCCAAGCACTTGGGCCATCCTCCACTGAACTCCTGGGCCATAGCAGAGAGCTGGCCTGGAAGAGGGGCAACCAGGACAGAATCCGGAGCCCCAACCGGGACTAGAACCCGGTGTGGCAGCGCCGCAAGGCAGAGGATTAGCCTAGTGAGCCGCGGCGCCGGCCAGGTGATCTTAATTATTCCTATTTTACAGTTAAGAAAACCAGAGCATGGGAAAATTAAAGTGCAGTCCCAAGGACACACTGCAGGGGAAGAGACAGCACTGGAATTTGAACATGTCAGCGACTGACCTCAGAGTCACTGGGTGTAAACATAGAACTCTTGTACACGAAAAAATAATCCTGTAATTATTAGAGGGGGCTTTAACAAGTTTATAGAAAATGGAGTTAAAAGATGTATTTATTTTGATGCAAAAAACCTTTGAAATCTATGCATTTTAATAATATCTATTATTTAAAAGGCAGAGTGACAGAAGGGAGGGGTGGGGAGAGATTTTCCATCTGCTGGTTCATTCCGAAAATGCCTTCAACAGCCAGGATTGGGCGAAGCTGAGCCAGGAGCACAGAATTCAATCCAGATCTTCTATGTGGATGGATGGCTGGGACCCAAGTATTTGGGCCATCTTCTGCTGTCACCCAGGATATTAGCAGGAAGCTGGATCAGAAGCAGAGTAGCCAGGACTCAAAGCAGACACTCTGATGTGGATACAGGCATTTCAAGCTGTGACTTAATCAATGTGCCAAATGTCCACCCCTGTCTTTACCTCTTAATACCATCATACTTAAGATTAGGTTTCTATGTATGGATTAGGGTACAGGGGAGACACAAATATTCAGACCCAGTACATGGGCTATCTGTGTTTTCCATGAACTGGAATGAATTGTCTATACATCTGAAAGTGGCTCCATGAGACTTTTTGTGATCAACATCGAGAAATACATGGCCCTGTTGAAAGCTGTAGAGCAATGGAGAGAATAGAATTTCCCACCACCAGTCATCCTGAAGAGTGACCAGTCCTGAGTTAAAAATCACATTGTTGGAAAGTCTTTAGAAGTAAAAAGAGGCCTTGTTTTTTAAATTTGGTTCTAATAGACTCAGCCCGTAGAGGTGTACTCAAGAGACCCCAAATGAGGACATGTGCTTTGTTTCCTGAAACTTGTGGCAAAGTGAGGATTAATTAAACACCCAGCTGATGCCTCAAAATAAACTGGACCTATGGACTTCTGTGAGAAGTCACGTTTAAATTTCTATTTAATAATAAATAATAAATTTCTATTAGGTCTTCAGAAAGCTCTTTGATAAACATCACATCCTACCCTCTGCTTTCACCTTCAGTTGAGTAGATTCTCTTTGATCACACTTGGAATGCAGGGATTCAAAAAGGAATAGTGGCAGACCTCATGAAGAAAATCTGTAACTGATCATTCCTAGTCTCAGTTGTTAATAGACAACATGTGTTTATTCTTCAACAATTCCACAAAATTATGATAAAGGATAAGTGACAAGTAAACTATGACTCCACATAGCATGTATGTCTGGTGCTCCAATCAAATCTTTTGGAGATCTTTTGGAAAATAAAGTTGAAGATAAATCTTGTTATATAAATTGAAATGATCAACAGATTGTCAATAAAAGAAGAAAGATAAGATTAGTTAAGGCCGATCCTAGAGAAACAAAGTATGGCTCATAGAGGAAAAAAAGGAGAGGAAATTATTAGAGACAAAACTCAGTAACATTTCCCACAGTTAAAGGATATAACTGTTCAGAATGAATGAGTCCCACAAAAGAGCTCAGTACAATGATTTAACTAAGACTCATGTTACTCTCATTTTCCTATGGGACCAAGGCATTTATTACACCACATCAGGGCGATGTTGGCAGCTCTTGGTTCTTAAACAACTCTCTTGGGCAATTGCCCTTGGCCAAAGGGTGCCATCTCACCCAAGGCCAAGTTCTTTGGGGAATAGCCTGAATCCATGACTGATCAACAGGTGGGAAAGCATAAAGGTGCATCCTTTTGCTCAAGGTGGGCCAACTCTGAAGGGTTGCTCCAGTTCCAGAACTCACCTATAGGATTGACTGAAGTCTCTTTTGCAACTGCACCGAGGTTCAACTTCTATCTCTGCCCTATCCTGCTTTTCTTATCCCTTACAAATGCTGTTTTTGAGAAGTACCCAATAAACCTGTTGCACAACTCCTTTTGTCTCTGAACTCAAACTAAGACCATACAGCGTGGAATTTTATGGTGAAATTTCAGCGCCCAAGGGATAAGAAGAACCTAAAAACTTCCATGGGAGAAAAACAATAGAAAAAAGGGGCTGGAATAAAGAATGACCTTAGATTTCTCAATAGCAATGTCAGAATCTAGAAAGTACCTTTCAAGTAACAAGGGGGAGATATTTTCTTTCTAGATGTGGTTTTAATCCTAGACTATACAAAAAGTCTTCAATAAGGTTGTAGGAAACACTTATGATGAAAAATTGTGCATGGATTTCCAAAATGCTATTACATTGAAATAAAAACATTTGGTTCCATTTTCCACAAACTTTAGAAGTACTCTCCCAAAGTTCATATTAGAAATACGTAACTACCTAAATAAATGACAGGAGAGTATGGAGATATTTACTTTTAGGCTACTACTAAACACATCTATGTCTTTTTCAATCTTTCTTTGGAAGCTGCTAACAATAGAAGGAGGTCCAAGGAGGGACAGCAGCAGACTGAGAGTATGGACAAAGCATCAAAATGAATGAGTAAACCAAGAAAGAGGGAAACCTTAGATGTAGGAAAATAGAGAATGTGATTCCCAAGAGACAAGTCTAGGCAAGCAGTCATGCAGTGAGCTCAGGGAAAAATCAGCATAGCTTGGATCAGGAGGACAAAGGGCTTCACTAAGGAATGTTCCTGGAGCCCAGAAAATTAATAATAGGATTAATAAAAAATAAGAGCTGGGGCCAGTACCGTGGCGCACTAGGTTAATCCTCTGCCTGCGGCGCCGGCATCCCAGATGGGTGCCAGTTCTGGTCCCGGTTGCTCCTCTTCTAGTCCAGCTCTCTGCTATGGCTTGGGAAAGCAGTAGAAGACAGCCCAAGTCCTTGGTGGGACTTGGTCCATGTGGGAGACCAAGAAGAGGCACCTGACTCCTGACTTTGGATTGGTATAGCTCCGTCCATTGCAGCCATTTGGGGAGTGAACCAATAGAAGGAAGACCTTTCTCTCTATCTCTTTCTCTCTCACCATCTATAATTCTACCTGTCAAAAGAATAAATAAAAATCTTTAAAAAGACATAAAAATATAAATAAGAACTATTAACTCCTGCAGAAATACACATTTCTAGACAAAAGGAGGCATTATTCTAGTTGAGTAATATTTGGTAGTCAAAATGGTGTCAACATTGATTATTGGTTTAGTAAAACAAATGAGTGTTGGAACATTAGGGAAAAGGAAAATAGTAGGACATAGTTATGAGCTAAATCCTTACTTAGCATGCAGTGAAGTCAGTGAATGCCTTCTTAGGTTGAAATAATAACACATGCAAGACTAGTAACAGAGAGAGAAGGAGAGGCAGAGAAAGAGAGAGAGAGCTCTTCTATCTGCTGGTTCACTCCCCAATTGGCCACAACAGCCAGAGCTGTACTGATCCAAACCAGGAACCAGGAGCTTCTTCTGGGTCTCCCATATGGATGCAGGGGCCCAAAGACTTGGGCCATCTTCTACTGCTTTTCCAAGCCATAGCAGAGAGCTGAATCGGAAGTGGAGCAGCAGGGACTTGAACTGGCGCCCATGTGGGATGCACAGGTGGTAGCTTTACCCATTATGCCACAACACTGGCCCCGAATGTTTTTCTTATAAATCTTTAAATACCACCTATGTTAGGGCTTTGAAAGCTACATGTGTATATTGCTTTAATTAAAATTTTCAGCTTATTTAAATTGATCTGATTTTATTTTTAATGTATTTTTTTTTAAATACTAGCTTCTTTTTTATTATTATTTTTTTTTGACAGGCAGAGTGGACAGTGAGAGAGAGACAGAGAGAAAGGTCTTCCTTTGCCGTTGGTTCACTCTCCAATGGCCGCCGCGGTTGGCGCGCTGCGGCCAGTGCACCGCGCTGATCCGATGGCAGGAGCCAGGTGCTTTTCCTGGTCTCCCATGGGGTGCAGGGCCCAAGGACTTGGGCCATCCTCCACTGCACTCCCTGGCCACAGCAGAGAGCTGGCCTGGAAGAGGGGCAACCGGGACAGGATCGGTGCCCCGACCGGGACTAGAACCCGGTGTGCCGGCGCCGCAAGGCAGAGGATTAGCCTAGTGAGCCGCGGCGCCGGCCTAATGTATTTTTATTTTTAACTGACTGTAATTTTACAAGGGTACTTTGAACAGTTCATAGAAAATAGAGTTAACAGGCTGGTGTTGTAGTATAGCAGGTAAAGCTGCTGCCTGCGATGCTAGTATGCCATACAGGTGCCAGTTCATGTCTCAGCTGCTCCACTTCCAATCCAGTTCCCTGCTAATGTGCCTGAGAAAGCAGTGGAAAATGGCCCAAGTGCTTGATCTCCTGAATCCACATGGGAGACCCAGAGGAATCTCCTGGCTCCTGGTTTCTGCCTGGATTAGTCCTGGCTGTTACAGGAGAGAACCAGCAGATGGAAGATATCTCTGTCTCTCCTTCTCTCTCTCTGTAACTCTGCCTTTCATATAAATAAAATAAATCTTAGAAAAGAAAACAGGTAAAAGATTTATTTGGGTGTAAAATTTTTTGAAATCTATGCATATGTGGAAGTTTTAAAAAGTTTATGAAAAATGCATATTATGAAAAAACTATGCGGGGCTGGCGCTGTGGCTCACTTGGTTAATCCTCCGCCTGCGGCACCAGCATCCCATATGGGCGCCGGTTCTAGTCCCGGTTGCTCCTCTTCCAGTCCAGCTCTCTGCTATGGCCTGGGAGGGCAGTGGAGGATGGCCCAAGTGCTTGGGCCCCTAAACCCACGTGGGAGACCAGGAAGAAGCACCTGGCTTCTACAGCACAGCGCCGGCCATAGCGGCCATTTGGAGAGTGAACCAATGGAAGGAAGACCTTTTTCTCTATCTCTCTCTTACTGTCTATAACTCTACCTGTCAAATAAAAAATATATATATTAAAAAAAAAAACTACGCATGGTTTTCAAAGTTTATCCCTAACATACACTTATGTTTTAATTCCATATTTTGTGAACTTTTTGCAGTGTCCTTGTACATATTTATGAACTACAGCATGACATTATATGTATGTACCATGTGTAATGATCAGATCTGGGTAAGCAGCATAACTACCAAAATTCAGTAAAAGCTTGTTTAATAGAAAAGTTCAAGTGCTAGAAAATAGCCTGCTGTGTGGCAAAAGCAGCAAGTGGGAGGCTAAGATGCAGAACTGGGTTTTAATGGAGATGTTATGCACCAACTAGCATGGGTTCTTGGAATATGCAAATGTTCCTGGGGCTCCTAGATAAACTTGACCAAAAAAAAAAAAAAAAAAAAAAGTCTGGTAATGGAATGGGCTCCCTAAAACTAAACCATCATCATCTACCACCTGCACACTTAGTTTCTGCTAACAGGTTTGAGTCTTGGTGGCAACTGCCTGCCTTCTGTTCTATCATAACCACTGCACCCTTGGCAGGTATTACTAACTCAGCACAGCTCTGTTTCATACCTAGACATGTTCAATTAGCACAACCTTCTCAAGAGTGGTGGCACATTTGCCAAAATACTTGTGGCTTTGGAATCCTTCTCAACACAAGGCTCTAAGAGGAGACATTTGGAGACAGTGGGACAAGGTCCTTCCAGTTCCAAAACTGCTCAAAGGGTGGGCATCTCTGTTTACAACTTGCTGTCCCTAGTATAAAAGTTTGCCTTCCCTAGGTTTGAGTTCTTTGAGAAACAGGGGTTAAGACTGGATTCAATGAACATGAAGTTATTTTAGGAAATGACTGTTAGAGAAAATGGAAAGACTGGGCAAGCCATCAGAACTCTTTGCAAATCTGCCCCCAGATTTGCAAAGAGATCTCCGTGTCCCTCCCATGCTCTTCACTGGTCATAAGAAATGAGGCCTTGGGCCTAAGAACAGTGCTACACAGCAGACCATGGCAGCTGGGGACCTTTGCCAACTCTTTCCTCTGCAGTTGCTGGTCTTTGGGTGAGCCACTGGAATGTAAGATTCCTAGGACCACCCCATCCCACCTTGGGAAATGAAGAGAATTAGACTCGACTGTGGCGTGAGCTGCCTGAAATCACAGGTTCCATCAGAGTCACAGAGAAAGACTGAGGAACTGGAGTGTGGGCCGTGGCTAGACGGAAAGCAGTGGCAGACAGGCATTGCTGGTTATGTCTCCCTGGTGGCTCATGATGGTTCATTGCCAGGTTTGGATATGAACCTCATTAGCCTAAACTCAGACAATGAGATAAAGGGAAGGAATCTGAATCAAGCACTTAAGATCAAACCCTTAAGAATCCTCCTATGTATTTGTTGAGAACTCTAGGGCACTGATCAAACATACTTCTGTTTCCTTCAATGACTCAGACAAAGCTGTTTTTAATCTGTAATTACATTAGAAGCTACAATTAGTTATTACACTAACAACAAAAAACATTAATAATCACCCACTAAGTATTTGTTCTTACACAGTAAGTATGAAAAATATAGTTCCTGACCTTCAGGTGCCTCTGGTAGAATTTTAATACTAGAAAAACTGCTGTGTGCTGCTGGGACACACACACAGAGAAAGCCAGAAATCAGCAACTCTCTTCAAAGACAGACATTCGTACAAAGCAGCCAGTAAAAGTCAGCTTCCTTGTGACTGAGTAGTATTCCATAGTGTA
Source organism: Lepus europaeus (assembly GCF_033115175.1). NCBI lineage: Eukaryota > Metazoa > Chordata > Mammalia > Lagomorpha > Leporidae > Lepus > Lepus europaeus. The sequence goes on from NC_084835.1 coordinate 44,043,178, forward strand.
TATATTACCATAATTTCCTTAACCAGTCATCAGCTGAAGGACATCTGGGTTGATTCCATGCCTTAGCTATTGTGAGTTGAGCTGCTATAAACATGGGGATACAGATTACCCACTTCATATACTTATTTCATTTACTTTAGGTAAATTCCTAGGAACGGAATGGCTGGGTCATATGGTAGATCTATTTTCTGATTTATGAGGAATCTCCATACAGTCTTCCATAAGGATCATATGAGTTTACATTCCCACCAATGGGATCTTAGGGGACCTCGTGGCTTTTCTACTTACTACTTGTTGAATTTTTTACTTAGTAGAGATTGTAAAGAAAATTGAAAGTATGTCATCATAAAATTAAAAGGGGCCAGCGCCGTGGCTCACTAGGCTAATCCTCCTCCTGTGGCGCTGGCACCCTGGGTTCTAGTCCTGGTTGGGGCGCCGGATTCTGTCCCGGTTGCTCCTCTTCCAGTCCAGCTTTCTGCTGTGGCCTGGGAGTGCAGTGGAGGATGGCCCAGGTCCTTGGGCCCTGCACCCGCATGGGAGACCAGAAGGAAGCACCTGGATCCTGGCTTAGGATCAGCGCGGTGCATTGGCCGCAATGTGCCGGCTGTAGCAGCCACTTGGGAGGTGAACCAACAGAAAAAGGAAGACCTTTCTCTCTCTCTCTCTGTCTTACTCTGCCTGTCAAAAAAAAATTAAATAAAAAAATTTAAAAGTAAATTTAAAAGAAAGATAAGAAAAGGAGAGAGGGGAAGAGTGAGGGCAGGGAGGAAGGGTGGGGGAAGTATCATTATGCTTTTAAAATTGTATATATGAAATACATGCAATTTGTTCCCTTTTTATAAATAAATTTTTTATAGTCAGTTGCTTCATCTGGTATGCCTTTAAAGAAATAGAGAGTTTCCTCCAGGGCTAGATGATATATTTCTAAACTCTAATTACTATTTTCCCCCAAATTCTTGACATAAATGCTGCCTACATGAAGTCATTCCTGGCATATTTTCTATGGACTCACAGAGATCTGATCACCCAGGTTAATGAAAAACATCCCTTTTGCCAGTTGGGGCAAACATTGGTCATTTAGATGTATCTGTTGTAGTTGATTTCCATCCAAGGCAAATAATGAACTGATACAATTGTCAAAACATAAAAGATTGTAAACAGCAAACTTGATTTGAAATACATTCAGACTATTTAAGGTTCTCTGTCCTGGCAGTGTTATGGCATAGCAGATAGAGCTGCTGCCTGCAACACTGGCATTCCATATGGGCGCCAGTTCAAGTCCCGCTGCTCCACTCCCGATCCGGCTCCCTGCTATTGCACCTGGGAAAGCAGCAGATGGTCCAAGTCCCTGGGCCTCTGCACCCACCTGGGAGACCTGAAAGAAGCTCCTGGCTCCTAGCTTGTCTGGCTCAGCCCTATTGAAGCCATTTGGGGAGTGAAGCAGCAGGTGGACTCGCTCATTCTCTTTCTCTCTCTCCTTCTTACTCTCTCTCTCTCTCCCCCCCTTCCTCTTTCTCTCTCTCTCCCTCTCTCAATAATTCTTTCAAATAAATTTTAAAAATTTAAAAAATGATTCTCTGTCATTTAACTTTTACTGTGAAAAGAGCTGTGCCTCTCTCTGCTTCCAAACCTGAATATCTGAGGAGTGGACAGCACAAGGATTATTCAAAGTTTTGTTTATGTACACTAATGAATTGAGCTTCCATACTATGAAGTATGAATTTGTTACCCATTGTGCAGATAGGAGAGCTGCGTTGGAGAAGTTATTTGAGGTCGCACCGTGAGTCATGAGGCCATATCAGAGCATGAGCACTTGGCTTAATCTGTGCTTTTGTGTCAGATCATACGTTTCATCTGGTCCAGCATCACATTGCCAGCAGTGGTCTCCACCAAATACAGGCTCTTGTAATCATAGTACTTGGCAAAGAATTATTTTTGTCATCGAATTTCTGAAGCAAAGACCAAATGATTCTGCCCTTGATTATTAAATGATACTGCAGGGTTTCTTCAAACTCCCCCTTTTGAATATGAAGAGAGTAAGAAAGGACTGAAGAATCTTTGGGTTCTTTCTCCCAGCTAAGTTATAAAAGAAAAATAGCCAATCTATCATTTTACCCACTTGAAGAGAAGAATTCTGCTTTCAAAGGTGGTGTGAAGATCAGCTAAAAATGATAGAAGACACTCTCCATTAGAGAAGAGATCCCCCTGTCCTTAATGTGCTGTACATTGTGATTTAATGCTACAACTAGTACTCAAACAGTATGTTTCAGTTTGTGTTGCTATGTGGGTGCAAACTGTTGAAATCTTTACTTAATATATACTAAACTGATCTTCTGTGTATAAAGAGAATTGAAAATGAATCTTGATGTGAATGGAAGGGGAGAAGGAGCGGGAGAGGGGAGGGTTGCGGGTGGGAGGGAAGTTATGGGGGAGGGGAAGCCATTGTAATCCATAATCTGTACATTGGAAATTTATATTCATTAAATAAAAGTTAAAAATTTTTTTAAAAAGAGAAGAGATCCCCAATGGACAAATGCTAGAAGTGTTGATCGCTGCGATGCTAGTTGGTCTCCCCACATATACCAGCACTTCAAGAGCTACACATTTATTATGTACCTTGGCTCTGTCCCTCCCATTAGCACTAATGAACATCTCAGGGAGCTGCTTGGCCACATTCCCATTGCATATACGAAGTTCAGGACATGCTCCACACTGGGAATTCAAAGTATTTCCCTCCTCTGAGAGTTGTTTCATCATGTTTCATTTGGAATTAGTCCTAACTCTATTGTAATAAAAAATTTGAGTCAATAACATGTTGCATTTGGGAAGATGATTCAGGATTTGTCTGAATAGTGGTGGTGCTTTGGGTTTGTTTGTTTGTTTGTTTAAATACAAAAATAAGAAGGGAAATTTGGCAGGAACTCATTGCTTGAGTATATTGTATTATTTAACCATTAATAAAACAAAGTTCAGTATATGCTCCTTAATTATTTTTGTATCAAATGTATAACTCCTGGAATTTCTGCCATTAGCCTTAAATATATTTGTATTAGTCTTACCACAGCTACAAAATCAGAAAGAAAACCATGTTACAATTCTTACTTCACCCAGGCAGTTCTAATGGGCTCATCTTTGGAGTTAAGGAAAAATACTTTAAAAAAATTAAGTTTACCTCTGAAAAGTGTAATTTTCACAAGGAAAAAAAGAATATTTTACCTTACAGCCTTTCATGAAGGCAAAACAATACATTTAAATTTGTCTTTAGAAATTGTATTGATGAAGATAAAAAATTGTATTGACAGGTATCACAATTGTGGTACATTGGGTACATTGAGTTAAGCCAGCGTCCTGTGACACTGGTATCTCATACTGAAGCACTGGTTTGAGTCTGAGCTGCTCTGCTTTCTATCCAGCTCCCTGCACCTGGGACCACAGTGGCAGATGACCCAAGTACTTGGTTCTTGGCAGCCATGTGAGAGACTGCTGGAATGCCTGGCTCCTCCCTCTGACCTGCCTCTGACTTGGCTGTTGTGGCCATTTGAGGAATGAACCAGCAGATGGAAGACTCTCTCTCTTTCTCTGCCCTGCCCCCAACTCTGCCACTCTTTCAAATAAACAAATCTTTAAAAACAATTGTATTGACACTGTTCACACACAGAGACACATTTTAACACACTATCGTACTTATTCCTGTACCCATACACCTTTCTCACACCCACATTCCCTCACACATCTCTCCACACCTAAGAGCTCTCACACACCCTTTCACAGTCACACACATAGCCTACACATTTTCAGATACCATGCAGCCTATAGTAAAATAGTCTCAAAAGTGGGAAATCTAGAAGTTGCACAGAAAATGCCTTTGCTCTAGGGCAGTACTTCACATGCAGAGAGTGTGTGAGGATTTTTAAGCATGTCCTGTTTATACTATGCCATTTCATTTTTACAAACATCCTGTATATGCAGTGTTAAAATATTTACAAACGAATTGCTGTGAGCACCAATCAGTTGGACCCCATATTGGCCTTGGCAGTGAAGCACTCTCCTACCAGATTCCTGCAGGGTCAAGTTTCAACTTCTTAGCTGCTTGAGAGGCCTAGGTCTAGTGGGTTCTGAGAAATGAGAAAGGTGGTGAGGGCAGTAAGTAGGAGGCATGCTGTTGGGTAACTGCATACTGGCTGAAAATCTACCTGTCTAGAAGGTAAAGATTGTCATACCCATATTATAAACCAAACTACATAATGTGCCCAAGGCAACAAAGTTGGAAATAAGTTTAGATTGTCTAGAAGTATTTTATTCACAATAGCATGCATTTTAGAAATTTAGTAAATGAATTTGAATTTTGATACTAAACCCAATTTGAAAGCACCAGCTGACATTTCTCAGAATTCCTTCTCACGGTATGAAATAACACATTATTGCTTTTGAATTCTAAAGCAGAGATGATCAAATTAACCCCTGAAACTGAGAAGTATTTTTCTCTGTTTACAAGAAGGAGGAGAAAACATATTTCTTTCTTGTGGTTCCTTCCCCCTTATTATTTTTTTTTACAAAGATTTATTTATATATTCTGAAAGGCAGAGCACTAGAGAGAGAGAGAGATCTTCCATCCACTAGTTCATTCCCCAGATGGCTGCAACAGCTCAGACTGTCATGCTGAAGCCAGGAGCCAGGTCTCCTACATGAGTGGTAGAGGCCCAAGTGCTTGGGCCATCCTCCACTGCTTTCCCAAGGCATACCAGCAAGGAGTTGAATTGGAATGGGAGTAGCTGAGACTTGAACCAGCACTGATACAACTGATATGAGATGCTGATGTCGCAAGTGGCAGCTTAACCTGTTGTACCACAATGCCAGCCCCATTTTGTCTGTGTGTTTTTTTATATACATCAAGTATGAAACTGTATTTTTCCATTTTCCAACCAAGGACTCCATCCTCCCGCATCTGCTGCACTTGGCCACCTGTCAGCCTTCACAGCTGGGGCTCATAAGAAGATGCTGGCTCTAATTGGGCAGTACTTTTTGAGTTCTTTATTTCACCCTTCATTCTCCAGAACAGATCCTCATTTCTGAGTACAGGTGCAGATTCCCATTTTCTGCTTTCTAAAATGTGGGTCAAAATGAGACATGCACCTGTACAGCAAATGTCTGTGTGTGTGTGTCTGTGTGTGTGTGTTCGCACTTGGATCTGTAGGTAGACAATTATAGATTGCAGGACCAATTTTGCTTTTTATTGACTCATTCAAAACACCAAAAGTCCTAACTTTGAACAGATACGATTTAATAAAACCCAGACATTTACAGGTATTTGTATAGGAGGACAGTCTTACTCATCACTCTGATTGAGAATTGGATATTTACTCTTTGCAATGTAACATGTAGGCAAGATCACTGCAATGCTTCGGACTGTGATTAGGGCCTCCAGAAAAATAAATAGTATTGTTTTTCTATACGTTTTATGTGGAGGTGGAGGTAGGCGATAATGATGTTTACTTTGGGTGGGTGTGATTATTCAGTTTCTAAATCTAGCAACTCTGCTTTTTTTAATGATAGGAATTATAAATGGACCTCAAATAATAGTGCTCAAGAAGAGACAGTATTGATACTATGTTCATCCCAAACAAGAGAAGGTCTTTAGATCCTTCTAGAAGTTAGACAAGGTCTTTCCTATTAAACAAAATCCAAAATGAGTCAATGCCACTAAGTAAAAAGTTATGCATTATATAAATATCATTCCTTCAATGGAGTATCATATGTATGTTTAAATGCACCTCCTGGCCCATGTTCACAAAGCCTTCCCTAGCCTGGCTTCCTCCTGTGTATCTTCCACTGACCTCAGTATCTACTAGAGCTGTTAGTCCCCGGGCCACCTGCACCCACTTCTAGGATGGACATTCAGTCTCCATTGAAGATGAAATGGTAGACAACATGTTTGGAGGCATAAGATTTAATTTCTTTTTAAAAAAGATTTGTTTGAAAGAGTTACACAGAGAGAGAAGGAGGGGCAGAGAGAGAGGTCTTCCATCTGCTGGTTCCCTCCCCAGCTGGCCACAACGGCCGGAGCTGCGCCAATCTGAAACCAGAAGCCAGGAGCTTCTTCTGGGTCTCTCATGTAGGTACAGGGGCCCAAGGACTTGGGCCATCTTCTACTGCTTTCCCAGGCCATAGCAGAGAGCTGGATCAGAAGTGGAGTAGCCAGGACTCAAATGGGTGCCTATATGGGATGCTGAAACTGCAGGTGGCAGCTTTACCCACTCTGCCACAGCACCAGCCCCTAGATATAATTCCCAGGCCTCAAGTTTACCATCTTTTAGACAGAGGCAAAAATAGCATATAATCTATGGACTTTTTGTGAATTAATGGAGATAATGGATTATAAATCCTTTACAGTTAGTGCTCAATTAATCTCATCTACCATTGCTATGTTCAAGCCTTTCTTGGCAAGGCTGACCAAGTGAATGAGGAAAGCCAGTAATATAATATCCAGCATCTTGTGCAAAGAATGGTAAAGCAGTAAGAGATTTGACTAGAGAATACTAAAAGGAAAAAGCTATTATTTATAGAAACTGGCACTGAAAGATTTAAGATGTAGAAGAAAGGTCATACATGGAGACTACCTGAGCTGCAGGAAAGGTAAATCTGTGGGCCTTTCTAACTTCTGCCATCTGGACTTTATCATTTATTCATCCTGTTGCTTTTGAAAGTGTGTGTGTTATGTTTGTGTCCCTGTATCACTTAGAGTTCAGGCAAGACTACTGCAATGATGCAAAGTATTTCAAACAGAGGGAATTTAATGTAGGAAGCTGGTTATACAGGCAAAGAAAGAGCTGATAGGTGAAATAGTGGATGTCATATTAGCAACATTGGAAAGCTGGTACCAACCCCAGGAGGAGAGAGAGAGAGTGAGAAAGCGAGCGAGCAGGATATAAGTTATCAAAGTCCAGGATTTGGGTCCATTTGCTGGAAGCTGGACTCACAATAGATTGCTAGGTGGGAGCTTGGACCAGGAAGAAAGGAGCTGTCTTACAGAAATGTAGCTACATAGGAGATAACATCCATGGCCAGAGGTTTCAAATGAAACAGAACAAAGAACCAGTCCTCTGGTCCTGTCTTCCTTCTTGCCTTTCAGTCTCGCACCAGTGCCTTCCATTGACCAATCCCCCTGAGAGCCAGAGGGCAACAGAGCTTAAGAATGCAGTTCCCTAAGGAATGGAGTTAAGAGCAAGAAGGCACATGACTAGCAAGGCCCAAGCATAGAAATTGCTGCAGGGTAAGTACTATGCCATCTACTGTGGATGGTAAAAGACTACTCTTGTGATAGATGTGTGCCTCTGTTTGGAATCTCTCTCTCTCTAAAGATGAGAACTGTCAGAGAAGCTCTGAAATTTCATGGTCAAATTCAAGAGAACAACTTAAAAGAGTATTTTAAAATGCATAGAACTCTGTAGCTTGTGTCCAATATTTTCCAGCTGCAACCTGATGACTCAGAAGGTTTTTCTTGTTTTCGTTTTCTTTCAGGGAATCTTGATTATCAATGTGATCAGCCCTTTCTCTGGAGTCTGGAGGGCTTAAGTAGCAGGAAGCTCACTGTGAACTGTCTAGAAAACTGTATTCGAAAGGGGTTCATTTTGTATCCTTATTCTCAAGGATATTTTAAACCAAATATGTCCTTGGGTCCGACTCATGCTGATGATAGATTCTGAAATGTGGATATTTTATGTGTTGCTTAACTACCTTCACAGTCACTCTGGTGTGTGTGTGTGTTTAACTGAATCACAATTAAAATATCAAAGCAATTGAAAACCAGAGTCAGGCTTTATGTTATAAAGACTAATTCTTAGTTCATCTTTTCAGCATTAGACATTGTATCCACTTGCAGACAAGTGTTACTGAGAACACAGATTTTACCACTTCCATTGCATCCTGACAGAGAGGTAGATTTCAAGAGACTGGCTATTAACATCCTGCTATTTCTGGACACCAACTGGTAAAGTGAGCTTGACTTCTTCAGCACCTGAAAACCCCAAAGGAACTCCTTCCAAGCCTAGTATTAATCATCTTCACACTTGTTCGTTTGTTCATGTTTTGTCTCAAGGAATTCACACACAGCGTATTTATTTTTGAATCAATCTTTGCAAGAACTATCACCTTAGTGACACACAGATCAAAGATTTACTGGATGCTGAGCTGAAAATATCCCTGGATGTCCACGGAGCCTCAGATTACATAGCCATGAACTTTATTGTTTGCGAGGTAACTTACTTCGTTTCACACTTTTGTCTCCTGAGGTCACCTCTTGTTTGTAAGAATATTATCCTTCGTCTCTGTCTTTAATGTGCTGTACACTGTGATTTAATGCTATAACTAGTACTCCAACAGTATTTTTTCACTTTGTGTTGCTATGTGGGGGCAAACTGTTGAAATCTTTACTTAATATATACTAAACTGATCTTCTGTATATAAAGAGAATTGAAAATGAATCTTGATGTGAATGGAAGGGGAGAGGGAGTGGGAAAGGGGAGGGTTGCAGGTGGGAGGGAAGTTATGGGGGGCGGGGAGAAAGCCATTGTAATCTATAAGCTGTACATTGGAAATTTATATTCATTAAATAAAAGTTTAAAAAAATTATCCTTTGTGCTATTTCTACATGGAATCAACCTAGCCACGTGAGTGTAGCTCTAATCTATTTTAGAAGATAATGGGGATGTACTCCAATTCTCCACATTCCTGATTCTTCTACCAGCTCCTGATTAAGGTGGCCACATCTCATCTTTCTCTTCCTTAAGTGTGTCAGGAGTGTCGAGTTGGGTACTGGTGGGATATCTGCCAGGTCCATGTTCACATTCTTCCTCTGCGGATTGTTTCTCTCCATGTATACAAAATTGGATCCTAGAAAGCCAGGATTATACAACCTGACTTTATCCCACATCAACTGGACTAGAGTGGTCAGTCATTTGGCCCATTCAGCACCAATCAGTTTCTCTTTTTCTAGAATTTGAAATTCAGCAGTCCCTATTCAAAGGGGTCTAGTGTCTTGAACCACGGGAGTGTTACTTGGGGGAGATATGAGTAGTTAAGAGGAATCACATGTAAACCCAGAAAAAAAGAGCAGATATGGAGAAAAACTCCAAAGAAAAACAGTTGAGAACCTTGTCTGGTGAATTTTTCTATTACTGTACAACAAATGACCCCAAAACTTAACATATTTAAACAGCAAACATTGATTATCTCACAGTTTCTGAGGCTCAGAAATCTGGGACTGGTTCAGCTGCTATCTGTGGCTCAGGGTCTTTCATGAGTCTGCAGTCGAGATGTGAGCCCAGGCTGGAGAAGGCACTTCCAAACTTACACTGCTGTCAGCAGCAGACTTCTGTTCTTGTCACACAACCCCAGCCATAGTGCTGCTCACCTGACTGTAATGTCCTTCAATTCCCTACCCATTGCTGCAAATGACACCATTTCCTTCTTATATATTTATTTATTTATTTTTATAGAAAGCTTTTATTTAATAAACATAAATTTCTTAAGTACAACTTTTGTATTATAGTGGTTCTTCTCCCCATACCCGCCCTCCTATCCCCAAACCATCCCACCTCCTACTCCCTCTCCCATCCCATTTTTCATTAAGATTCTTTTAAAATTATCTTTATATACAGAAGATCAACTCTATACTAAGTAAAGATTTCAACATTTTGCACCCACACAAACACACAAAGTATAAAGTACTGTTTGAAGACTAGTTTTACCGTTAAGTTTCATAGTTAAACGCATTAAGGACAGAGGTCCTACATGTGGAGCAAGTGTACAGTGACTCCTGATGTTGATTTAGCAATGGGCACTCTTATTTATGACATCAGTAATCACCCAAGGCTCTTGTCATGAGCTGCCAAGGCTATGGAAACCTCTTGAGTCACAAACTTCGGCCTTATTTAGACAAAGCCATAATCAAAGTGGAAGTTCTCTCCTCCCTTCAGAGAAAGGTACCTCCTTCTTTGATGGTCCCTTCTTTCCACCAGGATCTCAGTCACAATCTTTCATTTAGGTCATTTTTTTTTGACACAGTGTCTTGGCTTTCCATGCCTGAACCATTTCCTTCTTTTTAAAGGCTGAATTGTAGCCCATCATGTGGCGATACCACGTTCTCTTTGTCCATTCATTCGTTGATTCATCCACAGTTATGCTTCTGTATCTTGACTGTTCTAAATAATACTGAAATGAACACAATGTAGGTGTCTCTTTGACAGGCTAATTTCAATTCCTTTGGATAGATAGCCATAAGTAGGATTTCTGGATAATATGGTAATTCTGGTTTTAGTCTTTTGAGAAACTGCCCTACTATTTTCCAAGATGGCTGTCCTAATTTATTTTTTGATGAACAGTATACCAGGGTTCCCTTTTCTGTACATCCTTATCAACACTTGATATCTGTCATCTTTTTGATAATTGCCGTTCTAACAGATGCAAGTTGATATCTCACTATGGTTTTAGTTTGTATTTCCTTGATGGTTATGGATCTTGAGCATTTAAAAATTCTTTTCTAATTACAAATTAGAACAGATGTAAACTGTACATGTAAACTGTAAATATTCTAATAACACTGAAATATTTTTTGAAAGCTGTACATTTCTTCTTTCCTGCCAGAGGTAACTATTTTTAACAAATGGGATGAGAAACATAACTCCAGATCATTTTTTATAAAATACAATTGTAAATATTCAAGTACATTAAAATTTTAAAAGTTGTGTTTAATTACATGAGAGGCAAAGAGAGTGAGAAAGAAAGAGATCCCATCTGGTGGTTCGTGCTCCCAATGTCTGCAACAGCTAGGGTTGGGAGCTGGGGCTGAGAGTCAGGAACTCAATCCAGGACTGCTATATGGTTGCAGGGACCCAGCTACCTGAGACGTCACTGCTGCCTTCCAGGGTCTGCATTAGCAGGAAGATGGAGTTAGGAGCTGGAACCAGGAATTGAATCCAGTTACTCCAATGTGGGATGTAGCATCTTAATCACTAGGCTAAACACCCACAGGTGGAAGATCTCCCTCTCTCCCCGTAACTTTCTGCCTTCAAATTAAGAAATAAATATTTTTTTTTTAATGAAGAACTTAGGGGCCAGCGCCGTGACGCTGTAGGTTAATCCTCCACCTGCGGCACCATCATCCCATATGGGTGCCGGTTCTAGTCCCGGCTGCTCCTCTTCCAATCCAGCTCTCTGTTGTGGCCTGGGAAAGCAGTACAAGATGACCCAAGGTGTTGGGCCTCTGCACCTGCGTGGGAGACCAGAAAGAAGTTCCTGGCTCCTGGCTTCGGATTGGCACAGCTCCGGCTGTTGCGGCCATTCGGGGAGTGAACCAACAGAAGGAAGACCTTTCTCTCTGTCTCACTGTCTGTGACACTGCCTCTCAAATAAATAAATAAAATATTTTTTAAAAAAATAAAGAACTTTGTATTCTATTGAGGAGAGATCTGAGTCTGGTCTCACCTCTATCAACAATACTGTGTGACCTTAAGCCATGTGTTTTGGCATTTTATTTCTCCTGTGTTTGTGTTTTATTTTCAACATCAGCAAAAGGTCAAGAGGGGGCTGTGTGTTTTACCTGTTCTTGTATGTCCAATTCTGACTGTTAGGACTCTTATTCAAATAACCTCTCACTAATTTAAACAAGAAGGGATTAATTGGAAAAATATTTTGTAGCTCAGAGTCCAGAAGGAAGAGTTGAATAGTCTCACCTGGGGAAGAGCAGGAGCCAGGGGACTTGGGTGGGTGGGGGGCAGGAGAAGGTTCTGCATCAGGAGCTCCGGGGCTGAGTCTTAGTCCACTCAGCTCCAACAGCCTGCCCTTCCAGGGGTTCTCAGTAGGAGATTCAGCTTTCTAGAGTAGGAAGTTTATTAGTCTCGCTTGGGTCAGCCATTCAGTAATACTGTTAATCCACAGCCCTACCAATAGGGCCTGGAATGGGGCTGGGCTGTTCCCCACCGGCAAAGGGAGGCCTTCTTAGAGGGTTGAGGCAATCAGTAACAGGGCTTCACTGCACTGGTTTCCCCTTCTGTCCTCTTCACATTCCCATCTTTCTCCTATGAATTTTCTCGACTTGCTGCTTTTCTCCCGCCTGTCAGCATCTTAGATTTGGCAGCCAATGACAGGCTTTGTTTAATTGAGCTAATGGGGTTTAAGTGCCAGGAGGGTTTCTCATGTCTTCTCTGATGATTCTCAAGAACACCTTCTGCTAATGCTTAAACTGCAACACCTTCAGCCATCATTAAACACATGTGCAGTTCCAAAAAGTTCATGGGCATTGCAAATTATGAAAGAACTATGCATAGATTTCAAAATGCTTTTGCAGCAAAATAAAGTTTTAACTTCCTGTTTTTTCACTAATGTTTTGAAGTACCCTGTGTGGCAAGGTGGGAGCTGAGTGTTATGTGTTACCCGTCCCTGCCTACAACTCCACCTACTCCATGCATGTCTACTCCCTCCTTTTGTGTTGTGACTAAAGTAACCCCAAACCACTATTGCCCCAAAAACCTCGTCCCAGAACCAGTTCTGGCTGAAAATGCCCAACACAGCTGCTGACCATGTCCTCACATGGGACCTATAGCGAATTATAATCACAGTGTAATAAAATTACCATGGATGTCATTTTCACTCTCATCATGGACTTGACACCATGACACTTTTGAGACTTCCTAAAAAGGCAAGAAAATGGATGATACTCTAATTCCTAGAATGCTCCATGTATTCCTGGGAAACCTCACCCCAAAACCCACCTTCTGTGACTATTCTATTCCCCGCTCTCTTGAGATCTTACAAAAGGGATAATCCTGAACCTCCACAGCTCACTCTCAAGAATGCTTGCACTCCCTTTGAAGTGCATACTTTTGCTTTGCTGATAATATATCCTACCCCTCTGCTAGCCTTTACTTCAGTCTCATCCTTGAATTCTTTCTTGGGTTGGAGAAAAGAACCTGGACCCAGTCATCTCCTGACAGGGGCACTCAATGATATCACAGCACTTTGTGCCTTCCATGTTTTTCTGAACATCAAAGCTGAAAATCCTAAATTTACTTGTAGCACTGTTTGTAATAGTGCACATTGGAAAGAAACCAGGTTCTCATGAAGGAATGGGTTACATAAATCACTCAGTGTCTTCCACAGTAAATCAACTCTTGTTTATTTTAATTATAGAACCTTCGGATGAGCCGTGGAGCAATATGGACTCCCTCACCAGAAAAATGTACATATCTTTCACATACAATTTCTTATAAACATTCTCAGTATTTGTAAATACAGTAAGAATTTATCTACAAATCCAGGAGTGGCTTGAAGTCACTTTATATATTCTTCATGAAATGGAATACTATGTAAGCATAATCATTATCAGCATATTTTTACTATAAAAAGCTTTCAAACCATGTCATGTGAAGCAAACAGTACAAAACAATGCCTATAGTATTGTAACTTTGAGAAGAAAATTGGGGCCGGTGCTGTGGTGGATTAACGCTCTGGCCTGAAGCGCCAGCATCCCATATGGTCACTGATTCTAGTCCCGGCTGCTCCACTTCCTATGCAGCTCTCTGCTGTGGCCTGGGAAAGCAGAAGATGGCCCAAGTCCTTGGGTCCCTGCACCCATGTGGGAGACCCAGAAGAAGCTCCTGGCTCCTGGCTTTGGATCGGTGCAGCTCTGGCCATTGTGGCCAATAGGGGGGGAGTGAAGCAGCAGATGGAAGACCTCTCTCTCTCTCTCTCTCTCTGCCTCTCTCCTCTGTGTAACTCTGACTTTCAAATAAATAAATAAATCTTTAAAAAAAAAAAAAGAAAGATGGCCAGCGCCGTGGCTCAATAGGCTAATCCTCTGCCTGCGGTGCCGGCACACCGGTTCTAGTCCCGGTTGGGGCGCCAGATTCTATCCTGGATGCCCCTCTTCCAGGCCAGCTCTCTGCTATGGCCTGGGAGTGCAGTGGAGGATGGCCCAAGTGCTTGGGCCCTGCACCCCATGGGAGACCAGGAGAAGCACCTGGTTCCTGGCTTCGGATCAGAGCGGTGCGCCGGCCGAAGTGCACCAGCCGCGGCGGCCATTGGAGGGTGAACCAACGGCAAAGGAAGACCTTTCTCTCTGTCTCTCTCTCTCTCTCTCACTGTCCACTCTGCCTGTCCAAAAAAGAAAGGAAGGGAGGAAGGAAGGAAGGAAGGAAGGAAGGAAGGAAGGAAGGAAGGAAGGAAGGAGAGAGAAAGAAAGAGAAAGAAGGAAAGAAAGAAAGAAAGAAAGGAAGGAGGGAGGGAGGGAGGGAGGGAGGAAGGAAGGAAGGAAGGAAGGAAGGAGAGAGAAAGAAAGAGAGAGAGAGAGAGAGAGAAAGACAGACAGACAGACATTTCTGGGGGCCGGCACTGTAAAGTGCCGCTGCCTGCGGTGCCGACATCCCATATGGATACTGGTTCAAGTCCTGACTGCTCCACTTCTGATCCAGTTCCCTGCTATGGCCTGGGAAACCAGTAGATGATGACTCAAAGTCCTTGCGCACCTGCACTGCTTGGGAGGCCTGGAGGAAGCTTCTGGCTCCTGGCTTCAGATCAGCCTGGCTCCAGACACTGTGGTCATTTGGGGAGTGAACCAGCATATGGAAGACCTCTCTCTCTCTCTCTCTGCCTCTGCTTCTCTGTAATTCTGCCTTTCAAATAAATAAATTTTTTAAAAAGTGACATTTCTTTAGAATTTCTCCTCCAGTCCAGCAGTAGCTGTTAATGGTGTCATCCATATGACAATTACACATGCACACATGTGCACATACACAGTTTATTTCTTAAATAAAAAAGGAATTAACATATACTGTGTTGAAACATGATTTTTCATATAAAATTTACTTTGGACATTTTACTATGTCAGCTCACAGAGCTCAGTCTCATTTTTTTTTTTTAAGATTGTATTTATTTATTTGAGAAGTAGAGTTACAGAGAGAGGGAGAGACAGAGATAAAGGTCTTCCATCCACTGGTTCACTCCCCAGATGCCTGCAATGGCTGAAGCTGAGCCGATCCGAAGCCAGGAGCCAGGAGCTTCTTCCGGGTCCCTCACGAGCATGTAGGGGCCCAAGCAATTGGGCCATCTTCAACTGCTTTCCCAGGCCATAGCAGAGAGCTGGATCAGAAGAACAGCAGCTGGGACTTGAACTGGTGCCCATATGGGATTCTGGTGCTGCACGCAGAGGCCTAGCCCACTACACCACAGCACCAGCCCAGTCTCATTACTTTTTAACACTTGCATAGAATTCAGCTGTAAGGATGTATCATAATTTATCTACAGCTTCTATGCCATGGTTCTGATTTCTCAACATTGTGAAAACCACAAAATGAAAATTTTTGCATGAGAGATCTTAAAAAAGTTAATGAAAATGCATATAATGCATATAATGAAAAGACATAGATTTCAGTTTTTGCAGCAAAATAAACATCTTTTGATTTCAGTTTTCCATGAACATTTCTTTTTAAACAGAACCATTTTATTTATTTACTTATTTTTTTCTTTAGTAATTATTTACTTGAGAGGTGGGATACAGGGAGAGAGAAAGAACTACATCCTCTGGCTCACTCCACAATTGCCTATGATGGCTGGAACCACAAGCTTGGAGCTCAGCCCTGGTAAGTCACCAACATGGGTGCCAGAACATTACCTGACCCATCACTGCTGCCTTCCAGGATGTGTACTGGCAGGAAGCTGGAGTCATGAGTCTGAGCCAGAAATTGAACCCAGGTACTCTGATGTGGGATGTGAACATCTTAATTACTAGGTTAAATACCTGCCCCAAATGAACTTATTTTAATATTAGGAATATAATAGTATTTATCATTTAAAAACTAGAAAATACAGATAAGTAAAAACAAATTTATACTGCCATTCTCTCATTATTCAGAGATATTCATACCTTGGCATGTGTCATTCAAAACATTTTTATATATACATCTAAAGAAGTGTTTCAAAGGAGATCACACTCGTTTTGGCATTGATTTCTCTTTTTCATATATTTATTATAAGTAACTTTCCTTGTCTACAAAATTATTTTAATGTTTAAAAATATGTTATTATCTTCCATCATGTAAATTTATAACAATTAATTTTTCTAATCTCTGCCTTGTTAGACCTGTAGATTGTCTTCATGTTTTTGCTGCTATAGGCAAAGATAATTTCATCTTGTCTCTAGTAAATCAGTCTTTGCTCTCATCAGTGGTAATTTTCTAGAATTTGAATCAGTAAGCCAAAAAAAGCATACATATTTTTTGAAATTTGGCCAAGAGGGATCTTTCCAGAATACACACATACATCTCATCTCACCTTTTTCCTGTTTTCAACCTTTGCCAGATTCCCACTGCTAGAGAATAAAGGCCAAACTCTTTTTTAAGATTTATTTATTTGAAAGTCAGAATTGCACAGAGAGAAGACAAACACACACACACACACATACAGAGAGAGAGAGAGAAAATAAGAGAGAGAGAGAGAGAGAGATATTCCATCCTCTGGTTCTTTCCTCAAATGGCCACAACAGCTGGGGCTGTGCCAAGCTCAAACCAGGAGCCAGGAATTTCTTCCCCATCTCCCACATGGTGCAGGGGGGCCCAAGCATTTGAGCCATCCTCTGCTGCTTTCCCAGGCACATTATCAGAGAGCTGGATCAGAAGAGAAGCCGCAGGGTCTCCAACCGCGCTCATAAGGGATACCAGCATTGCAGGCAGCTTTACCTGTTCCACCTCAACACTGGCTCTAAGGCTGAATTCTTTTTTTTTTTTTTTTTTTTTTTTTTACAGGCAGAGTGGACAGTGAGAGAGAGACAGAGAGGAAAGTCTTCCTTTTTGCTGTTGGTTCACCCTCCAATGGCCGCCGCGGCTGGTGCACTTCGGCCGGCGCACCGCGCTGATCCGATGGCGGGAGCCAGGTGCTTCTCCTGGTCTCCCATGGGGTGCAGGGCCCAAGCACTTGGGCCATCCTCCACTGCACTCCCTAGCCACAGCAGAGAGCTGGCCTGGAAGAGGGGCAACCGGGACAGGATCGGTGCCCCGACCGGGACTAGAACCCGGTGTGCCGGCGCCGCAAGGCGGAGGATTAGCCTAGTGAGCCACGGCGCCGGCTTCCAAGGCTGAATTCTTAACACTGGAGACCCAGCTGCCTGTGACCTGGGTCCATCTACCTCTCTCTCATCTCTCACATCACTTCCTGACTTTCCTACTCAGCAGCTCCAATAATGGTCAAGTGCTGAGCTCCAAGAATACGCCGGACAATGTTTCTCCCCATCTGGAATTCCTTACACTTCCCCATTTGCCCAACACAGTTATTTAGACTTTCAAACTCACTGCAAGTGGCATTTTCTTCAGGAAGCCTTGCTCAATCCTAGCAACTATCATCAGAGTGGTTTAGGAGCCCTATTCCTAAATCCTCCACATACACTGTCTGGAATACACTGTATTATAATTTTCTGTTGCACTTTACATACGCATCTACCACCACCACTATGACACACACATACCCAATCCATCCACTCCCTCCCTTACCAGACTGTGAGACCCTGAAGGGCTGGGACAAAGTCTGTGAGATATATCCAATAACCATCTGTTGAATAAGTTAATGGGTTAGCCATAAGTAAGAGAAAATATGTTCTCTAGCAAAATCACATTTATCCCTTTTTGTAATGAACTAGGGCAAGGCAAAAGAAAATGGCATTTTTAAACTAGGTTTCCCACAGTGCTCATGTGTACATCAGGCAAATATGGATTGAATGAATTAAGTGACTTCTCCATCACAAGAGCTCTCTCTTTCCTAGTCTGAACTGATTTATCGAGCATAAGTTGGCTTGTGTCCCGGAGGCATTGCTGATAAGGAGGCTGGAGTCTCTTCATTCAAACAACAAGCAGACAGGTTAAGACTTGCTCCTGGATGATTTGGCAAAATATCATGCTGGAAAATAACTGAATGAAGTATATTTAGCACTTACTAAAGGAACTAAAATCAGAAGCAGAAAAACCCAAGATACATTCACATTTCCTATGGTGAAGGTTGCAGATAAACCTCAAGGGATTTGGTGTTCCCATCCATGTTAACACAAAAATTGTCAGAAAGTTTCATGAGACAAATGTTCACTTACTGGGTCACAGAGGAAAATATATTCTTCTTTGCTACCTCCCCCACCTGCTGCCAGAACCCAGCCAGGAGTAAATGCTCAGTGTTCTGCTGATAAATTGATGCCAAAGTGGCAAGCACACATATAAGCATCAGGACCCAGGAGCCAAAGGTCAAGAAGGCAAAGGACCAAGAGAGAGTACCCGGGGACTTACTTCTTAGAGATAAATAAGAGTGGATCTACCAGCTCTCTTTTTATGGCCTAGGAAAGCAGTGGAAGATGCCCCAGGTACTTGGGTCCCTGCACTCACATGGGAGACCCAGAGGAAGCTCCTGGCTTTGGATCAGCCATTTGGGCAGTTGAACCAGAGGATGGAAGACCTCTCTCTCTGTTTCCCTCTCTGTAACTCTACCTCTCAAATAAATAGAGTGGATTTAGGGGGCCAGCACTGTGGCGTAGCAGGTAAAGCTGCTGCCTGTAGTGCCAGTATCCCAGATGGGCACTGGTTCAAGTCCTGGCTGCTCCACTTCAGATCCAGCTCTATGGTATGCCCTGGGAGTGCAGTGGAGCATGGCCCAAGTCCTTGGGCCCCTGCACCTGTGTGGGAGAACTGGAAGAAGCTCCTGGCTCCTGGCTTCAGATGGGTGCAGCTCCAGCCGTTGTGGCCATCTGGGGAGTGAACCAGCAGATAGAAGACCTCTCTCTCTCTCTCTCTCTAGAAGATCTCTCTCTCTCTCTCTCTCTCTCTGCCTCTCCTTCTCTCTCTGTATAACTCTGACTTTCATATAAATAAATAAATCTTTAAAAAAAAAAGTGGATCTAGGAGATAGTCAGATGACTATACACAAGCTAATACCTATATAGTACTTGAACAATGCTTGCCACATGACAGCATTTCACAAGACTTTCATAAAATAAATAAGTCTTTGTGTTTTTACTCATTTAACACACATCTCTTTAATACTTACAACACAGAAACAGTTACATAATAAGGAAGACTTGTTGACTGATCCAGCTAAGAATTTCAGAAGCTTGTTCAATTTAGGCAAATATAAAGAGTTTTAACATGTCTATAGATGATTTGGCTTCCTTTTTTGCATCAGAAAGGCGCACTGCTTAGGTCTGAACCCTGGCTCCATCACTGATCGGATGTGTAAACTTAGTCAAGATACCTAAAATCACCCTAACTCTCCATTTTTTTGTTTGTTATAAAGGGGAACCATAAATCCACATTGTTTGTTGTAAGCACTAAGAAAGGAAATCAATCTCATTAACTGGAATGAATAAGACCTCTTGACTAATTTTGTATTATTATTAATGATGTTGTTGATTTTCTTCTTTTGACCACATTTTAAATTAGCCGTTAGGCATCCATGGATCTACATTTGCGGTATGAAAAGGAAAATACTTTCTGCTTCTCATGTTAGTTCTCTTTTGGTTTAATTTTTTCAAAAAACCTTTCCTGTACTTATGAAATATATTACATTTTTAGAAACCTGTATAAAACGTGTTCTTGTATAGCCAATGGACCGTGCCCATTCACACCTTCCTCCCTCTAAGAGGCAGCCACTTTATGGGAGTCATTTCCTTCTGCTCTTCTAGAGCTCAAATACCTAAGTGTGAGGGTAGTTCAAAGAGTTCATGAAAAAGTGGAGTAAAAATAAGTTTATTTTGGTGCAAAAAATTGAAACCCATGCATAGATTTTTTTTCATAAAATGCATTTCCATGAGCTTCTGAAGGTCCTACATATAATTTATGTTCATCTACTTTTGGATTATCTATAAATGAAATTGTGGTATCCAGCTTCTACAATAGCCCCAGTGATCCTGGCCTCTTAACTGATATTTTCGAAACCACATTGAATCAGGGCTGAGCTGTGAGACCAGCTTCCAAGCCCAGGTCCTAAAAACGTATTGAGGTTTCCACCTAGTTCTTTGCAACTGTTTGCTCTGGAGGGAGGCAGAAGGAAACTCATTCAGTCCTGTGACATGGCCTAGGTGGATAGGAGCTGAGGCACAGTGGTTATGCTGCTTGTTGGAATGCCCACATCCCATATAAGAGTGATTCAAGATTCTGCTGTGTTCCCAACTCCTGTTTCTTGCAAATGCACAGTCTGGGAAATAGCAGGTGATGGCTCCAGTGCTTAGTTCCCTGGCATTCATATGTGAGGCCCGAATTTAGTGCCTAACTGTTAGCATCAGCCTGCCGCACCTGTTGTGGGTATTTGGAGAGTAAACCAGTGGATGAGATCTCTCTACCCCTCTCTCTCTCTCACTCGCTCTCTCTGCCTCTCAAATAACTAAAGTAAATAAATATAAACTTCTTAAACATAAAAGTAATGAATAATAATAAATGATTTTTGTTGTATTAAGCCATGAAGCTTTGGGATATTTTTTATTCATGAAGTGTACTGTATGAATTCTTTTGTATCTTGATTCTTTTACTCAGCTTTAAAAAAAAAAATTCATCCTTGCTACTCTGAGTAGTTTGTTTACTTTCATTCTTGTATAACATTCCATTGTATGGAGACATTTTTGTTTAATTTTCATAAACATTTCTGTAGGAAATTCTTGTAGGGCTAGAAAAGTGGTATTTTTTATTTGAGGGCAGGTCTAAATAGACAAGGGAGGGGTGGATTAATAGAGTTTTAAAATCTCTGAGGTCAAATCCACCACCAGCATTTTAATAATCCAAATATATGGAATTACCAAAATCAGAAATTTTGGGATGGTCCTTAGCTCTTCACTGCCAACACAGTCAGCTGGCATCTTGAGTGACAACCCTACTTGTCTTTCCACATGATCTCAAAGTCACTGGATTTCTCTTTTTCTCAAACACGTAAGAGGGCATGGAGTGGAGACATATACTCTCTTCTGGAATAGCTTTTTCGTCCAACTAATTAAGTCCAAGCAAACTGGCTGCTGCAAACTTAGAAAGTTGTGTTTTCTTAATGGTTAAGTTGTTCAGTCAAGCGTGAGTGCTGAGCACCTCCGAGCCACAGCCAGTTGGACAGTTCAGCTCTGTACACTCTGCAGTCATTTCAGTAGGACACACAGATTAACTGAGAAACTGGAACTGCAAATCAGTTGCATGAGGAAAAATTTCATTAATAAGAATTCCATGTCCAGAAATCCATGCTGCAGGAATACTCATGTGAAGGTACAAAGATATACTTGTATATAGGAAGACACTTCAAAAAGTTCATGGAAGGGGTGGGTATAAGAGGGGAGTGGGACCCTATCTCCCATATCAGGGATCCTGGGTTGAAGTCCCAGCTCCACTCCCAATTGCAGTTTCCTCCCAGTGCAGACTCTAGGAGGAAGCAGGTGATATTTCAAGTATTTGGATGCCTGGATTGAGTTCTGGATTCCTGGCTTTGGTCTGGTCTAACCCTGGCTGTTGCAGGTATTTGGAGAATGAATAAGTGCATGAGATCTCTCTCTCTCTCTCTCTCTCCATCCACACTTTATCTCTTTAAAATAAGTAACATAAATAAAAAAAAATTTAAAGACTTTTCCTTAATACAAACGTAAAGTATCACATAATATAGGCAATATTAATGTTAATAATTATAACCTACTCATTGATTTTGGACATTTAATAGGCACAGTCCTCATTTTAATTATAGAGAAACTGACTCCAAATTACCTATTTTTAGAAAGCATATCCACTCCTAGGGTTCAACTAATTAGTGAAGAGAAATTAGAGGGGATATGTATCAGGCAGCCAACTTTTTGTTAATGTGCATTAATGGTGTGAGTCCATAGAAAATGATCCATTTCAAGGAATCAAAGATTTTTATGGGCCTGCGCCACGGCTCAATAGGCTAATCCTCTGCCTGTGGCGCCGGCACACCGGGTTCTAGTCCCGGTCAGGGCGCTGGATTCTGTCCCAGTTGCTCCTCTTCCAGTCCAGCTCTCTGCTATGTCCAGGGAGTGCAGTGGAGGATGGCCCAAGTGCTTGGGCCCTGCACCCGCATGGGAGACCAGGAGAAGCACCTGGCTCCTGGCTTCAGATCAGCGCAGTGTGCAGGCTGCAGCGGCCATTAGAGGGTGAACCAATGGCAAAGGAAGACCTTTCTCTCTCACTGTCTGCTCTGCTTGTCAAAAAAAAAAAAAAAAAGATTTTTATAGTTTTTAATCAAAGGTCTTTTGTTGAAAGTGATTAAAAACTTAAACCAAAACATTTCCAGTAGGAAAGGAATTCTGGGGGGAGAAGTTCATCTATTGGAAAGTCTAAGGGTATCTAACTTCAGGTATGGTTGGAACAAGGAAGTGAAACAAGGATATTGTACTTTCTGACTTCTCAGCCTTGCTGGTCTCTAGTTCTCTTTGTCCATCTTATCTCTCTCTCACATCTTGGATCAGCTTCCCTCTGTGGGCAGAAGCAAGCAGCTCCAGATTTTCTTCTTCCCAGCAGCATGCTTCCAATAATCAGATTTTCTTTTCCAGTTGCCCCTAGTAGAAAATTCCCAAGGAGAATTTCTGGTTATGTTGGAGTCTGTCTGTTTTAGTCCGGTTTTCCTCACTGTAATTAATAGACCTGAGAGAAGCTACTTGGAAGGAAGAAGGTTTATTTCGCCTCCCAGTTTGGTGGTTACAGGTCAAGATCAGGCAGCCCCATTCTGCTGGCATCTGGTGGAGGCTGGCAGTGGTGGCACCTGTGCTGAGGAGGGGTCACACGGCCAGTCAGGAAGCAGAGAGGGAAGCTAGGCAGACTTCAGCCTAGATAAACAATCCTCTGGTAAGAACTACCAGCTGAGCACATGCCTCCAGTGACCTAAAGAGCTCCCCTGGTGGGCACCATAATTAGATCAAGTCAACCCTAACCATTAACATTAACCCATTAACCACTGATCTAAGACTTTGGGGACCAAGCTATTATCCAAACCATAACACTGTCCATCCCTAAAGGACTCGCTGTGGCTGAGGAAATGATGCCCTCTGATTGGTCAGAGTGAAGTCACATTCTCTGTGGCAAAACTAGCATTTATGTACATCAAGGCAACCTCTCAGCACTCCGCACCCCAGAAACGTCTCTGGAAGCTGCACTTAGTTGGATATAAGCTCAGGAGTCTTGGCTCTCTTGACATTTCTTCTCTTCAAAGTTGGTCCCTTAGGTCTGTCAAGTTACTGTTTGATAGAAAGAATGACATAATGAACTGTTTCGTCACAGTCTTAAAGAGGTTATAAACTCTTAAAGAGGTTATAAGCTCTAACATGAAATCTGTGATTGCTTTAAGAGTCAATAGACCAAAATTATGCTTATATATATTTTTTCTGAGAAGGTTCATACATTTCTTTATATTAAAAACTTCTGGTGAGCTGAAAAATTAAGACACTAGTGTTCATAGTGACGATACCACTGACATTTGGACAACAATTTTTTTTTCTTTTCTTTTTTTATTTGACAGATAGAATTAGACAGTGAGAGAGACAGAGAGAAAGGTCTTCCTTCCGTTGGTTACCCCTCCCCCCCAAATGGCCGCTATGGCCAGAGCTATGCTGATCCGAAGCCAGGAGCCAGGTGCTTCTTCCTGGTCTCCCATGTGGGTACAGAGCTCAAGCACTTGGGCCATCCTCCACTGCCTTCCCGGGCCAGAGCAGAGAGCTGGACTGGAAGAGGAGCAGCCGGGAGTAGAACCCGACGCCCATATGGGATGCTGGTGCCGCAGGCGGAGGATTAACCAAGTGAGCCACAGCGCCAGCCCTGGTAATCAAATTTAACTATTGTACAAACTATTAAATGTTCCTGGTCCATACCCCTTAACTGCCCAACTTGGTATAACAACCAACCCCTCCTCCAATGTGCTAAGCACAGTAACGGTGAACATCAATGAGATTCAGAATCTATACTGCATGTCCCTTTCTACTTTACTTTTTCTCTTTCTCGGGCACAGGGTAACTTCCCTTTAGACATCTAACTTCCAGCAGTCCATCTATCAGGGAATACACCTGCTTTCCTCAGGGGTATTCTCTGGTATCCTGTTATATTTTTTGTGATCACAGTAAAGGGAAAAAAAGCAGTAGTTTGGGGACTTTTATGAGGGCACTTCAAAAAGTTTGTGAAAAATAGAATCAAGTTTATGTTGACGCTAAAAACATCTAAAATCCAAGCATTTGAGGGTATTCAAAATGTTCATGGAAATGTGTATCATGAGAAAACTATGCATGTATTTCAACCTCTGTGCACCAAAATAAACTTATTTTTAAAGTTAATTTTCCATGAACTTTTTGAAGTTTTTTTGTATTAAGAGGTTTTGGTGATTGCTACCGTAGCCTGGGGTGCCTATTGCAATTTTTCCAAATCTCTGCGATCTCTAGCTTCAAAATCAACCCACCTTACTGGAGACCTTTTATAATATGAAATTAAGATGTTTCATTTTCAGACAAGATGTGCAAACAGGCAACCCCTGCAGGGTGTCCAATGATGGCTCCTTAGAGTTTTCTTCTAGGACAATCCTTTAATTTATTTCCTCTGAAAAGACAAATTCCTAGAGGAGATGCTAGTCTGAGAAGAATATTTTCAGGATCTCATGAAGAAAAGAAAGACCCATTGTGCAACATATATTTTGTATACATATATATATGTAGATTACAAAAGACTTTTTCTTGCATATGACCTTGCAACACCTTCTAAAACTGGTTTGCCAATCTGTTCTCCAGGTGAAGAAATTGAGGCTTCTAGGAATCAAGTGACATGCCTGGGATTGCACAGCACTTCGTAGAGAAGCTCAGGGATTCGGAACCCGAATCCTACACATTTAGGTGCCACCCCTCCCTCCACCGGCTCACCAATGTCACCACACACCGTTACAAGAAGGAACACTGCGAATGAGCCGCAGCCGAAAGCCTTTCATTCTGTTGCCTAAGCTCCAGAAGGGCTGGTACCCGTACAGCCTACGTGCCCTACAACTTCACTCCGAAATGTTCAGACTATCTCCTTTGAACTCCCGGCCAAGTGGGAAATTAAAAGCAGACAGCGACGGCGCTGTTTTGTATAAACGTGGTGCCTTTTTCAAGTAACCGAATCTTTCAAGTGCTGCTTTAGATTAGAAGCGGCTAATTGGATAAAGGGGAAAGAGTCACTCAGCTGATGAAGAGCACTGCAAGAAGCCCAGGTTGAGTTAGTTCCAGAAAAGGAACGCACGAGAACAACTTCTCCAGCAGTGCGTTCCCTGCCGCCAAGGGACGTTCCGACCCTCTGTTCCGATCCGAGGACAAGTCGAGGTGTCGCAGCAGCCCAGGGAAGCTTGCGGGCTGATAGGAAGCTCTTTTATTTTAAGACAGGCTAGAGCGCTCAAACTTTCTGGTGCCAAAACCCGTCACTATTTTATTTTTAAGATAAGGACCCGGCGTGCCGACTTAATTGTCTGAGCTGGGAGGAGGGGTGACGGTAGGAGAGCGGGTTGCATCCCTTCTTATTCATATTAAATAGTCGAGTCTGTACCCTTGAAGCAAGTGGGGAGAAGGGAGGGAGAGGAGCGGCTGACATTGACAATGAATCCAAACAGGAGTTGCACTAGCGGTGTCCACCGCGTTGCCGCTGTCTGCGCCTAGCCTTCTGGGTGTTGTAGTTCTCGCGCGAGCATCTCCGCGGCGATCCGCGAGTAGTCCGCCCAGACCAAACTACACTTCCCAGGTGGCGTTGGGCCCTCCGCCCCTCCCGCCCGGGTGCGAGTGTAAACTCACCACGCCGGGGCGGGCGACAGCGCGCGGGCCAGCGGGCTGAGCTCGGCGCAGCGCGGGGGCGCGCGGCACGGGGGACCCAGGCCCCGCTACGTTCCTTCTGCCCCCCCGGACTCTGTTCTCACTTTCGAGCCGTGGAGGGACAGAGAACGGGAGCCATGCAGTCGGAATCAGGGATCGTGCCGGATTTCGAAGTCGGGGAGGAGTTTCACGAAGAGCCCAAAACCTATTACGAACTCAAAAGTCAACCCCTGAAGAGCAGGTGAGTTGTGACAGCTGGCAGGAGGCGCGGCGGGCGGCGGGGGGGTGTCCCGCGCTTCCTGCCGAGGGGCGAGGCCAGCCAGACACCCGTGCGCGGCGACAAGGACCCCGTGCCCTTGCCCCTGGGCGGACAGCGCACTGCCCCCCGCAGCCGGGGGCCGCGCCCGGCCGGCCCGCGAGCATCGGGGAGCCTGTGCCCCAGCTCACTTCGGGCCGCGGCAGGGCGCGGGGGGCGGCGCGGGCGGGAGCGGGACCCCCCGGCGGGGATGCCAGCCGCTGAGACAGGGTGGGGGCTGGGGAACGACCGGGCGCCTGGTGGGGGAGGAGGCGTGCCGGCACCGGACGCGGTGTCGGCGGGATGGGGGCGAGAGAGTTTCCAGGGAACCCCTTTACTGAACATACACCCAGCGTGCTGAGGGGCTCAGAGGGCGAGCGCTTGGGGTGGCTGAAGACGCGAGGTTCTAGGGAGGCACTTATAGTCGCTGACGGGGAGCCCGGCCCCTGAGGGGAAGCCAGCCCCGGGCCGCTCGCAGGTGAGCTTTCCGTGGGCTCCGCCCCTCGCCTTCGCAGACGCTGCCCCGAGCGTGGGCGGGGCCGGGGGCAGCGCGTGGGCGTGTCCCCTCGTGCAGGTTAGGCTTCCTGGAGCTGCAGAGCGGTTCGCACGCGGGCCTTCCGTGGAGGTGAAGGTTGCGAGGGTCCCTCCCACCTGCTTGGCAGCGACACGTGTTTTATTCGCTGATGACTTAAACCAACTTTTTAGTCGGAGAGGCGTTCGGGATACACACTGTGTGGTCTGGCGCCCGCTGCCTCCTGTGCCCATTTGCTTCTAGTGGTACCGGCCCCGTTTGCAGCCTCCCTTACCGCTGCCCGTCGGAACCGATTAGGTGTCTTCCCTTCTCTCCGTCCTGGGGCCACCCCGCTCCCTCCTGCGTCCCATTTCCAGTGTTTGCTAAGAGGGAGACGGTCACCGGAGGCTGGGAGAGTGGCCCTCTCTGTGGTGAGATAAGATACAACTATAAATAACTGCAGGTGTTTAGCCCGGCTGCACCTCGCTGGGGCGAGGGTCTGGCTGCCAGGAGGGGAGAGGGTCCCAAAGTCAGAGTGGGTGGAGAAGGACAACGGAGGCAGTCTTTTTAAGGCAGATCGCAAGGAAGGCTCTTGTGCAGTTAGAAGCATAACATCAGCCTTGAGTTGGTGGCTTCCTTCATAATGGCTGTTTTGTGTGTGCGCGTGGATTGTCTGTGCTGGGGGGCTGGGGGTTCTGAGTAATACTGTGTAAAGGGTATTGTTGGTTATGCTCATTGTGGCTTTATCAGCGAGGGGCTGAAGGGACTAGTGTTTTACTGAGCAGTCTTTGCTTTTGCTTCTATAAGCAAATGCTTACATGGCTAGAATGAGGGATCGTGTGTGTGTGTGTGTGTATGTGTGTAGTTCTGAAAGGAATGAATGAACTGGACTGTTTGGAACATGTTTGATGGTAGCTGATACGTAACATTAAATGAGTTTGAGAGTGTGAGGAAAATACCATCTGGAAAAACCTGAAGGAGCACAGGGAAACTCGTGCAGGAGCTGGGCCTGTTCTTTTTCAGAGTCAGCAAAAATGACTTGCAAGGGTGAACATCCTGGGTAGCACACCAGCGAGCCGGTGCGAGGGGGAAATGTGGGTACGAGGGCAGAAATGACTTCACACGTTGATTCCAGAGACAGGTGTGGGACAAAACCAGTATGGAGGAGGAAGGCTAAATTGAAAAAGTTGTTGTCAAACCTGTACATGTAGCAGACACATGCTCTTTGAAATAAATCAGGTAAATAAAATCTAAGATGACGTTGGCACCATTTCCCTGTACTGTTTTCTAAGGTATTGTCCCTGACGTATGTTGTGTAACTTTAAAAGGCTGCACCTTGTTCAGAGCCTTCCCCTTGCTTTTCGTCTTAAGTCTCTTAGAGCACCTCACTTCCCATGAATCTTAGAAAAAGTTGAAATTGAGAGGTTTAGACAGTCAGTGGTTTGTCTATCAGTTATTTTCAATGATTTCTTGCAGTTGAAAATAAGCCCAGCATCTGTCCTCCTCCTACCAATGCCTCTGCTATAGTGTGATCCAAGTCCCTATCAGCTCTTGCCTGGGTTATTATAGCAGTCTCTTTCCTTTGGTTTCTTTACCCACTATTAGTGGGTTTTCCATATGTATTACACCCACAATGTTCCTGTTGAGAATGGTTCTCAAACGGCGAAGGAGTTTAACCCAGTGGTTAAGATGCTGCTTAAGAAACCTGTGCCCCATCTCAGAATACCTGAGTTCAATATCCTCCTCTAGCTTCTGACTCCAGCTTCCTATTAATGCATACCCTAGGGGGCAGCAGTGATGGCTCACGTAGTTGGTTCCCTGCCACCCACTAGGAGATCCCTTCTTTGGCCCCAGCCCCTGGCGTTATGAGACTATGGAGAGTGAACCAGTAAATAGGAGCTTTTTTCCTCCCTCCCTCCCTCTATCCCACTCCACCTCCCCCGTAAAAAGGCCTCAACCAGGGCGCAGTGTCTCCAGGGAGTGGTGTCTCCTCTCGGGTTGTTGGGTGATGTCTGGTGATATTTTTGGTGGTCACAATGGAAGGGGATCATCACTGGCCTGTAGTAGGTAGAGGTCCATGGTGCTGTTAACTGCTCTACAGTGCCCAGGACAGCCTTCAAGCAAAGAATTATCTGACTCCCAACTGTTAGTGTACTAAGGTGGAGAAACCCTGTGTTAAAACTCAGGTTGGATCTTGTCATTCTCTGCTTGAAACCCTCTCATGGCTTCTTGTTTCTCAGGAAAACTCGAGGTCCTTCAGGAGGCACAAGGCAGCTTATGTAGTCAGGCTGCCTGTCAGATCTGGCCTTGCCTTTTGCTGCCCCCTCTCCCCAGCCTCTGCTGCAGCCAAGTTGGTCTCCTCACAGTTCCCAGAATACTTTGGGCCCTTGCAGCCCTTTTGTGTATTGCACTTGCTCTTCACTCTGCCTGGACCATCCTTGGCTCAGGAGCACAGCACCCACTCCCTCACACACTTCAAGTCTTCTTTGAATGGCCGTTGCTGCACTTTCCATCACACCGTTGATGTGGCCTTCTGTGACAAATCTGAACACTATCTGTTCCTCCGCCTCAGTCTGCCTTGCCTAGCTGCATTTTTCCTCGAGTACTTACTCTGTAACCTACCCCAGAACTTCCTCATGTGTTAGGTTTATTGTGTTTCCCCACCCTAGACTGCGAGCTCCAAGGGAGCAGGGATTTCTGTGGGTTCCTTGGTCACTGTTGTGTTCCCAGAGCCTGGAGCTGAGCTTCTGAATGTCCGTGCTGTTGGCGCTTTGGACTGGAGAATCCTTTCCTGTGGAGGGCAGTGCTGGGCATTGCAGGATGGTTAGTAGCTTTCCCCGCCTCTTCCTGCCTGCGCTACCATTGCAGCAATGAAAAGTGTCTCCTGAGGCAGGCAGAAACAACCCCCACTTCAGAACCACTGGCTTAGAACAGTGCCTTGCACCCTCAGTATTTCCTCAACTGCGTGTTGCTGCCTCCTTGTGTCCCACTCAGGGAGGCATTTGGTTTGTGTTTTTGCCCTAAGCGTCATGTTCTTTTGAAAAGTAGACGTCTATCAGGCCCTCTGCAGAGACATGTTTGTATACTCTTCGTTGGGGCCAGGCTCAGATGTCCAAGTGTTTGTTGAGGAAAGACTTGTTTTGTTCCTGCCCAAGACCTCTTTGACTTTAGGACTGGGCAGTTGGGGGATTTAGATTATGTTGACCCCTTCTTGGTCACACTGACCCATGAAGCTGTGTCAAGGGAAGACACAAGCCCACGGATGAATTCCAGAAAGAATTGGTTGCACTTTGGTCCCTCCAACAAAGGTTTTGAGACCTTTTTGCATTGTTTTAGGAGGCATTTGGAACTGTGAGTGGCAGAGGAAAAGTGCTCTCTTGAGCAAACCTAGCGTTCACATGTTGGCATTGTCCCAGCAGGGAACCAAATGTGGAACTGTCCAGTGAGCTCCTGGGAGTCAGGGAACACACCGGCTGTAGGTCTTGTGGACCTAACAACATTTTACAGCATGGTAGTGTCATTGAGGCTTATGATGCTTTGGTTTGGTTTTCTTGGTGTGAAACTCTGCTAATACCGTTTTGCTGGCAAGACTTCAGAATAGGCTGAATTGAGTTCCAGTTTCTTCTTAAAGTTTTGGCACCATTGTAGACAGCTGTTGGTAAACTTTCTGTAAATCAGAGATGGGGATGCCAATGAGTGTAGGGTTTATTATGCCAGGACAGAATACAGTAGCAGTTCATAACTGCTGACTCAGAGAGGTATATAAAGTTTCACTGGTTTGTGGTGAAATGAGGAAGACAAAAACTGTTGTGTCGTAGACACACATATTTGGGTATAAGGCCACTGCCATCTTGTGGATTTTTGTTGGGAATCTTCCTCTACATTTTTTTTAAATACTTTCTTTTTTTTTAATTAAAAAAAATTTTTTTTATTATTTGCTTCTTCCTTCTTTTTTTTTTTTTTTTTAAATACTTTCTTTTACAAAATGACAATCCAGGAGCTGGCGCCGCGGCTCACTTGGCTAATCCTTTGCCTGCGGCGCCGGCACACCAGATTCTAGTCCCGGTCAGGGCGCCAGATTCTATCCCGGTTGCCCCTCTTCCAGGCCAGCTCTCTGCTATGGCCCGGGAAGGCAGTGGAGGATGGCCCAAGTGCTTGGGCCCTGCACCCGCATGGGAGACCAGGAGAAGCACCTGGCTCCTGGCTTCCATAGCAGCCATTTGGGGGGGTGAACCAACGGAAGGAAGACCTTTCTCTCTGTCTCTCTCCCTCACTGTCTAACTGTCTCACTGTCTCTCACTGTCAAAAAAAAAAAAAAAAAAAAAAACCAAAATGATAATCCATTCTTGGCACAAACAAAACTGTCTACCTTTTTTTTTTTCCCGAAATGTTCTTGGTTTTTGTGTTCTGTACAATCCGGATAATATAGAGATTAGGAACTGTGTTCCGGCCTCACTGCGTGTTCCTAACTAGCTGGGCGACTTCTCATTTCAGTTTTCTCATCTGGCAAATGGAAGCCTTCTTCCTAGAGGTCTTAAGATTGATAACTATGACGTTGGAAAGGATTAGTGTGTTGCCTGGCTCATAGTAAGTGCTAGCAGATTTTGTTCTTTTTTTTTTTTTTTTAAATTTGGTACTGAGCTCTGACATTCTGAAAGTGGTTGCATTTGGTTGACTGTGACTATTTTCTGTTAGGCAAATGTACAATTAAGTTCCCTCGATGTTGGTAAATTCTTTTTTGCATTTCTCCTAAGGAAGGGTTCAGATAATTTTTTTGTATTTTATATTTTTGACCCAATTCATAACAATACCTTTGTGCTGTTGAAGAAAATAACAATGATGGTATCAGCACAAATGTAAAAATTCACATTTGACGTGTATTTATTGAGTCATAGCAAATACAAATTACTGCCAATGATGTGAGCTAATGTTTATTGAGTATGCACTCAGTACCAGTCCCTGTTCTAGATGTTTCAATGTATGTAAAACATACTTAATCTTTATCAAACCTGAATGAGATGATGATAGGTAAAAAAAAAAAACACCATTAATTATAATTTTAAAAACAGATAATCTTCATCTAATGCTTACTATGTGTCAGGTACTAATCTGACACATTTTTACTTGTATTATCTCAGTTTTTACTTCAGTCTTGGTCATATTCATTTTTATTCCGGTTTTACAGAGAAAGAAACAGTCATGTTAACTAGTCCTGCATGCTACACTTCCAGTCCAGCTCTCTGCTATGGCCTGGGAAAGCAGTGGGCGGTGGCTCAAGTGCTTGGGTCTCTGCACCTGTGTGGGAGACCTGGAAGAAGCTCCTGGCTCCTGGTTTTGGATAGACTCAGCTACGGCTGTTGTGGCCACTTGGGGAGTGAAACAGAAGATGGAAGACCTTTCTCTCTGTCTCTTCCTCTCACTGTCTGTAACTCTACCTCTCAAATGAATAAATAAAATCTTTAAGTAGTGGCCATCTGGCTGTAGCCCCATGCTCTTGTCAATTACTCTTTACTTTTGTGTAAAAAGCAGGTGGTGATTGTGCTAAACCCAGAGATGAATCACACTCTGTCCTCTCTAAAACTCCCAGTGGAGTGAGGGAAGGAGAACACGTGAATCCTGTAGTGGTAGGCATCAGCAATGGGGATGTCATGGAGGAAGTGGACTTAGAGGGGCAGTTCTGTGGAGGAATAGAGTTTGAAGAAACATGTTTCTCTGCTGCATTAAATAAAATGTTAGATGCTTTGGAAAACGTAATCCTAACAAAGTCATTTAGGATTTTTGTTTGCCTTAAAGTTTTCCTAGCAAGATTTATTTGAGAGAGAGCGAGAGAGCAAGTAAGTGAGCATGTCTATCCACTGGTACGCTCCTCTAATACTAATACTCCTCTAATACTCCATACTGGCCAGGCTGAACCTGGGAGCCAGGAACTCAATCTAGGTCTTCTACGTGATGGGCAGAGCTACTTGAGCTGCCTCCCACGACCTGCATTAGAATAGAAGGAAGTTGGAGTCTGGAGTCAGCTAGAATCTTGAGCCAGAGATGAGAACTGAACCCAAGCACCAGCATGTGGGATGCAAGTGTCCTAGTCACTAGGTCAACTGGCTACCTCATATTTGCATCTTAAACTTTTAGCCAGACTCCCAGTTATCCTGCATCTGTGGGCAGTGAAGAGACTGGAAGCACGTGGACAGGTTTAGAGGGAGCTGTGCTTCACTGCTGAGCTCCTGGTTTTGTCCCTTAACCACTCCATTGTGTCTAGGGCATAGCACCTCTAAGAACCTCATTTTTTTAAAAAAACAGGATCAGTAGGAAACTTTTTCATAGGTTGGATAGAACTTTTAAAACTAAGGCCCCCCAAAATTTGTACATGCATATTAATTTCTTCTTTTCTAGAATTTTTCCCTGATAGCACTTTTTTTTTCTCCCCTTGTAACAATAATTAAAACCATGTGTAGAATCATGTCTCTGAAGCAAAATAGACAAGACTGTGGTGCCTTAACCTGGCAGATGTTCAAAACTTATTATGCAGATTCGTTTTGTGGCATGATTAGACGGAACACTTGATTAAAGTGGGATTCTAAGTGTTGGTTTTGTGTCTTATTGGAGACTTCCTTTTCCCGATTACTGCTATTTATAGAATGTGTGTGTGTGTGTGTGTTTAATTCCCTTTGAGTTCTGCAGTGCAGTTTGCACAGGCTGATGTTTATATCTGCTCCAGTTGTGCAAGAAGTGGAAAATATCCTTTTTTTAGAACAGGTCACATGTGCTTACTGTCAGGAATAGGACCTCAGTGTAAAAAAATGTATCTTGGGACAAATCAAAGTTACTAAATTTCTCCCTCCAACTGCTTTGTTTCAGAACTGGCAGTATTAGGATAAATAATAGGAGAAAAGAACCTTGGGCTGTTTTTTTCTTTTTTTTTTTTGTCATCTTTCAAGGACAACAAGCCAGAGTTTCATTTGTTTTGTGTGTGTGTGTGTGGTTGTTAAGTATAAAATGTACTTTTCCATTAGGTTTGTTTAATCAGAGTGAATTATAAAAATCTGTTTGACTACACCAAAGTATGCATTATTTGGAGAAAATGATTAAGAAGGCAGCTTAAAGATAGTCAATGCAATCACCAACAAGCTTTTTGTACTGTAAGGACAAGCTTGCAGTTTACAAGAAGATTTTTGGGAGCCTTTGAAGATTATGTAGCTGAGGAAAGAAATGATCCCAAAGCATAAAGTCAGCATCTTTATTAGGGGAAGGAGATCTACAAGGAGGTCTGAGGCCTCTAGTGAAATTTCTGTGTCTCCCTTTCTGTTGCTGAGAGTTTGAGGGGAGGGCCAGATTTGTCTCCCCCATGGTAAATCCATCTCTCTAGGTTGTTTGCTTCATCTTTCTCTCCTGTGGCCTATTACGCATGCCCTGAAGGATAAAGGAGTTCACCTTTGAGGTATTCACGTGAGACATCTGTCCTGCAGTTTAGAATGTGGAGATCTTTCACGGCCGGATTTTCATGGTGCATCTCAAGTGCTGAGCTCTGAGCTCGGTAGCTCATTGGCTGTTTTCTAGTTGTGTTCATAAGCTTTTCATCACTGCAGTAATACTGGAGAAAACTAATTTTATGAAGGGGAAAGGTTTTGTTAACTTATAGTTTTGAAGGTCTGATATTGAATGGGTGGTACCATTTGTCTTGGCATCTGGTGGATAGCGGCAGAGTGTGCAAAGGAAGGATTACCTGGCAAGCAAGGAAGCAAAGAATGGCTGGACCCAACTTGGGCCTTTATAACCAAGTCGCTCCACCTTCTAGGGTCACACCCTCGATGACCTAAGGACATCCTATTAGGTCCACTTCCTAACCACCATAATTAGATTAAATTTCCTCCTTCCTAGTACCATGAACTTTGAGGTTTAAAGTCCAGCATGAGTTCAGCAGCCATATGCTATTCAAACCATACCATATCTGAGAAGTTGGATATAAATGGCACCTTAACATCATTGAGGATCCTTAGTGTCCTCCCCAAGATGCTTCAAAAGCTTCCCTCAATTACTTTAAACAGAGGAGGTATAATTTGGAGTCAGAAGGGCCTGGATTTATTTGTTTTTCTACTTATCCCTCCCTTTCGCCCTCCCCTCCTTCTTTACAAGGATTATTTATTAAGTATCTGTAAGATGTTGGGCTCTGTGTTTACTCACAGATTCACATGTGGAACCAGGCAGGTGGGATTTCTGCCAGTGTGGCGCTTCCATCTGGGGCACGAGTGGGGAATGTCTTATCTGTGGACTATATAAGTTCTATGAAATCATTTGGTCTGACCCTACCAAGGCAACTGCAGGCCGGACTCAAAGTTCAGTAAATACACAGCAGGCTAATGTTTAGGTTGATAATTTTGTTTGGCCCGTGGATGATGTTATAAATATCCACATGGCCCCTGGCAGAAAAAAATTCCCCATCTCTGATCTGGGAGGTAGGGAACACAGTTAATAATGAGCCAAATAAATGAACAAGAGGATTTTTGGCAACTGTTAGGAAAATGAAACGTTTATTGGCAAAGTGTTACTGTGAAAGAAGGGGACTTTCTTGAGTTGGATGATCAGGAATGGCTATATAGCACGAGTGATTTTGAGGCAAGACCTGGATGTTTGACAGGAAGGAACAAATCGTGATGCTCTTCACTAGCTCTGTGACTTTGGACAAGTTTCCCAATCATCCTGAGCTGCAGTTTTCTCTTCTGTGAAAAGGGGCATGGCTACTTTGCAAGGTTCCTGCAGAGATAAAAGGTAAATGTCTACAACATTAGGATTGATGTTTTAGTAGGTTTCCAGGAAGATCTCTAGGGCTGGTGTAAGGTAATATATGCCCAGAGGAGAAAGGAATACAGACATAAATCTTTGTTGTAAGTGTTTATAACTTGGTCCTAAGTGTTTTCCTAATGCTGGGTGAGTCAGAGATTCCTGCTGGTCTTTATAAACCTGCTCTGGACCAAAAGTGGAGATGGAGCTTGTTATTTTTATTAGTCTCTTTCCTTTAGGATCATCTTGCTCCATCCATGCTGTCTCCTTGCTCTTCTCACTGTGACTGTCATGAGATTGCTTCTGTCCAACTTTTTGGTGTAAAGGAGAGGTGTGAGTGAACAAGGATGAAAAACTGATGCCTAAGATGGATTTTGCAAAAGTCATACATAGCCCCCATGAACAGAAAACGAGATTCGACCTCCTGACTCCCAGTCCTGAGTCTTGGCCTCTAGATCACACTTCCTATGCATGGATGCAAAAATGTCAGTGTTGGTGCAGAAATGAAAAAGAAGAAGCTTTCCTCCTACGCACCACCCTAACCATTCACCAGCCTTTACATCCACAGGCACTGGTGTGTTTTTAATAGAATCACTTAAAAAAAAAAATCTTCAAAGCATTTGAATTTCAGTAGCTGTGTTTGTTTCCAGTATTCATGGGGTGGTGACTTTCCTAAGAAAAACTCTCAACTTATGTGACAGCAGATATTTAAAATCCCAATGCCAGGAGTTTAAGGTCTAGAGAAGGCTGGTAGAATTCTGTCCTTTTATAAGGAAATTGTGTCTTGTTGAGCAATTTAGGGAAGGTCTCTGTGATCTTTGTCCTTTCCACCCCCACCCCTTCCCCAGAGGGGGCCAGCTTGCTGAATCAGTGGCCCAGGGTCATCCATTTCCCTGTATGACTGAGGCAGCAATGACAAAGTGGCTGTCCCCATTGTTGGGATAATGTGTAGCTTGTGGAATAGGTTCTCCTTTGGAGAAACTTGACTTGGCTTCATGGGAAGAGATGTGGAGAAGAGGGAAAGAAGGTTCATTTAGTAACTGGTTGTAGTTGTATGTGAAATGATGAAATGGCAGTCTGATAAGACTTGTATTTACTTTGGTACTTTTACTATAATATGTTCTGGGATACTAATTGATTCAAAGGCACATGTTTTTCAAAATGTACACCTCGTTTTTATGACTGGATATTTGTAATTTGATCAAAGGATAAACACTTTGAAGCCCTACAAATGGTTTTCTTCTTTAACCCAGAGCAGTCCTGGTCAGTTCTACCAGAGTCTCAGTGAGATGTGGCCACTTTGTTCCTCCTGCTGGGGTCTGTACCCCGGTGGTGGTGATAGTGCTACGAAGTTGAGTCCAGGCACAGATATACAGCACACAGGTGTGGCAGCAGTCAAACTGTGACAATTCCCTCTCCATCAAAAGGTCCGGGTTTTATATATAAATAAGTAAGTAAGTAAGTAAATAAATACTAACATTTGAAAACTTTCAGCAAAAAGGCATTATTGTAGTGTCAGCTTTGCTGTATTGTATTACTAAACTTGTGTATAGCTGCAGCATCCAAATGAAAGATGTTGGCACATTGGCCAGTAGAACCCTTTGTAGCAAGTTTATAATGTTGTGACTGGTGATGAAGAACCATTAAAATAGCATTGGCCAGTTAGGGTCATTTACTTTTAAAGGAAGAGGATGACAACAACTGTGCATTCTTGAAAAATTGTATTTATTTGTTTTTAAAGGAAGAGCTTACAGTAGTGTATGTGAAGCAGTTGCTGAAAAGATAAGTAGCTGGCATGATTTCTGATGGCATTCCAAATAAAAATTTGCCTATTTGCTGCAAGGAAGTATGCTTGGAGAGTAACTTGTAGGAGGTTGATTACTAGTTCATGGTGTATTGGACAGTCAGCATGTAGACTTTTTGGAACCACACCTTGTATCATCTTAGCATGATAATTTTTCCGTTGGTCATTGGGTAGATAAACACTAATAGTTTTATCTAGGTAAGTGCTAGATGAGTAAATGCTAAATGATGGGATCTTGGAATGCAGTTCTGATGATACTGATTCCTTATGGAAGCTTTAAGTCTTTCTTGATAGAGGAATGAATGAGAGAGTTTGACGTTACCCACTTGGTCATAGAGTCAAAGTTAGTAAAATGTGTGATTTAACAGCAGGGAGCTGAATGGTAAGGATTAGTTATTGATGTTTGGTATTGGGGTTAATGGTACTATATGTCACTCTGCTGGCCTCAGGACTCCCTTACTAGTGACCCTGTTTCCCACTTTTGGGTGCATATTCCTGACCTCTTTGTAATCAGTTCTCAGTGGCAGCCATTTTCCCTTTCCTTGCATATTTCTTCTAGTGGACACTTTTAATATTTTGCTTACCAATAATCTGTTTTCCAAATTTTTCTAACAACCTCTTCCACTTGCTTATTAGCTCATGTGGCTTGGTTTCATAGTTTCAGGAGTGGAGAATGTGATACAGGTCTGGCTGCATGACCTTATGGCAAGGGTTGGTTTCAGGGAGTGCATGTTGACTAGTCCAAATGAATCCTAGGATTTTCTTGGGTGCCACCTGTATCATCAGTGTGGATCTGAAGACCAGATAACCAATTTTCTAGAGGGGACTATTTTTTTTAAACCAGTTAGTAATTTATTTTCAGTGATTATCTCTGGCCTGATAATAAGCTACACCTGACATTATTTTTATGAAATGTATTCTGATCTGGGGACTTTCTAATTCCAAAACAGCAAAACAAGACTAATTCATTATGGAGACATAAGCATTTGTGGTAAATGTATTAGGGCAGTGGTTCTCAAGCTTGAATGTGCATCAGCACCCTCTGGAGGGCTTCTTAAATCACAGAATTACAAACTGGGTACACCACCATAGTTTGTAATTCAGTAGGTCTGGCTTCTAAGTGGTGCTGAAACTGGTGGTTTGGGGGATTGTACTTTTAAAGCCATTGCAGTAAGGTGGTGATGATGATGGCTTAGTGATTTTGCTTAATCAAGTTGGATTAGAAAGCATCATGTAGAGATGGGTTACAAGCAATGTGTAAGCTTGTTCTGTGTCCTCACAGGTGACACAAACCCCAATTTAGCCATACTTAATGAGAAAAGGAATTTGTTGGTTAAATAATGGAAAAGTGTCAGGAGAGGGATAACTAGACCTACACAGGTTAAAATTGTGGTTGTGTAAATGTGATGGAGTCTAAGTGACTTGGAGGTATCCTAGCTGTACTATCTAAAGAGCCCTGCCTCGAATCTCAGAAGGCATTGGAGTTGAATCCAGACTCACTGGTAATGTGTGAAACTTGAAGCATACTGCAGTCACTTGACTGAAAGTCTTGGTTGAGAAATAGGGTGATGGTGGTTTTGGGCATGGCCACATGACCAAATTGTTGTTCATGCAACTTCTGCTGAATAAAATTTGAAATACGACTGTCAGCCTGTTTTCCCCCCTTAATGAGTTCCAGACAGTTTGAAGAGTGTGGGAGCTTCCAAAACAGGGGTGGAATGACCACGACCAGCCAGCATCTTTCGTCATGCGCAAGGGTGTCTTGACCCAACAGAGTCACTCCGTTCTGAACCTCACCAAGCTGTTCACTTCAAGACGGAAGGGAAGGCCCAGGTTTTGTCAGACAGACAGAAAACTCTGGAAATCTATTTACAGGAAATTCTACCCACTTCTGTGTTTCATCCACTTAGATTCAAGGATTTCAGTTTTCCTGTTTTTTTTTTTTTTTCTCCTTTTGCTGTTTGCTCAGCTTCTCCAGATAGAAATCCCTGATCTATTCTTATTATAAACTGGTTGTGGGCTTTTAACTAATCTAAGCAGTTTAAATTTTGTAGTAAAACAGATTTGGACTTAAATTCCATCTTGGCCATGCAGTTGTGCATCTTTGGGCAAGTTATTCTTTTGGTGTCTGTTTCAACAGAAGCTACAAGGGAGTAATGGATAATAATATGATCTCAGTTATAGGGTAATTGCATGGATGAAAAGAATTATGTGGGTAGAGTGTCTCAGCCAAAGCCTGATTCTTAGTTCCCTCCCCATCTACAGCATCAACAAGATTTTTGACTTGAAGTGAATTTTTCATTTTGGACACCTTAAGAAA
This sequence comes from Lepus europaeus, assembly GCF_033115175.1. Classification (NCBI taxonomy): domain Eukaryota; kingdom Metazoa; phylum Chordata; class Mammalia; order Lagomorpha; family Leporidae; genus Lepus; species Lepus europaeus. Next base: position 44,082,696 of record NC_084835.1, read on the forward strand.
GAGAAGATGACTTAAGGGCTATCAGGGAAAGAAGAGGATCCACAGACTAGAAAGGGAGGCCCAAGCAAGCCCCAGTGTGGATAATCAGAGTCAGGGTCTTTGAGATTTGGTGCAGGCCAAATAGTGGCAAATGGTGGGATGCCTGAGAAGAAGGTGTTTAAGAATGGCACGTGCCATTCACAGACAAGGCGTCACTTTTGTTGCCTGCATAGTCTTTGTCTTTACCGGCATGTTTCCTTTCATCATAATTACAGACTGGAGCCCAGTGGAGGAATAGATAATAAGATGCACTCATTGAAGTGGCATGATACCTGGTGGTTTGGCAACTCAGGGTCCTGGCTATCTCCATGTGGCTATCTGTAATTCCTAACTGTCAGGTTTCAACCTGGCTTGCATGTAGTGTCAGGTTTCAACCTGGCCTGCTCTACCTTTTCAAGTTGAAGATGACAGTTTGTTTATGAAATCATCTTTGTTTAGTATAAGCTATTGCACAGTATTCTTGAACCTCAAAAAATCTTTATATCTTTCACTCCCCTAGGGTTTTCCCCCCTTGGTAATAGCATCGTATAACTATTTTAGAGTTTAGAATATAGTTTTTTTCTAAAACTATGTATTTCATTTATTTGGAAGGCAAAGAGATAGAGAAAGACATAGAAAGTCAGACAGATGGAGATGGCCCATCTGCTGGTTCAATTTCCACATGCCTGCAATAGTCAGAGCTCATCTGGTCCAAGCCAGGAGCCTAGAACGCAGTCTGAGTCTCTACATAGGTGGCAGGGACTCAGGTAATTCAGCCATCAATTACAGAAGCTGGAATTGGGGGAGTGGAGCTGGCACTCAGCCTTAGGCACTTTGATATGAGATAAGGGTTATGGGTGTCACAAGAGGTGTCTTAAGCACTGCATCAAATGCAAGTTTTAAGTGGAATCTTTTTCTCCTCTGCACACCAATATGGTTTCCTTGATCATTATGAGGTTTCTATCTTATAACATATGGCTAAACTGATTGTCAGAGAGCAGAAAGGGGAATTAGCCCAGATATTAACCATCTTTCTCTGGGAAAAAAGTCCCATTGCACATAGATGTGGATGCCTTCTTGAGTCACAGTTTTGTCTTATTACATGGACAGTAGGGTGTATGCTTAATTGGATTGCTGTGAAGATTCAGTGAGACCATGAGATACTACCTGTGATAAGGACACCATAGATGTTTGCTGCTGCTACTCCTGCCATAGTTACACTGTAGTCATTTCTGCTCTCTACCTACTGTTTCAGTTTTTTTTTAAATTAATTTATTTGACAGAGAGACAGAGAGATGGAGGCCCAGAGATATCTCCTATCTGCTGGATCATTCCCCAAGTCACCCTTAACAGCCCATGAATGAGGCCAAAGCCTAGAGCTAGAAGTGTCACCCAGGTGTCACATGGGTGGCGGGGACTCAGCTACTTGAGCCGTCACTGCTGCCTCCAAGGGTCTGCATCAGCAGTAGGCTAGGATCAGGATCTGGAGCTGGGCATCAGACCCAGGTACGCTGATATGAGAGGTGCACCTCTTAATTATTTGGCCAAACTGTCTACTCCTAGGACTGCAGTTTTGTGTTACCATTGATGTCATTACTATCAGAATTTAGGGTTTGCAAAAGACTTGAAGAAGTGGTTAATAATAGGAACATTTCTGTGTGCAGGTGTTGTCTATTCCCCTTTTGCTTTGTCACTGTTAAGTGAATATGAGGGCATTCCAAGAAGTTCTTGGAAAAATGGAGTTAAAAGGTAAGTTTAGGAGGCTGTGCAATGGTGCAGCAGGTTAAAGCCACAGCCTGCAGTGCAAGTATCCCATATGGGAGATGGTTTGAGTCCTGACTGCTCCACATCTGATTGAGCTCCCTGCTAAAATGCCTGGGAATGCAGTGGAAGATGGCCCGAGTGCTTTGGCCCCTGTGCCCACTTGGGAGACCCAGAAGATGCTCCTGGCTGCTGACTTCTTCAGTCTGGCCCAGCCCGGTTGTTACAGCCATTTGGGGAGTGAACCAGCGGATGGAAGATCTCTCTCTCTCTTTCTTTGTCTCTCCTTCTCTCTCTCTGCTCTCTCTGTAACTCTGCCTTTCAAATAAAGAAATAAATCTTTTTAAAAAAGTGTGAAAGCTAATAAGCCAAAAAAAAAAAAAAAAAAAGATGTCTGTGTTGGTGCCAAAAATTTGAAATCCATTCATAGATTTTCCATAATATGTATTTTCTACAAACTTTGTGAAGACCCCTCAGAAGTAAGATTGATTCTTATGTCTTAAAAAACCTCAAGCCTGTGGGCACTTCTCAAAGGCTTGGGGTCTATGCAAAAAACTTTCAAAGCCACAGATGTAGCCCAGAAGCCTGCTGGCCTACTTCCCCTCTCTGTCAGCTATTGTGTGCACAGGAATACGAATGAATTTGACTACCAATTAGAAGGATGTATGAATCCATCCATAACAGCACACAAACATATATGGAATTCTCAGGGCGATGTTTCTCAGAGTATTTTAAGTCTTTCTCTGGTATTGTGACTAATTCAGACTTGAGTCTGAAACTGTTCCTATTCTAAATTTTATAGAGGAACAGGGAAATAAAAGTTCTCTTCTTCCCACGTGATTGACAAACAACACAGAAACATAGGGAAGCAAAAGAGGCATAGTGCTAAGAGCATTAGTGGGAAGGCTCATGTGTTCGGAAGAAGTCAGGAGCACAGGACAGGGTGGAGGCTGAGAAGCATGGGTTGCATGGATGGTTTGCTGGGCTTCTGAGCAGTGCACTTGGGTGCGAGGACAGGACGGATGTACTGTGCAGGCTAGAGTTGAGAGCTGGGACTCAAGAGTGGGGAGGAGCCAGCCCCTGGAGATGGAAAAGGCAGTTTTAGAAGTTCTCTGAATAAATTTATTTCTTGGACATCTAGCTGGGTGGATGTTACGAGATTCGACTCTTGCTCTTATTTTCTGAGTCATGGTTTGGGAATTATTTGCAGTATCCTTGAGCAATTTTGTTCCCTTGGCCTGGGAGGTAAAATGGGGTTTAATAAATATTTATTGAGGCTACTGTGGAGTTAAGAGATAGTGGTGAGCCAAAAAGGGTCGATGTCACCCCTGGCAGATGGGCGGCTGCTGAGTGATGGTGTGGAGCCTGGGTCAGATCATTGAGGCTGAGGAGATCGGGCAGGGAGAGAAGAACCTGCTCGGTGGGCACATCTGTTACCCTGGGAAGGAAGTATACAGTCATGTCTCGGTGTTTGTGGGTGACTGGCTGCAGAATACCCTTCCATACCCAAATCTGTGGGTGCTCAAATTCCTTATGTTAAATGGTGCAGGACATTAGCATAAAACCTACAAGGGACTTCCTGGATATGCTAAATCATTTCTACATTACTTATAGTACCTAATGCAATATAGATGCTATGTAAATTATTTTTATACTTTATTATTTAGGGAATAATGAAAAAAGTCTGTGTATGTTCAGGACACATGTATTGTTTTTTCCCCACTGAATGTTTTTGATTCTTAGATGGTTTAATCTCAGGGTGTGGGAACTGCAGATATGGAGGGCCAGCTGCATTGTAACTGGTATTTACAGAAGATAGCCTTTAACTGCCGCTTCATTTGAAATTCTTGTTTTTTTTTCTTGAAATTCTCGTTTTTTAATGGAGTTGATTATTTGAGTTACAACCACACACAAAACACACACATATATAATATATATAATATACATTACATATTATATGCATTAAAATGTATATGTTACATAAATATATATTACATGTATACTATATTACACACATACATAAATATATAATATATATTCATTATATATATAATGTGTGTATGTATGTATGTGTATGTGTGTGTGTGTGTGTGTGTAGAGAGAGAGAGAGAGCTCCTTGTTGCTGTTTTACTCCCCTAGTTGCCGGGATTGGACCTGGCCAAAGCCAGGGAACTGGGAGTATAATCCAGGTCTCTCACATAGATGACAGGGACCCAATTCCTTGTGCCATCCCTGGTGTCTCCCAAGGTCTGCATTGGCAGGAAGTTGGAGTCAGGAGTTAGAGCTGAACATTGACCCAAGTACTCTGATATGGATGTGGGCATCTTAACAGGTGTGTGAATTGCTAGGCTAAATGTCCACCCTTGAAAGACATCTTTAAAGAATAATGTGTATCTTAAGAATTCATCTTTTGTTTATAAATAGGTCAATTGGCAATACTTACTTTATTGTCTGTCAGTCTCCAAAAGAACAAGGAATCTGTTAGTTCACTGGGTGTCCTGAGGATGAAGTTACTGACTGTCCAATAAATATTTGTTGAATAAAAAATGACCAAGAATGATGGAGTGTTTCTGGTGTATTAGAAGAAATCAGTAACTTTTGAGAACTGTATTATCCTCTTTCAGGAAAATGTATAAGAAATTATCTCAACTTTTTCTTTAAGGTGTTTTGATCTTTAGTTTCCTCAACTATCAAATGGACTAATACTGGTATTTCTTTCTTGAGATAGCCATAAGGATTCTAGAAGATAATGTATAGAATGCCTGGCCTTTGGCTTAAGTGTTTGGCACAGCAGTTAAGAGAGTGCTTGGAACACTTGGATGCCATGTCAGAGAGCCCTGGGTTGAGTTCCAGCTGTTTCTAATTCCATCTTCCTGTTAATATACACCCTGGGAGGTAGCAGGTGATGGCCCAGCCCCTGCTGTTTTCAGGCATTTGGAGAGTGAAACAGCATTTGAAAGCTCTCTGTCTCTGGTTTCTCTCTGCTTTTCAAATAAATAAAAATAAATAATTTTTAAAAAAATGCCCAGAAAATGTGAAGCTTCAATACACCAACTTAATAGGGGTAGTGATTATTGTTACTTCTATTTATGCTAAGAGATAGAATAAAATCCAGTCAATTCTAATTATTTCTGGTCCTTATAGTCTATAAATTCACCACAGACATTGAATTAATGAATACTGGACCATTGCCACTATAGAAATATGGGGGTAAGTTCCACAGGCCCTCTGGACACAACCTTTTTGTCCATCAATATATAACCATGTTTCTTTTGAAAGACACATTAGTATGCATTATTGATTCGTTAACATTAACCTCAGGGTGCTAACTCGGGCCTGAAGGAAGCTTGGCTAACATCTGTATTTTGTCCATAAGGCACAGCACAGCCTTCTTAGATATGGGACCATGAGATCTCCTTTCAGCACTGCGCTTGGCTCTTTCAGTGGTTTCACCAGGAAAAGCATTAAGCGTACTCAACAGACCCTGAAAAGGACATTTATTTGCAGTGTGACATGAGAGCTGAAACAGGGAAGCAGAACATCCCCTCCTTTGGTCTCAGTGGAGAACGTGCACATTGAGCCACTCAAATCTCACTTTTCTGTGTACGTCCCATGTCTGCAGTTGACTGTGAAAACACTGCAGATACAGATTTCAGGGTTATGTGTGTGAAAATGGGGACTCCATGACTCATGAGGGCTGATTGTATTAATTTTTTTTCCCTCTGTCTTTGTCTAGCAGTTCTTTCTTCGGTCTGAAAAGCCTCTTCCCTTGGGAATTTTGTAAAAACACCATCTGCCTGGAGGTTGTAGCTTGCACATGAAACCACATTAATAAAACTTTTCCAGGAACCTTACCTACCTTTTTTTTTTTTTTTAAGACAGTTGTTTACCAATAAAAATGGCCCATCACTTCTAGATCTTTAAAATGTGGCTTCCCTCATCAGATTTTTTAAAAAAATCCCATTTCTCTTGTTCTTCAGGAAGATAGAGATGTGAGGGAGGGGACCTGGTTAACGATCTCAGAGAGATTATGGGCCGTGCCTGAAGAAGCTACAGAAAGGCTTGGAAATTCTGCTATGCCGTAAGCAGTTTTTGGAGTCTCTAGGCCCAGCTTACTCAGGGCCTAGAGGATAAAGGTGATGGTTGTGACTTTTCTGTGTTTTTGGAAATTAGCATATTGTAGTTATCAGCATAGTTGTTATGATAAACATTAACTGTGTTCTTGTTGGGAGTACTTGGAATTCTCTTAGAAGGAGAGAGAAAAGAATCCTTTTCTGGAGGTCCAGTAGTTTCAAATTGCAAAACTGGGTAGATCCTACCATTTAATTGCAGTGAGCAGTAGTAATGACAGCAATGCATAGCATTTTTAATGCCCTCCTTACACACTGTACCTTGTATTAGTGCTTTAGCCTATTTTGGGAATTTTTGAATAGTATCTGTGTGTTTTTAAAAAAATAGTTTGTTTCTTGTGTGTGTGTGTATGTGTGTGTATCTGTCTGTGTTTTTGGCTGTCTTAGTCTCGGGTTAAGGAAGGTGCCTATGTAATTAAAAATTTTTTTCTAGGATTAGAAAAATCATGAAGCTGAAATAGCATAAATGAATATTTTAATTTATTTTTATTTTTGTATATTTGAAAAGCAGACACATAGATACACACAAAGACAGAAATAGAGAGATCTCCTGTCTGTTGATCAACTCTCCAAATGCCCACAACAACTGGGATTGGGGCCAGGCCAAATCCAGGAGCTGGGAAATTATTCCAGATCTCCCATATGGGTGCTGGGGACCCAAGTACTTGAACCACCACTGCTTCCCTGGGTTTGTATTAGGATGAAACATGAATTGGAAGCAGACCAAGACTCAAACCCAAGCAGTCCAATATAGGATGCAGGCATTCCTAGTGGCATCTTAACTGCCAAACACCCACATCCAGAAATGAATCATTTAGATCTATGTGAATTAAAAACATATTAAAATACCTGCTATATGTTGTATATGCTGTTAAACATTTGAAATGCTTCAGAGAATGTATTTCTAGTATGAGGTAGGTAGGATCCTGTTTTAAAGATAAGGCTTGTCTGTCCTGTAACTTCGTTAAAGTCACTCTCTTAAGGGTGGAACCAAGATTCAAACCAAAGATTGACTTCAAACTCATCCTCCTATCTGCCATGCTGCAGTGATTACCATGTATCTTGGGGTTCCAAAGGAGAGGTGGGATAGGAAGTGATGTTGGTGACAACTCATGTTGGTTTTGGCATAAAAGGAGGACTAGGTGTCTGATGAAGTAGAGACAAAAGACTCAGGGTGTGGTTAAACATTTGAATCCAAAACAAATAGTTGGGTCTATTAAAGGTGCTCACAGCATGCCTGGCTGCATAGTCCTTTGTTTTCAAAGCTGTAAGGAAAGGAGATATGCTGTGAAGGCTCTAAGAGAGGTAGGGAAAGATGGGATGGTGGATACTCAGTCATTAACAAGGTTGTGTTGTGTAAGTTATAGATTTTCCTCATTCTTTATAAAAATCTTCACATGTTGCTCCTTGATGACACCGAGCAGTCTTGTCTTGTCTACACTCACCATCCTGGTGTTCACCACTGAACAGGTCACTTCTAACATCTTGATGTTTTTCACTCATCTCTTTGTCTACTTTTTTCCACCCCTCCTAACTTGACTTGTTAATTACTTTTCATGTGTATCTTCATAAAGTTGTAGCCAGTCTGTTCCATTCTGGACTGTTTATCTTTGACATGCCAGAGGTCTTGAAACATCTTAATGTTGTGTAATGAGCATAACTTCTGCCTTGACTTGTGGGTGTTAAGAGCATTAGTCATGGCAAAGTATTGAGTTAAATATTTTCAATAAAAGGATATAATGATCTAACAGAGAGGAAGAGGTTATAAAGATCCTAGTTGACAGCTTTAATGATGAGCCAGAGATGTTATGAGTCCCCTCACTGACGAGTTGGAGATCCACAGAATGAGTGTAAAAGCATTCTTACTCTTAATTAGTGGGAGAGGAGAACGACCAACCATTTTTTTAAAAATGATTTAATTCTCATACATACCAAGAAAGGTGTGAACTGAATTTCCAATTCTCCCAATTTGTTATCTCCCATGTATCTTTAGTGATCATCAGATATGTTAAAATTTCTGTGAGAGGTTATTTATAAGGATTCCTGGGCTGTGTCTTAGCCTGAGTGAAAGCTTTGCAATGAACTCTTCTTGGGGGGTGGGAGGGTGGGGGTGGTGGGCACCAGGAAATCCTTTGCAAGGCTATTAGAGAGGAAGGGCTTTCCTGAGCAGATGAAGTAGGTTTTTGCCTGTAGAGATGGAGTGGATTTTATGAAGTTTTGGTCAGCATTAGTCATTGTGAAGCGATGTGCCTGCTGCCCTGGTTTGTCTCTCCAGACATCTCTTCATGGCACAAGATTGACTCCTCACCGCTCTGGTCTGTGGGCATCTAAAGATGGCAGAGGTACAATGGTTGGCTTCTTGGTTGGGTGGGAGAAGGAGGATCCTGGGGACTGGCCTTCTGAGAATACTATCTAGAGGAGCATTTGGTGATCAGTTGAATAGGTGGACGTGCCACCTTCTTTCCTGGGGTTGGAGGCTTAAACTGGAGACACCCAGATGTGCTGCTCTCCTCTTCACCTTGCCAGCCATCTTCAGTTGTTTTGGCAACCAACTTACAAGCTATTTCTCCTCAATACCTTTTCTCTTCTAGAGTGATTACAGACAAGGAAATTGCTTTCATATCAGAAGAAGGGGTATGAACAGTGTCTATGACTGCTGTTAACAGTTTTTCGACCGTCTGGGTATTTTCAAAGGAAGGAAGTTCAAATCAAATATCATGTATGGAGAATCATTTTCTTTTCCAGTTTGATATCTTTTACACATGGGTCACTATTTTCATGGTCTGTTTAGTAACCTATGACAACTTGGTGGTTAGAGGATTTGTGCAGGAACATCTTTCATCATCAAGATTTGCTTGTGTCTTTCTCTCGCAAGGCTTATCGATCTCGAGTTCTCATATGTAAAATTGTTGAATTTTTTTTTCTATCATTATGAAGTGAATCTATAGATAAGGAGGTAGTTTTGGATGAGAGCCAAGTAACCTGTTGATGTGAAGTCTGTTTTACCTTTATGATTACCATCATTAGCACCTCCCTCTTTCCTGGCTGAACTCCCTGTCATTTTAAGTAGGCAGCAATTACTGGTTTGCTAAAGAAGCTGGCTCCTGCTGCCAGGGATCCCATTATCACTCTATCTCTAATTTAGCCTTCCTTGTGTTGAGAGAAGATACATGGAAGCGTGTGGCCGAGCGGCCGCAATCGCATCTCCGTCATCATCTCCTTTCTGAGACGTTTGAGTGGACTCAATGTTCAGCCAAAGGGCCAAGGTGGCCCTGGTGAGTGTTTTCAGCTCTCTTCTGTAGGCTGTCTAGTTGGTCAAGCTTGGCGTGGCTTTCTTCTCCCTTTGATTCTGACTTGAGTAAAAGCTAATGGTTGGCCTTTATACTGGGAATTCAGACCTAATCCTGGTCCGTCTCTGAACTCAAATGGGTTACCTTGAAAATACTTCTGTGGTTTTTCCACGAGCTGTTTTCTCTACCTGTGCAAAGGAGATTATGGAATTGACTCTGTGCCTGTCTTCAAGAAGGTAATGCAAGTGATACCAAAGTAACTCTGCTTACAGGTTCTTCAATATCAGGTTTTTGGAGGAATCTTTTTAAATAGTGTATCAATCTTTATATGATATTGGATCTTTGATTTTCATTGTTTGTCAATGGCTACATGGCTTTCTGTTTGTTTTCAGAAATGTTTGGTTCACTTGTTTCAGTGAACATTTTTTCAGAAGTTCCACTGGATCATTGGATTAAGTTTGGAGTGCTTGTGCTTCCTTTTTCACTTTTTTTGTCTGTTAGTTTTGGCAGTGTTGGTGTTTGAAGCTGTAGAAGTGACTCATTGCACAGTGAATTAATTTTCCACGTTCTCAAATGCATTTTCCAGTTGCCCCCCAATTTCTTTTCCTCTTCTCAGATGATTCTGCAAGTTGTAGTTCTGTCATTCTTGGTGGCTTAAATATAAATGCTGATGTCACTGGATTTCTTAAATTACAGCTGGTGGGGATTCACAGAAATTGTAAAAGAATACCACTTCCTCATTTTGATATTTTCTTGACTAATTATTATCCCTTTAAATCCTGTAGGAGGATGGGGATTTGGAAATAAATTCTTCATTTTCCTTTGTTTTCTCTGTTATTAAAAATAATAATTCATTGCTTGGGATGCTCCCCTCCTATGCCCTGTAATAACCTCAGACAGGCTTGTGAATCTGTCCTTTGGACTGTCTTTTGCTCTGGGTTAAGGGTTTTGAATACTTCCCTTAAATAAGTTTCCTTATATAGACTGTTTTTACCCAACAGTCTTTTGCCCACCCCGGGGTATTGCTGGAATTAGGTGAAGAGTTTTGAGTCCTATTAACTTCTTCATAGCCTTTTGCTTTTTAAGGAGCATGCGGCTTTGTTTCCATGGTTGTCTTGTTTAAAATCTGAGTGCTATTTGTGACAGTTTTGATTGCTTGACAATTGCAGACATTTATTTTTCTGGATTTCCCACTCCTTGTTCTAACCAGGGGAACCTGGGCCCCAGGCTTTCTTGTCTGTCATGTTGTGGTTTGAATGATGGCTCCATGTGCCTAGTCCTGGGAGTTCGCTGGATTGCTGGGCAGGATGTTGGAAGCCACCTGGAAGTGTGCAGAAAGGATGACCGAGGCCTGCTCAGTGCTATTGATTGCATTGCAGTCCCGTGGAAGCAGAAATAGAAAGGGTTCAGCATTTGCACTTTCCTCTGGTACTGTTTTTGCTTATTTTGTGTATTTAGAACAGGCAGCCATATGCAAACTGCTGACTTACTATTTTCCCTGGAATGGAAACCATTTGGATTATTTCAATGAGTTTTAGCTAAAATTTGTTTGTTCACAGTATTAGTTTTGTTTTCTGGCATCCTATTTAGAATAAGACCAGAATGTGTCTTTTTACTTTATGGAAATAAATGTTACTCGGTGCCTTGGAATTTTGTAAAACAACATGAATTTGAAAAATCACATGTTTACTCCAGAGTCAAAATAGAAACTCTTGAGTGAAAATTACAGAAATATAAATATTTCTATCTTGGGTTATTTTCTTTCTTTAAAAAGATTTTTTTTTTATACTGAATTAGTTAGGATTTCAGAGCAATCTCTTTCCTTGGTTAATTTTCTTGCTAATTAATTTATCTCATTTTTAAAGAGAAAAGCAAGGTTAAACAGAAAAATTGCAGTCCAAAATCATATAGCAGGATATTCAATGCAAGGTGGTGACTGATTCCTCTCTGCTGTCTTTCAAGAAGAGTGGATTTAGTTGAACTCCTGGTGGTAAGGTTTGAATTAGGACTAAAAATAGAATTTCCATACTGCAGGAACTATTAAGCACTGATTTGAGTTCCTGAAGATAAGTTATGATTGTTCAACCTCTGGAAAATTTGTACTGTAAGATCTGTACACACAGTATTTTTCCTAACATTGTGATAAAGTTCTTTGAATTGAGATTTTGCAATGGTGTAGTTATTTGGGAAATATTTCAAGTGTTACCCAGGGAGTTATTTGTTAAGTGTGAGTTTTAAAAGGTTAGGAATTGTTGAATTGTTTGGGGTGAGATTTTTTTTTAAATTTTAAATTTAAGCAATTTCACTAAATATAAGACAATGGGAGAGTTTAATAGCGGAGGGCAGGTCCGAATTAGAAACACAGCACAAATTTCTAAGAGGAGCATTAAATAGCTCTAAATTTTCACTAGCCTGGAGACCATGAATGCTTTTATCTTAGCAAATAGCACCACGCTGGACCTAGTAATTCCTCAGTAAATGTTCAATGAATGAGTGAATGTATTGGGAGGCCTAACTGTGCCACTAACTAATCATGTGACCCCACTCAGGAGGAATCTGTCTCCTTCTGTGTACAGTGGAGGGTGAGGGACTGAATTGGGGGAAATTCTGTGGGACTCTGCCGCTCCTTCCTGCTGCTTTCACAAGTTTGGTATTGTACACTAGTGCTTTATTCCTTTCTATAAACCTTGAGGGCCATTGGACCTTCTGAATTCAGTGCTGCTGCCTTCCACAACTCAGCATGGATGCAAGAATTGGGACTTATTTGCTATCTCAGAAGTATTTTCTATTGGAGGTCCTTTAATATATATATATGTATATATATGTATATATACATACATATATATATATATATTTTGATTTGGGGTTATTCTGTTTGGGATACTGCAAGCCCAATTACAAGTAAATAATATTCTGTGCAAGTTCTTGGTCAGCAGAGGTACACTTAACAACAGCAACATTGGCTTTTAATAATAATTTTCTGGTAGATTAGCATTTGTCTATATGAATGAATGTAGACAGTATTCCACCAGTGGAATACCAGAAAAATGATTAAAGTCGTTTAACTTTTACTCTCCAAAATCCATTTATCCATCTTAAGCATGATTATTGAATACTTCCTGCATGCCAGATGCTATGCTAATATAAAATGGCTGGTCCATAAGATAGAGGCTCTGCCTTCTTGTAACCCACAGCAACATAAATATGGTGCTGGGTTTGTCATTATTCCTTTGGAGACAAAAGCAGGAGGGGTCATTTTTTCTGAGCGGACAAGGAAAGTGCAAGACTCTGGAAGAAATAAAGTTTGAGTTCATTATTGAAAGATGACTGCCAGTCAGATGAAAGGGAAGTATTGTAGGTAGACTGAGGCACAGAAGCAAAGCATAGTGTGGTACCATTGAGAAGGCTGGAGCACCAGGGAGCATGGCTGGTTTCACCCAGAGGAATAGCTCTGGCTGCCAAGTGAAGAATGGATTGGAGGGTAGCCAGATACGGTGTCCCAGAGGCCAGTTAGGGTGGTTCCAGCAGAGCTGTCTTTGTGAGGAGCGAAGATACACAGGCCCTATTCAGCCCTGAAGATAGGTTGTGATTGCAGAAAGATAAAAACCTGGGTCACAGGTTATAAGGGCAATGAGGTTTTGGAAAAGTAAGGCCTTGTGCTTATTGCTTGCTGGTAACTGTGACGTGATTGCTCATTCATATTCATTTGTCACAGAATTGGGTGTCCATTCTTTACCAGGCACCACAGAAACACAGGGGAAGCACAGCCCAACAGACATTTCCATATTATGATATATTCCTTATAAGGTACAGGAGCAAAATTCCAAGTGTCCATGCTACCTACAGATTTTCTCTACCTTTCCTACAGTGAATTTATAGTTGAACAACATGCTCCCTGTTTCCTATGGTGAGTTATGAAGTATGACGTTAGATGAGCATTAAGTCTCAAAAGTCTATACCTTGTATTGCATGTGCACAGACACATACACACACACTCAAAGACGTCTGTCTTCGTTCCAGAAATAGGCTAGCACCTACAATCAGGCATCTGCGAATCCCCATAGGCAAATCTCCAGATAAAGTTCCAAATGTTTTCTTAAGTTTTCTGAGCTCCAGTGTTTTGCATGGAATAATACTGCCTGTTGAGTACCAGGTTCAAGAAGAAAAGTCTTGACTCTTGTAATTCTTCTACACGTAATTGGATCTTGACATTGGCTTTAGTGGCTACTTCAAATTAGCCTTCATGTCTGTGTTCCTGGTTGTTGCTGGTGTTTGGGATTCATGCGCAGGAGCAAGAATTTGCCCCAACGCAGCAAGGCTGATAGACATTAGATAAGTGGCTTATTGTGCAGAGCTGTGTGAATACAAAAATGATAGTAACAACACATTCCTCCCCAGAACAGAAATCTTGCCCTGTGTTCCCCAGCTAAGCCAGACCCACCTTTAATAAGACACAGTCAAGCTCTAGCTGCATGGCTCTGAAACAGTCTCCCAGGAAGCCACCCTGGGTTTAAGCACCATGTTTTGAAGATGAAACATTCTAATATATTGGGCTAGTAATTGCAATGGGTTTAGATAGGAGTGTGCTTTTCCCATTTTGCATGCTTTGGAGAAGTAGTTGCCTGTTGAAGCTGCAACTGTGGAGTCAGACTGGCCTTGGTCTGAATCTCAGCTGCACTGATTAGGGACTGTGTGAGTTGGGGCAAGTTGCTAAGATTCTCTTTTCCTTCAGCTGTAAAATGGGGTAGAGTTAAGAGCGCAAGCCCTTTGTTAAGCTTGCTTGGGTGTGAGTCTCTGATCTCCACTCTGTGACACGGGGCAATGTGTTCTTTTTGTATTTTGATTACTTTATCTGTAGAATAATAATAGTAATAATAATAATAATAATAGTCTGTGCTTCATATGGATGTAGTAAGAATTAAATGAGATAATGCAAACAAAAATTTTCGCCCAATACCTGGCACTTAGTACTCAGTATACCTTACTCAGCCATTTTTCCTACCATCATTATCTTCCCAAAATATTCTGTTGTTCTATTTTCTTTATGTTTTTTGTTCTTTTTGGAAGTTAAAGCTTCACAAAATGTCTTTTTTACTGGTGCTTTTTCTTTTTATTAATTAAAGACTCAATAGCATAATTCTGAGTATGGGGTAGGGTTGCCAGATCAAATGCTGATTTCTAGTTAAGTTTCTGATAAATAGTAATTATTTAATTTAGCTATATTCCAGATAGTTCATGGGCTATTGATACAAAAAATTATTCTTTTTTTTAAAAAATTTATTTTTTATTTATTTGGAAGGCAAAGAAAAAAAAAAGAGAGAGAGAGACATCTCAGACATCTCCAACCGTTTGTTCTCTCCCCAAATGCCCCTAATAGTTAGGACTGGGCCTGGACAAAGCCAGGAGCCTGCAGCTCCATCCCAGACTCCTACATGGGTGACATAGACTCAAGTACTTGAGTCATCATTTGCTACCTTCCAGGACATGCATTAGTAGGAAGCTGCATTGGAAGTGGAGTAACAGGGACTCGAACCAGGCACCCAATATGGGATGTGGGCATCCCGCGTGGTGTCTTAACCTTCTGCAACACAATACTTGCCTCTAAAAAATTATTCTTTGGGGCCGGTGCTGTGGCAGAGTAAAGCCGCTGCCTGCAGTGCCTGCATCCCATATGGGCACCAGTTTAAGTCCCTGCTGCTCCACTTCTGATCCATCTCTCTCATGTGGCCTGGGAAAGCAGTAGAAGATGGTCCAAGTCCTTGGGTCCCTGTACCCACATGGGAGACCTAGAAAAATCTCCTATCTCCTGGCTTCAGATTGGCCCACTCTGGCCATTGCAGCCATTTGGGGAGTGAACCAGTAGATAGAAGACTTTCTCTCACTGCCTCTGCCAGTCTATAACTCTGCCTTTCAAATAAATAAATAAATTTTTTAAAAAAATTATTCTTTGTTCACTTGAAATTCAAATTTACCTGGACATCCTATATTTTTATTTGTTAAATCTGGTATCCCAAGTTTGGGAAAGCCTACCCTCTGATTCATTTTTTTTTTCACTCAGATATATTTGAATGTTTATATAAACAAAATGAATAACAACTTTAAAACATAAGTGTAGAAATAATAACACAAATTGGAAGGAATTGTTTTTAGTGTCTCTTGTTAGTCCATCTCCTGATTCATTATACCTGTAAGCAAATGACACCATGAACTGGAGACTGTGTTGACACCTGCCTATGTAGTGTGATGTTGCTTGAAAATTCTGAAGTGTTCCAATGTTGCTTCTACCCAAAGGGAACTATTAATAATGCCAGTTAATGGGTAGGTGTGCATTCCAGAGAATCCTGAAAACCTCATCATCTTTGGAAGAAATTATCTCATTAGTCTTAGAGTTGCCCATCCTGGAAAGGTCATCCTCTGTGTTTGGCCTGATTTTCCAAGTTGGAAAATAAGCACACCAAATGGTGAGGCTAAGAACGTGGCGTCATTTCATTGTACTTACTGTTTAAGTCAATTTTTAAGTAGGTTTGTTTTTCAAGCTACTAGACTAGTTGGAAACTCTGAGAGAATTGCAACATAGACTGAGATCCTTGAATTCAACCAGTTTTACTGGGCATCTGCTTTGCATAAACCAGCTGTGTACAGGGAGAGAAGAACTTAAGTATAGCTCTTGTCCTCAGAAACCTTAGAACTTAGTGGAGCACTAAGACAAGAAATGGTTGTGACAAAAGAAGACAGAGTAAGTATGAGGGGACATAAAAAGGCTCATGGGAAATGAAATCAAAAGATGAATTTATTTTGAGGCAAAAATTTCTTGAAATTGATGAGTAAGGTCAGGATCTAAGGCAAGCAAAGCTTCGACTCAGGTGGCTGAATGCCCAAAGTGATTAAATCTTGAGGCCAAGTGAAGTAGGAATGGTGTCTTCGAGGGCAGTATTTGAGAGAATGATTTCATTTGGAAAATGAAATGCTCTAAGTGTATACTTGGCATGATTAACAAATACCTGAAAAACAACCAGACACCTAGTGTGGGCATTTTGAATTGAATGTGTTACTTAAACTTGACGAAAATTTATGCAGCACTGCTGTAGCTGACCTCAGCCTCCTCTCTTATGTGTAATTCCTATGGTCTAGAATTTCCAGATCAGAAACTTGACTTGATGTAGGTGGAGCTGGATTCATTCCATGTTGGTTTCCTAAATATTTATCATGCACCTGCTGTTGTTGAAATGGTCAGAAAGTCTTGAGCAATGTTTAGAGACTTTTTTTGGTTGGTCACATAAATAAAGCAAGTGAAAGTCGCTCCATTTAAATGTGAGGGTCCTCCCCCTCCCCCCCTGCTGAAATGAATCATTCTGCTGATCTCTGATTTGAGTTGTGCAAAATCCCTCAGATAAGAATTTTTTGAGAAGCTTCTTGTGAGGCACTTTACTTGAGTATTTTCTTAAATGACTTTGAAAGCCAGTGTAACTCATTTCCTGTTGGGATGACAGTTGTTTATTAGACATGGCCCAGGTCAGAGTTAATAGTCTTAATGGTTTTGGATGGTCCCAAATGATTATTAAGCCATGTGCCATCAGTAAACAGGGAGAATTTCTACAGATAGGATGCAAAAATACACAGAACTGTTTCAGCCATTGTTTTGTGTGTATGTGTGTGTGTGTGTGTGTTTAAAGGATTGGCTTTTAAGATTAATTTATTTATTTGAAAGGCAGAGTTCCAGAGAGGGGAAGAGAGAGGGAGAGAGAGATATCTTCCATCCACTGGGTCACTCTTCACTTGGCTGCAACTGCCAGAACTGGGCCAATCCAATGCCAGGAGCAAGGACCTTCATCCATATCTCCTGTGTGGATGCAGAGACCTAAGAACTTGGGCAAGCTTCTGCTATTTTCCAAGGTGCATTAGCAGAGAGCTGGATCAGAAGTGGAGCAGCTGGAACTTGAACCATTTGGGATGCCAGTGTCACAGGGAGCAGCTTTACCCACTATGCCACAGTGCTGGCCCTGCCATTGTGGTTTTAAGAGAAGAGCAACTAGAAACATTTTTAAGAAGGAGGGAAGCCCACCTCATCCCATTTTTTAGGTGTAAATGATTTTTTTTAAGAGGTGAAATTATTTGCTGGTTGTTTATTTTTTGGTACATACTGAATTATGGGAGGCTTTGACTATCTTGGGTGTCAGCTTAACATTCCATATGTGGGGGTGGTTTTTATATCCTACAATACAACGCATACTGAGTGATAATTTGGAGTCTCAATTGTGCATTTAATCTGTCTCAAATATTTTCAGTTACTTCTCCCATGTTGTTTAGTAGAATTATTTCCTACAGAAAACCACTCCTTGTTCTGTCAGAACCATGTGCACTCTGTAACATCTTTGGTTGTGGTAGTCCAGTTTTCCTAATGATTTTGTTAATGTGCCATGAAAGACTGAAAATTCGATTGTCGTGTATATGCTATTAAATTGTGAATGGGAGCCTGCGCCGTGGCTCAGTAGGCTAATCCTCTGCCTTGCGGCACCGGCACACCGGGTTCTAGTCCCGGTCGGGGCACCGATCCTGTCCCGGTTGCCCCTCTTCCAGGCCAGCTCTCTGGTGTGGCCAGGGAGTGCAGTGGAGGATGGCCCAAGTGCTTGGGCCCTGCACCCGCATGGGAGACCAGGAGAAGCACCTGGCTCCTGCCATCGGATCAGCGCGGTGCGCCGGCTGCGGTGTGCTGGCCGCAGCGCGCCTACCGTGGCGGCCATTGGAGGGTGAACCAACGGCAAAGGAAGACCTTTCTCTCTTTCTCTCTCACTGTCCACTCTGCCTGTCAAAAAATAAAAAATAAATAAATAAATAAATTGTGAATAGGTGGGATTTATGTAACAGCAACATTTGAAGATACTTGTACTTGATAGCCTCTTAAGGAAGAGTTGCCTCCAAATTTGAAGCTGGAAAGTCACTGGAATTACTTTTAAAAAAAGAATGACAATTCATGACTTTTTAGATTTTTGGTACGTATGTTAAGAATTGTGTACAAATTAAAATGTGTGTGCTGATTCTCAACACCAACAAAATATCAATTATGGGGAAAAAAAAGAGAAGAGCAATACCTGTCTTTGATTTAGCTATGGGAATTTCTGTTCCTGGAACTTGTTACCATTGCAGTGAATATGGAAATATACTCAATAGTTTTTTAGTAGTATTTATTTATTTAAGTGATTCTATATGAAATTAATGCCATTTAAAAATGGCTCCGGCATTTGGAACTTGTTGAGATCATCCTCACTTTTCTAGCAACTGAATTAAAATGTGAAAAGAGGTTTCTTCTGGCTAAGTAATGCGGTATAGACAGTTGAATTGAGTAGCCTGCCCAGTGCCTGAGAGATTGCTAAGACTGGGGATGGAAAACTCTTCCATTTTTCCATTTATGTGTGTGCTGAACTATCAAGCTCTAAATTAGACTGGAAATTATCAAGGCATTTAGTGATCCTTGGTATTTCACTTCATAAATTAGGTTTGCCATGTGGCTTTCAGGTCTGGACAGGTTGTTCTTTGTGGATGTTTTTGCTATTTCGGGCCCTGGTGAAGTGAGATATAGCCTGGGTACAAACCTCTATTGGGTTCTTCAACATGAAAGAGCATAAATGCTTGTATTAGTTGGAGTCTGGCTGATTGTTAGTAATTTTTTTCCTTGGTGGGGAGGTCAAATGCAGTTTTAATATCTACCCTTGGTTCCTACCATCTTTTCTTTGGCCACTCTTAATATCTTCCTTTATATATCTGTCATTAGGTTATAATTGAAGCTTCATGTTTTATATTTAGAATGATGCATAGAGGCTCAGCGGTGCCAGCCATTCAAGCTTCATGGCAAATGTTGGTTCATGCCAGAAGGTTTTTGCCACCTGATCTCTTCTTCGGGTTGTCCAATCTAAGCAAACCATCCTTTTCCCTTCTTGAGCTGAGGGGCACAGTGCGGACTGTGCAAAAGTGATTCCTGCTTCTGTGTATTTGGGAGCAACTTTCAGACTAGCTTGCTCGTTCATTCCACCCAGAGTCCAGCAGCATCACAGGGGATTGCTTTGACAAGTCTTTATGTCATTTCATTCCTTAGTTCACTAACTTGCTTGTAGGGTATCAGTGAGTGGCAGTTCGGGAGTAGGCACATAGTGATGGTAGATGACATTCATGCCACATGCTGCTTTCCAGGGCATGCCTAACACCATCCAACATTTCACAGCTCTTGAATGTCTGGATTTGGGCTACTTTTGAACTCTATCCATCAACCCATGGAAACGGTTATCAAATTAATATTTACTGAGGTTCATGCTATGTGCCAGGCACTCCTCATTTGAGGAAAGACCCGATGAAGCCCAGAGAGTGGATCATGCCAGTACCAGGACAGGTTGGGGAAGGAGGAACACAAGAGACACAGAGAAGGATAAGTGAGACCCTGGATGGGAATGTACCTGGCTTAGGGCCAGCACGAGGGCCGCAGTGACTGGGGCAGACAGTAAAGGACACAGTGCTAGGAATGGCAGTAGATAGGATCAGGGAAGAATGGGCATTGGGGCAGAGGCAGGCCTTGTAGGGGTTTGTCAAGACTCTGCCTTTTACTCACTGAAAATGGGGAGCCATTGCAAACTTCCAGCTAGAGAGTAGCATGATCTAATTAACTCAGTAGCAGACCATATAGTGGGGGAACTGGTCTTCTAAGAATCTGGGTATCGCTTTGTCACTAGGTAAGGGCAAATGAGTTCAACACTCTGAGCTTCAATTTTTTTCCCCTTCTTAAGAAACAGTGCTTATGGGTTGGGTAATTTTTAATGCCCTTCCAATTTTGAATTGCCCCCTCTCCACTCTCAGTTTCACACTGTTGCATAAATGTGGCTGATTATATTTCTCTTTGAGCATTAAGAGCCGGACCATAGATGTCTAAGTTATCTCAGTGGATTTTATTTTCATTTTTAAACAATTTTCCAAAACACCCCACCTTGAAAACCTAGTGACAAAGCAAACTATGAAGTAATTTTATATACTGTTGTTAAAGGTTGCTCACAGACTAAATGGTGTGTGTAAACACAGGTGATTCACTCCATTACATAGCCATCATACTACTTATTGTTAGGAAAATAGAAGACATGTATTGAGTGCTGTACTGTGCTATCAATTGGGATACGGTGATAAACAAGACACAGTTTCTTCTCTCTAGGAGTTGAGTAGATGGCGGTGTTTCTGGTTAATGGTGTACCCTACAAAGCAATGTTAATGGTAGAAAAGAGGTCGCGGCAGTCCTAGGCAGAATGATATTCGGGTGCATTTTCACACAACATTCATCAAGACAATTTTCAACATCCAGTTAAACCGAGTGCCACACAAGGTAGGAGGTGCTGGATGCCTGATAGCCTCTCTTCTACAGCCCTGAGCAATTTGGCTGTGTCCCAGACTTGCATCATGCTATTTAGTACATCAAGGTCCTGCAGTTAACTCTATTTAGGAGGAGTTTAGGGACCATCTTTTAGCATTCAAGAATATCCTTTTGGGGATCTTGCCCATTACCCTTCCGTTGGAATATTTCTCCTACTTCCTGAGATGTTCTAGTACCCTATATGGACTAGTGCCCCCAGGTATCAGCATGGCTGATTGTTCCTTTTTCTCCCCTTTGGAGTATTGCTTTAACCTTGCCTCATCATCAGGAATTCATTGAGAACTTTTAGAAGTCAGGTGGAGCCCCAGTCATTTTACCCCCTGACATAATCTATTCCTCACATTCTGTTAAGTGGTCTCATCTTGGGTAGCCTAGGACTGTTGTAAGTTTCCATGTGGAGGATTCTGGAAGCAACATCTCAAGAGGTAGGAGGACTGCCACTTGCCCAGACTGGTCCTTCAGTTGAGTCTGGCACATGCTGGGGAGTGGGCTGCTGCACCCTTGATGCTGAGGAAATTACCATGGTTACTAGTGCCATGGCCTAGAAAGGCAAGGCCAGGCCTTGGCAACTGAACTGTCTCTGTAGTGATGCTGATGGGAGACAAATGCCCATGATGTTGTTAGAGCTGGAGGGGAAACTGAGGCCCAAAAAAGTGAAGGACTTGCCAGGATTAGTGATCAAGCCAGAAACAAACCTAGAAGCCCTTGACTCCCATGTCACACTGCCTCCTTTCAGTTCTTTTTCCACTTCAGGCCTTTTACACACATTCTTCTTGGCATCTTGAACACTTTCCTATACCCTCTGTTTACTTTCTACTCACCCTTGAGTCTCAGTTCAAAGGTTACTTCCCACCCTCCTCCTCGCCCTCCTCCCCTGTGTTGCTGTGCTGTTGTTTGATGTTTCCTGGTCTCTCCCTTCACATTACTTACATAGTTATCCTCTGCTCACCTCTATGCTTGGTGTCTGTTTCCCAAGTCCAGGAGGCCTGGGAGTACAGCTGTTTTGCTCACCATTGTGTTCCCAGAGGTTAGGTCAGCCTTTGACACAGATAGGTGTCAATATTTGTTGATTAAATGCATCCATCAATGAAAGAATGTATGATTGAAAGCCAGACTCTGGGTCCTTACTTCTTATATTAAATGTTTTTGCCTACCCCAGCTAAGGGTAACAGCTGTTACTGACTTTGTGTTATTATAAGAGAGTAGAAGACATGGTTTTTGTCTGTAATGTAACCAAACCTGCAGCCATGTAGGCTTTTATTAAAGTTGTTTCTGTACCAATCAAAACTTGATGACACACACAAGTCAGTGTTCTTTAATTGGTGTGGGCTTGACATTTAGGGCTGTGATTTATCAATTTATTTTGCTATGGTTGCATTTTTATTCCTTAATTCTGTTTCCAGAATGAGCTTTTAATATGATTTGGATTTGCCCATTCTATTTATTGAAAGTGAATAGAGAAAGTATTGCTTTTCCTTAATAGGATTCATAATGCTTTTTTGGAGTGATTCGTTTTGGTTTGCATAATGAAACTTGTAAGAAGGTAGGAACAGAAAACTGAGTGGGAATATCTATAGAAGAAAGTGAAGTTTCTTACTGTGTGTTAAAACAGAAATTAAACACAGTGGACTTCATTTCAAAAATTAAACTGCCTTAAGAGTTTTGTATAAAAAGGTGGGCTTTTCTCAGATGGGACTGGCATGTTTAATTTATAGAGAAAGCGGGCATTGTTTTGCAGTGTACATTGTGGTTACACTGGCTCCCAGAGGATGAGCTCAAAGGTATCTGTGAATAGTCACACCCTGAATTACATGAACTGAACACTTTTAAAGAGGTGGAAAATCTGATGCATGCTATTTCCCAGCCACTCATGCCTCAGGAACAAATTGAGATGGGGGGAGTGAAACTGCAAAGTTTCTCCTTTGCATTCCTCAATGTGGCACTTGTTAGCTGTGTGAACTTTGGGAGCTGAGCTGACTTCTGTGAACCCCAAAACTTCCATCTGGAGGTAAAAATACCAACTACCTTCAGAGTTATTGTGAGGATTTTATGACATAATGTGGAGAAGGTATCACAATGCCCAGCACATATAAATGTTGCCCTGGATGTTATTATGTAGGGGATGGTACAATGGGTAGAGTGACAATCAAGGGCACAGACTCTGGCCTGGACTTGAATCCTGGATCTGTAGCTTTCTGGATCTGTAGCCACTTTATCTTTCCATGTTTGAATTTCCTTGTAGACCAAATGGAGTAGTAATCATATCTGGTACATGAGGTTATTAGGAAGATTAACTGAGGTGTTGTTTGCCAAGTACTTATAACAACTCCTGCCACACAGCAAGTGCAAGACTAATGTTTGCTGTTGTGATCAAGAGCCCCGGCCCTGCAGACAGATGGCCTGAGCTCATTAGCCAGGCTCCATCATGTCTCAGAGGTGTGATGATGAAGAAATTGCTTACCTTCCCTCCACCTCAGTTTTTTTTTTCTTTGTTTATAATATGGGGATGATTCCAGTTGTCATGCCAAGTTTTATGAAAAATTAGTGAGATACTGCTGCATATGTAAAGAGCTTTGCATAGGGCCTGGAATACAGGAAGTATTCAATATATCATAGGTGTAATGAAGACTTTTCTTAAAATGGCTACTACTGTTACCATTATATTTCCATTATTTTTAAAAAGAGTTATTTATTTGAAAGTCAGCATTACAGAGAGGAACACACATACACACACAAACACAGGGGATGTAGGGGAGATATCTTCCATCTGCTGATTCATTTCCCAGATGGCCACAATAGCCTGAGATGAGCCAGGCCGAAGCCAGGAGCTTCGTCTGGGTCTCCCACATGGGTGCAGGAGCCCAAGCATTTGGGCCATCTTCCACTGCTTTCCCAGGCCATTAGCAGGGATCTGGATTAGATCTGGAGCAGCTGGGACATGAACCAGTGCCCATATGTATGCCAGTGTCCTGGTGGTGGCTTTACCCACTACACCACAATGCCAGCCCATGTTTCCATTATTTTTAATCTGCTAATATGTGTCTGGCATTGACTAGAACTTACCTTCTAAGATGCATTGTACTGTATGGAAATTAATATGATTAATGTATGAAAACTAATGTTGAGGTCTACAGCTAGTGTTGGTATATTTTTATAAATGGAGCTCTCTTGGCAAACTGAAAAGTATTTAGTAAAAGTCATAGTCATGCATTGACAGTTTTATAAGTCACACAGATCAAAATCAGGGGCAGTGTTCAGTGGACAGTTTTATAATCATGGAAAATGACTCCTAGGAAACAATGGGAATGAAAATTTCCAAAATAAAAAATAAAAATGGTATCACGTGAACTGTATTTACATCAGGTCTTAGTTGGGATTGGGTACATAGAGGAGAGTTCTGACAAGGCTGAAATTTCTGATGTCAAATCTCATTTGTGGCTAGTAGCCAAGCATCACTGGAAGTGGACAAACCCTGATTCCAGTGCTGGTAACATTTTCCACTTTAGTCATTTGGGTCACTGTTGCTCCAGTATCCATATTTAAACCTTTGTGTTGTTTTGCAATGTATCTTTAAGTTCAACTTCCTTTTTTATTTTATTTATTTTACAAGAGAGGGTAGGAAAGAGGGAACGGTAATTATAATACAGAACTATAAATAGTTTTGAGAAAAGCAGGGCTGCTATTAGCATTTGACCCTGAAACACACTGTGCTTTAGTGAAAGGTAGGAGCTTACACCAAGCAGTTATTGTACAAAGACATGGAAATGGTTGTATCCAGGCCTGGGTATCAGATACTTTTAAGTCAAAAATACAAAAGAACTGATGAAAATTCTAGGATATTTGTATGTTCTGGAAGGACAAGTAAAGTTACTGAATCAAAATAAATGAAGTAACTCCTTTTTTTTTTTTTTTTTTTTTTTTTTTTTAACAGGCAGAGTGGACAGTGAGAGAGAGAGACAGAGAGAAAGGTCTTCCTTTTGCCATTGGTTCACCCTCCAATGGCCGTCACGACTGGCGCGCTGTGGCCAGCGTACTGCACTGATCCGAAGGCAGGAGCCAGGTGCTTCTCCTGGTCTCCCATGCGGGTGCAGGGCCCAAGCACTTGGGCCATCCTCCACTGCACTCCTGGGCCATAGCAGAGAGCTGGCCTGGAAGAGGGGCAACCGGGACAGAATCTGGTGCCCCGACTGGGACTAGAACTAGAACACTCCAAGAACAGTCCCTGTCATAACGTTGTTATGGTCTTCCTTTTGCCATTGGTTCACCCTCCAATGGCCGCCGCGGCCGGCACACTGAGGCTGGCGCACCAAGCTGATCCGAAGGCAGGAGCCAGGTGCTTCTCCTGGTCTCCCATGGGGTGCAGGGCCCAAGCACTTGGGCCATCCTCCACTGCACTCCCTGGCCAGAGCAGAGAGCTGGCCTGGAAGAGGGGCAACCGGGACAGGATCGGTGCCCCGACCGGGACTAGAACCCGGTGTGCTGGCGCCACAAGGCGGAGGATTAGCCTAGTGAGCCGTGGCGCCGGCTTTTTTTTTTTTTTTGACAGGCAGAGTGGATAGTGAGAGAGAGAGAGACAGAGAGAAAGGTCTTCCTTTTTGCCGTTGGTTCACTCTCCAATGGCCGCTGTGGCCAGCGCATCATGCTGATCCGAAGCCAGGAGCCAGGTGCTTCTCCCGGTCTCCCATGCGGGTGCAGGGCCCAAGCAGTTGGGCCATCCTCCACTGCCTTCCCGGGCCAGAGCAGAGAGCTGGCCTGGAA
Source organism: Lepus europaeus (assembly GCF_033115175.1). Lineage (NCBI taxonomy): Eukaryota > Metazoa > Chordata > Mammalia > Lagomorpha > Leporidae > Lepus > Lepus europaeus. The sequence goes on from NC_084835.1 coordinate 44,108,057, forward strand.
GAGGGGCAACCGGGATAGAATCTGGCGCCCGGATCGGGACTAGAACCTGGTGTGCCGGTGCCGCAAGGCGGAGGATTAGCCTGTTAAGCCACGGCGCCGGCCATCACATCTGCTTTAAAAAGAGGGGAGAGAAGGGCCGGTGCTGTGGCTCACTTGGCTAATCCTCCGCCTGCGGCGCTGCCACCCTGGGTTCTAGTCCTGGTTGGGGCACCGGTTCTGTCCCGGTTGCTCCTCTTCCAGTCTGGCTCTCTGCTGTGGCCCGGGAAGGGAGTGGAGGATGGCCCAAGTGCTTGGGCCCTGCACCCGCATGGAAGACTAGGAGGAAGCACCTGCCTCCTGGCTTCAGAATGCCGGCCGTAGCGGCCATTTCGGGGATGAATCAATGGAAAAAGGAAGACCTTTCTCTCTGTCTCTCTCTCTCTCCCTCTCTGTCTATCTCTGCCTGTCCAAAAAAAAAAAAAAAAAAAAGGGGGGGGGGAGAGAAAATAGAGGGTTCGGCAAGAAAACACAAGCTTTCCCAGACCCCATGTAGACATCCTTGCATCTTATCATCAACCAGTACTGCATCAGATGACAACTTCTCCGTGGGCATGTTGCTGGTTCTTGTTAGTACAAAACAAAGCAACCACACCTTGTGTATGCTACTTCTTGTGTTTGCCCAACCAAGTTTCAGGTAAGGGATGGAGGAGATGACATATTCAAGGACACAGAGCGGTTTAACAGCATGGATGAGAAATTTTTGTGGGCACATTTTCTCTCTACAATGGGTCCCAGGCTCTGATTTCTCATTAACATATAAATTATGTGTTTAAAGTTTGACTCTGTTTTTCATAGACACCTGCAAACACATATAAGTTTGAATTGTCTTGAAAATGTATTATTTCCATCTCTTTTCCTATATCCTTAAAATTCTCAATCCACAAAAGACATTATATTTTTCTCAAATTTATTCCAAATCTTCCTTTTTTCTAAACTCTCAGTGGACCTCTTTGGGTTTAGAGCAAATGTGGAAAATTCCATTTGGTGATCACCAGCTGATATGCAAGTGAAAGTAGGGAATGTGTGATGCGAAATGTCATACCCTTTACTATGACTTTTGTGTCTGTGAAGAATGTAATTATTCTGTGTTTAAAACTAGAGAGGGAAACTTTGGTGAACTTTTCTTTTGAAGGTAACATCAACCAGAGTATGATAAAATAAAAATATTTGTCCTCTAATCTAAACTAGTCTCACCACCTAATAGATGTAGAATTCTGTTGATGGGTGTTTTAGCTTGCAAGATTCTCGAGATAAATATTACCTACTTCTCGAGGTACAGCAGAAGCAGCAGAGATTTTTGGAAAGAGGTATCTCAAGCCCACCAGCTATGCTGTGTGATCTTGGGAATATTCTTTAACCTTTCTGATCTGGTTTATTCTATGAAATTGAGATGAGGGCTAGAGATAGGTTTATAGTCTCTGTCACCTATGAGAGTAATTCAAAAAGTTTGTGGAAGACAGAATTAAAGGATAAGTATATTTTGGTTCAAAATTTGAAATTTGTGCATCGGTTTATTCATAATGTGCATTTTCACGAACTTTCTATGTGCATGGATTTCAGGTTTTTTTGTTTTTGTTTTTGTTTTTTGGCACAAAAATTGATTGAGCTTTTCATTCCATTTCCCATGAATTTTAGCATACCCTTGTAGGAAGTGCTGAGTCATCCTTGTACCCTTTCCCCAGTTTCCCACAGTGTGGTTGCATTGTCTGTAATATCACAACCAGGAAACCCACTGCAGACTTCTGAGGCAAATGAGGGCTATCCCCAGTCTGTATTCATTCGGTTATTCTAGGCATTGCAGACTGGAATGGACCAAAAGAACAATGTAATTAGAGACTGGAGTGCCCTCCTGAGGTGCCTACAGTACTGTAGGGAAGGGGACATGAAGACAACGGTGATGGGATAAGAAAGGAGGGGATATCTGAGTACCAGAATTTGGCAAGCACTTGGGAGTGATAAGAGCAGCTGAGGCTCTGTGCAGTTGTTCAGCAGGAGGTGGTGGTGGTGGTGGGGGTTGTGTGCCAAGCAGTCTGCTAAGTCCTGCAGGGCTGAAAATGTGTTCAAACATGGACCAGGGGAGGAACTGGCAAGAATGTAGGTTTGGTGGGACAGACAGTGATCCTATCTAGAGGGATGACTGGTATTCTGCTACCAGTGGTCCATTGTGGCTGGCACTTTTACTTTGTAGGAGCCAGAAATCTCTATTTTTTTATGTGAAAACTATCAATTTTCAAACGTTACCTATTATAAAAATTAAAAAAAAAATGTTGCATGAAAGCACGTGCTCCATTCTAGATTCACCTCACACCCTTCCTCTGTTGGAATGTTTGGAGCCAATTTCAGTTATCTACTACTGCAAATAAACTGACCTGGATGAATGTAGTGACTTAACACCCTAACTCTTTTCTCTCATGGTTCTGAGAATGGACTGGGCTCAGCTGGAAAGTTCTTCTGCTGGTCTTGCTTGGGGTCTCTTAACGGACTTGCAGTTAGGTGTTAGCTGGGGCTAGAAAAGTCTGGGGGTCCCATCTCAAGCTCACAGATGATTGGAACTTTCTCTCCCTCTATATACTTTGAGGAACTCGTTGGGTCTTTCCATGTAGTCTTACTGGCAAGAAAATTGAAGTAATTATATGGTGGCTCTGGGCTCCCATAATGAGTGTTCTATGAACAAACAAGTAGAAGCCAAAAGTCGTTTGTAAGGTTAGGTACAGAATTACCATAGCATCACTCTTGTCACCTTCTTCCTCTTCTTTTTCTTTTTTCTTTTTTTTTTTTTTAAGATTTATTTATTTGAAAGAGTTACACAGAGAGAGCAGAGGCAGAGAGAGAGAGAGAGAGAGAGAGAGAGAGAGAGGTCTTCCATCCGATGGTTCAATCTGCAATTGGCTGCAACTGCCGGAGCTGCGCCAATCCAAAGCCAGAAGACTGGAGCTTCTTCCAGGTCTCTCATGCAGGTGCAGGGGCCATCTTCTACTGCTTTCCCAGGCCACAGCAGAGAGTTGGATTGGAAGAGGAGCAGCTGGGACTAGAAGCGGCACCCATATGGGATGCTGGCACTTCAGGCCAGGGTGTTAACCCGCTGAGCCACAGTGCCGGCCCCTCTTGTCACCTTCTACTAGTTATTTACAGGTTAGCCATACTCAGACTCATTGTGGGAGGGAACTGCACAGGGCAAGAACAATGGGAGGCCTATACCATGGACAACCATCCTTGGAGAATACCCATAACTGAGGTCAAGTCCACATCTTAATGACACCTTTTATCAAAGGTAAATAAGAAAGAATGATTTTGTCCTTGGAGAAGTACATAATAGAATTGGTCTTCCATATTCTTGGCTTCTGCTTCTGCATATTCCACCACAGATTAAAAACATCTGGGAAAAAAATGTCTGCACTGAACTTGTAGACTCTTTATCCTTATTTTTCCTCAAACTGTACTGTGTAACAACTATTTACATTATATTTGGTATTATAAATAACTTAGAGGTGATTTAAAGTATATGAGAGGATATACATATATATTACACCCTTTATTTTTTTTCTGTTTATTTTTTTTTATTTAGTGAATATAAATTTCCAAAGTACAGCTTATGGATTACAAAGGCTTCCCCCCCACTACTTCCCCCCCACCTGCAACCCTCCCCTTTCCCACTGGCTCTCCCCTTCCATTCCCATCAAGATTCATTTTCAATTCTCTTTATATGCAGACAATCAGTTTAGTATATATAAAGATTTCAACAGTTTGCCCTCACATAGCAACACAAAGTGAAAAAATACTGTTGGAGTACTAGTTATAGCATTAAATAACAGTGTACATCACATTAATGACAGAGATTCTGCAAGATTTTTTTTTTTAAAAAAAGATTGATTATTTTTCTATGTAATTTCCAATTTAAAACCAAGGGTTTTTTTTTTTTCATTTTCAATTATCTTTATATACAGAAGATCGCTTTAGTATATACTAAGTAAAGGTTTCATCAGTTTGCACCCACACATGACCACAAAGTGTAAAAATACTGTTTCAGTACTAGCTATATCATTACTTCACCTTCGACAACCTATTAAGGACAGATCCCACATGGGACGTAAGTACACAGTGACTCCTGATGTTGATTTAACAATTTAACACTCTTGTTTATGGCATCAGTAATCTCCCTAGGCTCTAGCCATGAGTTGCCGAGGCTATGGAAGCCTTAGGGTTCACCGACTTCGATCCTATTCCAACAAGGCCATAGTCAAAGTGGAAGTTCTCTCCTCCCTTCAGAGAAAGGTACCTCCTACTTTGATGGCCCCGTTCTTTCCACTGGGATCACACTCGCTGAGATCCTTCATTTAGGTCTTCTTTTTCTTCTTCATCTTTTTTTTTTTCCCCCAGCGTGTCTTGGCTTTCCATGCCTAAAATACTCTCATAGGCTCTTCAGCCAGATCCAAATGCCTTAAGGGCTGATTCTGAGGCCAGAGTACACCCTTTATTTTTGAGAATGGAGAGAGAGAGAGAGAGAGCGAGCGAGCACAAGTGAGAGTGGGTGCTCCCATCTACTAGTTCACTTCCACAGTTACCAGAGCTGTGCTGGGGCTGAAGCTGGAACTGGAGCCTGGAGCTGGAACTCATTGTAGGTATCCCACATGAGTGGCAGGAACCCTTACTTGAGCCACCTACTCCTTTCGCAGAATCTGCATAAGCAGGAAACTGGAGTCAGGAGGTGGGGCTGGGAGTCTACCTCAGGTACTGTCATGTGGGATGTGGGCTTCTTAACTGCTAGACCAAACACCATCTCCTCCATCTTTTTATAGAAGGTACTTGAGCAGCAAGGATTTTGGTATCTTCGAGGGTTCCTGCACACTTAGGAACTGTGCTGGATACTGAGGAGCGACTTTACTAAGTTTGTTGGTCGTAACTGATTCTGGAGAAACTTGTATTTTAATACTATGGCTTCCTTTGGAAGTGTAACTCATTTGTGGTAATTTGGTTTCTAGTTCTTATAAAACATAATGCTGTTAAGTGATAAGGTAGCTTGAATCTGTTTTTGGAGAGTATGTGTTTTTCAAATATGTGAGCAGACTATTAAGGTTGACTTTGTTATTATGGATCTCTTTAGAAAAGAGATCCTCAAAATCTGTTAAGTATGAATCCCAAATCTCTATTAGCCAGAATAGATATAGTGAAAATATTCTTTGCCATGGTGCTGTTGTGTTCCTTAGACTCAGAACTGACTATGTAGTTTGTGGTTCCCAGTATAAAATGAATAGGTGTGGCCCTGTGTTTGACAATGAAAAACTTTAAGACAACCGCAGCAGGGCCTTAAACCAACGCTGGAGCCTTCTGTGATTGCATTGGTCTCACGCCCATGAAGTTGATCCTGCTGAGACCCTTAAAATGCATGCAGAATGGTGGAGCACAGTGTGTTTTCCAGGAGTGGGCCATTGGCTCTAATTAGATTTCCATTAGATTTTGACACCTCCCACCTCAAGAAAACTTGAGACCCTTTGATTAAATCAGAAAAGGTGCAAGCTCTGTGTTTGGAAAGTGTGGGCTGCTGCCAGTCACTGTAGTTCTTAGCTGTGGCTTCAGGTCTTGGCAAACATCTGTTTAAGATTCCTGCTGTTCAGCCTTTCTGAGTTCTTTCTGGTGGTGCCAGCACAGTTAGGAACAGTACGTGCAGCTGAGGGTCTCCTAAATGTGCTCCCTTCTCTTTTCATCTGTGTTCCTGAAGCATCCGGAATAGATTGCCTGTCTAATTGGTGGGTTCCGAAGTTCGTTTGGAACAGATAGTGGCATGGTTATTAAGCTAGGGACTTGGGGATCAGTGTTTTTAGAAGGTAGTTATTGGACTCCAGACAGGTTTGCCATAATACGCTTCTTTGGGAGGCCTGTTTATATCATGGGCTAGGAATTGCAGCCCTTGACATTGTGCAGTACACAACCTGATAGGCTGTGAACAGACACCACTACAAGGCCCTCTAAGATTCTCAGTCTGCTGTAATAACTTCAAGAGATGTTTTTGGGGCTGTGTTTTTAATAATGCATGAGCCACTTTGAATTACTTATTTGGGCCCCTGACCTGTGCATCATATGCTCTTAAATTTTTTTTATCATCTCTGTCAATCAGTGAATGCCAAGGCCAAATTACCCTCACACCCACACGCCTGACCCTTATAATGGAATAATAGCTGCCAACATTTATTGAATGCTGATTATGCGTTAAGAACTCTGCATGCATTATCTAATTTTATCTTCACAACAACTCTATTAGTTACTGTTATTCTTCCATTTAACAGATGAGAACACTGAGATTAACTGTGGTTGTATGACTTACCCAAAGTCACATATCTAATTAAGTGACAAACTGTGACTCAAAAACTCTGTCCTGTCTGATTTCCAAACCCAAGCAATGTTACAGAGGGTGTGCATATAATTTTAGAGGAATGTTTGCTACAACAGTATTCACTATTCAAAGCCTTTTCTCGTCGCTGGTTCATTCCTTGATTAAGTATTCCCCAGCTATGCCTGTTTCTCATGATCTATATTGATTTTCAAAGTCATCACAGTCTTATCAAAGTTTTGCATTTCCTTTGTTGCTATCTGCTAAATAAATCTAGGAATGTTTAATCTGTAAATACTGAAGTTGCAAATGGTACATGCTGAGGGGGATTATGTCTAGCGCTGTATTTGACAGATCCCTAAGAGAACATAAAAATTAACTCATTTCCTTGACACCAGTAGACACCCAGAGAGAACAGAGCCCTAAACCTCTCTGGAATTTTTGTTTTTAAATTGATGATAGGGGAAATTATGCTCATTTAGTTTATACTGCTTTCAGTACAGTAAGCTCTGGGGCGAGAGGAAGGAAGGCAGCTCTCTTGATTATAACCTTTTGGATTTGTACCTTCTTTCCCAGGTAGTAACTAGGATTCTCTTTCTGTCTCACATTGATAGTTGAGTTAAAGTCATGCATGTGAGTAGACAGGTTCTTTTCCAGATATGAGAGCATTGCTAGTTTGAAAGTAGAGACTTGGGTATCCTCTGACAGGTTGGGGGGAAGTTCAGATACCAGTAATTACATTTTCCTTGGGTGCTTCTAGTCTCTTTGCCCATCTGTGCTATATTACATTTCAACTATGACAGAACCATCTTTATAATAATCCTGGTTATTCTTGACTAATAGTTTATATTGGGGTAAGTAGAAAAGTGAAGTGATACTCATTGACTACAGCATAGTCAATTATATATGTATGTGTATATATTTGTGTGTGTATATATGTATGTGTGTTTGTGTGTGTGTATATATATATAAGATATATATATGGACATATATATGTATTTCCCCAAAGGGTAGTTCAAAAAGTTTGTGGGAAAAATGTCATTGAAAGATAAATTTGGGTGCAAAAACTCTTTTGAATTCCTGCTTTTTTCATAATATGCGTTTTTGTGAACTTTTTGAAGACATTCCCATATGCATGAATTTAGAAATTTTTGGTTCCAAAATAAACTTAACTTTTAATTTCATTTTGCACAAATTTTTTTGAAGATTTATTCATTTATTTGGAAGTCTGAATTATAGAGAGAAGGAGACACACACACACACACACACAGATCTTCCATCTGCTGTCTCATTCCCTAGATGGCTGCAATGGTCAGCACTGGGCCTGCCTGAAGCCAGGAATCTCATCCAGTCTTCCACTAGGGTGGCAGGGGCCCAGACACTTGGGCCATCTTTTGCTACTTTTCCCAGGCAAATAGCAGGGAGCTGGATTGGAAATGGAACAGCTGGGACATGAACCCGTGCCCATATGCGATGCCAGTGTCTCAGGTGGCATCTTAACCTGCTGTGCCACAATGGTGGCCTCTGCAGGAGCTCTTTGAAGAGCCCTCATGTATATATCCTTTATTAAATGCCAAGTTGGATTATGTTGCTTTCAGCACCACATGAAGTGACAAAGGACCTCCCTACTCTGCCTGAGGGCTATGGGATTCCTTATTAAACTTGTTTGCAAGGATCATATGTAGTTGTCCATAAGCTGTGTCCATGGAGTGTAGTTTGAGGGTTACCAGAGTTTTAAAATCATCTGGCCTGATTTCAGATCTCCTGCCTTGAGGATTCTAAGAGTCTGCAATTTTCTCACCTTCTCCGTGTTCCTTTGCCAAACCATGTTTGACAGCTGTGGTCTGAAATGCATCAATGTGAGGATCAAGATTCAATTTAATTTTTGTATTTTGTTCACTTTCCTATTGCCTACACTTTTCCTTTCTACCCCTCCTTTAAATATATATAAGAAAAATTATTTTGAAAGGGATATTCTGATAGCTTATGTTTTTTGCTGTTGATGAAAGGCTTTTGTGCGTTTTACCAATATCACAATTCCATCTTTTCTTTTGTGATGTGTATAAAAGGAGCCATTTGGGAAGAGGGTTTTTTTTTTTTTTTAAATATTCACTGTTCTCCAGGAAGGAACAACGTGCTGTTTGTTCTGTTCTTAGGATGAACTATGGCTTTCTTTGCTAGTGGGGGTTGTAATGAGGGCTTTTCAGTAACATGTTACTTCTCCTTACTATAACTTCCAGAATATAGTGCAGGTGTCTCTGAAGTTTATTTATAGAAGCTACTTTTCAAGGGGAGAGAAGAGGGGGATCTGAATTCTCTGAGAAATCATTTTGGGGGATCTATTGGGATCTCCTAACAGGTAGTAATGATTCCCTTAGCGTTTATTGTTGAAGATTTTGATGTCTGTTGTTATAGCAACCAGTCACAAAGCTAGATGTTTTAAAAGATTTTTTAAATGCAAAGTTTGACACTGAAAGTATTCCTGAAAAGTGGATTCCTTCTCTTCTCTGCAAAATTAGAGAAACTTCTTTGCTGAGGAAGCTGGCCCCCACTTTAAGCCACAGTCATTAACTAACTGGATTACCAGAGATGAGTATTTCCCAGGTGATTTGGATGGTTACCCTCTTAAGTTAAATGAACCTAGACAATGATTTCAGAGGCAGATACTTCTTTATACAGGACTTCATAATGTAGGCAAATGATAATTTTAATAATTGTAAGCTTAAGAAACTTCATACTGTGATTCTTTTGAAGTGTCATATCCAAGGTTTGTGTTCCATTGTCAAGGGTAGACCTCAAGGGTCCTGTGTCTGGATTATGGGCTCCAGCACCTAACTGTCTGTTGACTATTTGGGCTGGTTCACATGACAGCCTCTTATCTTTGGCAGAGTACTGCACTTGAATTTTTTTCTCTTGTTTAATAGTACAAACTTGCTTGTGTTCCTGCTGTCTTGCCTTCATGAAAGCTTTGTGCTGGCAGAGACCCTTTGGCTGAAGAGCTGGGCCCATCTCTTCAGTGCTGATTATGATTCAGGTTGTCCTGCAAGAGACTTGAAGATTCCTCATGAGGGCCGAGGCAGGACAAACTGAGTAGGGCAGTGAGTCACGGCGTGCTGGGGCAGTCCTGTCCTGAAATAACAGCAGCCGCAGCAACAGCAACAATCATTTATTAGCAGGAACCAGCAGTTACTGAAGCTGCCAGCATGCCAGGCACACCGCCAAGTGCCTTACATGCATTATCTCATTTAAATCACAACCGTCCCATGAGCTAAGGGCTGTCTTTTACCTCAGTTGTACAGACAACCATCTCAAGGTCATGTGACCAGTAAGAAGGAGAAGTGGAACTTGAACTCTGATCTTTTGGAAGCCCATGTTCATGCCTTTAACAACAGTGGTACACTCTTTGACTAAAGTGCACCTGGTTACTGCTCTTTTTTGTTTTCCTAAATCGCCTCCTAAGCAGTTCTTACTTAGTAATTTAGGCTCCAGTGGCCTGAAGATTCTCTTTGTTTATTTATTTTTTTTATGAATTTTGAATGAGAGAGAAATAGGTCATGGAAAGTTCATCTTTGGATAACTGAGCATGGCCTTTAGCCTGGGACCATGTCCTAAGTACTGAATGGTCTAGGGGCAACAAAGAACTGGAAGATCAGGGTTTGGGAGAGTTGAGCAAGAGAATAAGAGGGATACAAATGGGCACATCCAAGGTGATTTCTACCTTCTGATAGGAGAAGGAGCAAAATTAAATATAATTGAAAGCCTAGAGTTCAAAGGTCAGCTGGGTAATAATTAATGCCATAGGAGGCCTAATTAAAAAAAAAAGTTATGTGATCAAGTAAATGTGGGAAATTGTACATTGTATCATCTATTTGGTGAGCAACAAGAGCACTGCAGCACCCAAGACTTTTTGAGTGCTTCCTGTGTACACTTTAAGCACTCTGTACTATCAGGTAGAAGTTATTTTCATCCCCATTTCCCAGTGAAGAAAGGTCACACTGCTGCTGTGTAGCAGAGCCAGGATCCAGACACTGAACTGCTATCTGCTGTGGACTCCTTTAGTGACATTTCCTGGGCACCTGTGCATGGACCAGGCTCTATCTTAAGTTCTTTACTTGTACTTAATACTTGTGCCTTTTCAGCAATCATAATGTGCAACCACAAGTAGAGGTTCTCAAGTGGCTAGCAATGCATAAACTTGTATATCTGTGTCTGATGTTTCTCAGATTTATTTGACTTCAGAATTTGTTTACCTTTTTTAGAGGAGGAGGAGAGTTGAAGGGTGAGTGTCAGCAGTGTGCACTTGGGGAAATACCAAACAAGTCATTTTATTCTGCCTTCGCTCCCCCTAAAACATAGGTTTGAGTCATGGATTATTTATTTTTGAAGCAGAGCAGAGACTCATCGAGAGTAGGGCTTCATTTTGCCCCTGTTCTATGCCTGGAGACCTTTGTCACTGGCTTTGTCCATCTGCTTTCTGGGAATGTTGATAAGAAAAGAGTATACAGGTTTTTGGGTTCTTTAGGAGAAAGAAACTTTTGAAATCTAAAAGTCTTTCGTAATGTCTTATCAAATATCCAGTGTTCTTTCATTTTAATAATTCATCGTTGAAAGATGGATATACATCTTTTAGGGAAGATTAAGTAGCCTTCATTTATGCGGAGGAGGAAAGGAAATAAACTGGAAAATATTTACTGCTCCCAGTCAGATCCTTACGTTCTTATGAGACAATTTGTGGCAATTCTTGAGTAACATTAATACTGAGTTTCGTAAAGATTGTGAAAGCCATGTGTGTATTTGTAGGGTTTTATCCTTATGAAGTCCAAATATTTGGGGTCAGAGCCTCAAATACACACATCTGGGGCATTATATTCATGGAAATTTGTGTTACTTTAAAAGTTTTGTTTTAGAATTAGGATTTAATCAGTGTATCTTGTAAAGGTCCATTCAGTTGTAAATGACAAGAAGTCTAGCTCAAGAAAGGAAGGAGATTTGTTGGTTCATTTATTGGTTCATAGAGTGCAGGTCCTTTTGGAGTTGGTTTGAACTTCAGAGCTGGTTTCACCCAGAGGCATAGGGTTGTTGTTGTGTACTTGGTTTCTGTCCCAATCCACTCTGCCTTCGCAGTCATGTCACCTGTAGACTATTATTGGTGCCACTTAGTAATGTTAGCATATCTGTCCCAGTATTCCTGGAGCTACTTATCCCCTCCTTCACATCTAAGGAAAGAGAGAGAGGAAGGTGGAAAGATATTTCTGGACGATTTTTCAGAAGAGCAAGGAAGAAAACCAAACTTTTCTTACTGCCCAGACTTAAGTCGCATTCCAGTGCTTCTGGTAAGGAGTGAGTTCAAGTTGATTAGCATAAATGTGGCACCATGTTGCACTCCTAGAGTGAGGTTGAATGAGCTTCACCAGAGGAGGTGTGCATCCTAGAGGAAAATCAGGGTAGTTTCCAACGTAAGTGAGAATGGATGCAGATTCAAACATTGAGATGCCTGACACAATTCATATGACAGTTTTGTACATTCACACTAGCAGTTATGTTTGAAACTAGCCTTTTAATGAATAAAAGACTAGATAATGATTTAACTTCTGAAAGATTTTGTGCCAGGCTCCTCTCTGTTTCTTAATAGTACAGACAAGACTAGACCAGATCAAGAGATTCTCTTCCCTTTAGCTTGTTGAAAAGTCTTGGTGTTTGGGTTTTGACTTTGTTAAGCATTAAATTGAGCCTGTGGCTGACCAGTGGTTTTCTATTCCAAATGCTTTTTGGATGAATGAGTCTCGAGTTTCATTCAGGCAGTATAAATTATTCTAACTATATTTCTTGTTTCTCTTTTTGATCTCAGTATGACTACTCCTTGTTTTTGACATTGAACTTCATGCTTTAAAAAATAGTTTTCTAAGTGTGTGACATTACATTTTATTTTATAAAAAGGATATCACTAATGAAAATAAAGTAGTTAGTGTTGAAAGAGGTAATGAACAAGAATGCTGGTAGTATGCAAAGTTTCTGAGTGCTGCCTGTGTGCAGGAGAGCTGTGGGACAAGTACTTTTTCTATATCGTCCTGCTTATTCATTAAGGGGATGCTGTCATTACGTCTGTTATAAATCTTAAAAACAGTGTAAATAAAGTGTGAAAGGCTGAACAGAAGGAAGTTGTGGAGTTGAAGTTTGAACACAGATCTCTTTGACTCCAGGGCTTGTGCTGCTAACCACTATTCCTTCCACTAGCAAAACCAGGATTCCTGAGTCTTTTCTACCCAGAGTTTAAAATTCTTGAAAAGTTGTATTTTATTTAAAAGTCTTTCTGAAGTTAGTGTCTCTGTATATTAGTAGTGGTAGACGATTGAAAGAAAATCCTTGTCAGCTTGGGTCTTAGAAAAATCCTGACCCAGGAATCTTTCAGCACAAATTTGGATTTACCTAAATAGCCCAAACAATTTTGAAAAAGAACAAAGTTGGAGAACTCATACTTTTTAATTTCAAAGCATGTTGAGAAGCTACAGTCATCAAGACAATGTAGGACTGATATAAAAATAAACAAATAGAACAATGGAATAGGATAGAGAACTCAGAAATATGGTCAAAGGATCTTCAACATGGGTGCTAAGACCATTCCATAGGGAAAAAGAGACAGTCTTTTCAACATATGGTGTTGAAAAAACTGCATATCCATATGCAAAGGAATGAAATCTAATGCATGATCTATACATATACAAAAATTAACTCTCAAAAATGTATTGAAGACCTAAAAATAAGACCCAAAACTCCTAGATGAAATTTGAAGGGACAACTTCTTATATTGGAATTGGCAGTGATTATTTGGACATTATACCAAAAGCACAGGCAACAAAGAAAAAAAATAGATAAAGGAAACATCAAACTTTAGAAGTTTTGTGTGTCAGAGAACACAGCAGAGTGCAGAGGGAATCTAGAAAGTGGTTCAAAACATCTACAAATCACAGAACTAACAAGGGTTCATACCAAGGCTGTAGAGAGATCTCTAGCAACTCAATGGTGAAACATCAAAATATTCAGTGAAACAATGGGCAGCAGTCTTGAACAGACATTTCTCCAAAGATAAATATAGATGACAAAGAAGTGTATAAAAAACCCTCAATACTAGTAACCATCAGAGTAATGCAGTCAAACCCCAATGAAGTATCTCCTCATATTCATAAAGATAACTATTATTTAAAAAGAAAGAAAGAAACAAAATATTGACTGTTGGTTGGGATATAGAGAAGGTGGAACCTTTGATCACTCTTAATGGTATTATAAAATGGTGGGGGGCTGGCGCTGTGGCACAGCAGGTAAATGCCCTGGCCTGAAGTGCTGGCATCCCATATGGGTGCTGGTTTGAGACCCGGCTGCTCCTCTTCTAATCCAGCTCTCTGCTATGGCCTGGCAAAGCAGTAGAAGATGGCCCAAGTGCTTGGGCCCCTGCACCCACGTGGGAGACCTGGAGGAAGTTCCTAGCTCCTGGCTTCGGATCGGCGCAGTTCCGGCCGTTGCGGCCAATTGGGGAGTAAACCATCGGATGGAAGACCTCTCTCTCTCTCTCTCTCTCTCTCTGCCTTTTTCTTTGTGTAACTCTGACTTTCAAATAAAAATAAATCTTTATTGGCTCAACAGGCTAATCCTCCGCCTTGTGGCGCCAGCAAACCGGGTTCTAGTCCCGGTTGGGGCGCCGGATTCTATCCCGGTTGCCCCTCTTCCAGGCCAGCTCTCTGCTATGGCCTGGGAAGGCAGTGGAGGATGGCCCAAGTGCTTGGGCCCTGCACCCGCATGGGAGACCAGGAGAAGCACCTGGCTCCTGGCTTCGGATCAGCGCGATGCGCCAGCCGCAGCGGCCATTAGAGGGGGAACCAATGGCAAAAAGGAAGACCTTTCTCTCTGTCTCTCTCTCTCACTATCCACTCTGCCTGTCAAAAAAATTAATAATAAATAATAAAATAAAAACAAATCTTTAAAAAAAAGAAATAAAATGGTGTAACTGCTATGGAAACCAGTGTGAAGGTTCCTCAAAAAATTGAAACTAGAACTACCATTTATTCCAGCAGTCTCACTTCTGGATATATATCACAAAGATTAAAAGCAAGATCTGTAAGAGATATTTATACACTGATGTTGATAGCACTGCTCTGTCCAACAGCCAAGAAGTAGAAGCAACCAGATGTCTATCAGTGAATGAATGGAAAAAATGTACTTTGCATATGCATGTAATGGAATATTGTTTAGCCTTATAAAGGAGGAAAGTCCTCTCACAGTTTTGAAGACATTGTTAATTGAAATAAGCCAGTCACAATAAGACAGATATTGTGTGAGTCCACTTATTTTGTTTTTTTTTTTTTTAAAGTAGAGAGAGAGATCTTTGATCCATTGGTTCACATCTCATTTGCTGGTTTACCCATCTTTCCCCACAAATACCTGCAATGGCTAAGGCTGGGAGCTGGAAAATCGATCCAAGTCTCTTCACGTGGGTGGCAGGGACTATGGTCTGCTGTCTACAAACTGTGCATTAGCAGGAAACGAGAGTCAGAAGCCAGAGCTATTCTCAAACCCAGGTACTCCAGTGTCCATTGCAGGCATCCTAACCAGTTTCATAACTGTGGTATAAAACACCTACCCCATAGCTAGTGTTCAGTTGATACAAAGTTTGAGTTTTGCAAGATGAGGAAGTTCTGGAGATGTGTTTTAGTTAACAACACTTAACAGTGGCTAAGATGGTACATTTTATGGTGTGTGCTTCTTTCTTTTTGTTTTTTTTTTAAACCACATTAGAAAACTTTGCATTTGTCTCCTGGAACTAATTTATCCACTTCATTGAATATTCAAATGTCTTAGTTGAGGTTGCAAATTCAGAGCCACAGCTGAATAGACTTTCAGATGGATTCACAATCTGTTGTTGACAAAATATAAAATCGTGGTCAACATTTAAAAAAAATGAAGCTTTCTTGTAAAAATTCCCATTTTGAGCTTCTTTTAACAAATGGGAAAGTCTAGACATTCTGGACTCTTGATCCTGCCTGGTCAGCAGATGGCTGGGACTAAGGAGTAGCCACCCCCTTTTCAGAATGAGTATAAAATTCAGATTACATTTCTCTCACTCCTGATTTCTTAAACCAGGCCCAAGTCCTCATGCATATATGCCAGCTTGCTGGCCATAGCATTTGTGTGTTTATAATATTAAACTCCTTAATTCCAGGTGTCTCCCATAATCATACAGCCTGAATGGTGGATGTCCTGTTGGCCTGTACACTAACTACTTATTAGAGTCTCTAATCCCTGGCTATCTTATTCCATTTTGGGTCTTGGAGCTCTGATCCCTTCCAGCCTTTCTATAGAAACAAATATAGCTCCGATGCCCTTTTTTTTTTTTCCTTCTGCTGGTTGGCAGGAAGCAAATGTCCCACAAGTCATGTTCTAAATATAGATGTGTTAAATTTCAAATGTGAAAGTTTTTGATGGGTCCAAAGCCAGTTTGCTAATAAGGGGAAATGCTGTGATTGGCGCCAGTCCTTACCGTCCCGGGGAGATTGTGAAATCGGCCTCAGCAACTGTGGTTCAGCTCGGGGATGAAAGGAAACTCTGAGACCGCTGAGGAGCTCTCCAAGTTGTTTTTCTTCTTAACAGGGCGGCGGCGGTGCTGGTTCTTGGAGTGTCATGACTTAGAAAAGATAGATATGAGTACATGTTCCTTAGTTCATTTTACTAGTCCTGGATTAACAGTGCACTCATAAATCATTATTTTGCAAGCAAAAACAAATTTTGTTTTTGCAGTTCTTTTGTGTGCAAGCCGTAAGAGAATGCCTGTCCATAGAAAGAAATCCAGAGACCCATGGGAAGTTGAGAATGGTTACTTACACAACATATAAAAACCTTGGGTGTTTTGAAAATTCAGAATGGCTCCATGTTTTTTAATCTTTTATGTTTTAGTAGGCCTAGCCATGGCTAATACAGGTGGGGACAAAATACTGCCAATGCTGCAGCTGTGCGTTTTCCAGAGCTCTGTGCTGCAAGACATTCGTGTGTGCATTAAGTGTGTATGCCTGAGGCGCCCTGTAGATTTCATGCTTGGTGTTTTTCATTGGGTGTCTGTGCAGTAGAACTTGGCCAGTGCAGCACCATGCTCAGAGCCAGCCCTGGTTGAGTAGACCTTTGTTTTCTGGACTGGGGAGCAGAGGTGTTCAGGGGACTTTCTGGTCTTGAGACTCTGGTCTTGAAGTTTCTGTGCTCTGAGAATTGCTTCTCAAAGGTGTCCCTAACATGCTAAATCCCTGTTGATACTTGCCAAAATTGAGGCTGTCATCTAGTGCTGTTGGCATCTCTGGTTTTGAAAAGAGAGAGGAGGATTATAGTCATTCTGTCACCCTCTGGTGCAGAATTTTCAGAGCTGAGCAGTGGGTTAGAAAACAAACAAACAAACAAACAAAACTGAACTGGTTGAGCCAAACTGCCCATTGTTGGCCAGGGGAATCTGACTGTAACCGAAGTGCCTGATGTTTGGAGTTGCTTTCTGCAGCTGTGTTTTCCTGCTTTTACCCGTTAGATTGATCAACAGCAGCACTCACTGGTAGAAGCAGGAACAACAGACTCAAGAGTTCCCATTCACTATTTCCAGTGAATGATGAACTCAGTTTTTTCTTTGCTTTTTGGTCTTTTCCACCATCTCTTTGCTCTTTTTCTCCTTCCTTGTCTAGGCTTAAATTTTGAAGATTTTTTTTTTAATTCTGAAAGAGGAATGATACATAAAGAAAAAGTTAATATTCTTCGTCACCATTCCCAATCCTATCTTTAAAAAATATTTTAAATATTTGTATGTATATTGGAAAGGCAAAAGAGAGAGTGAGAGACAGGCAGAGACCTCCTATCTGCTGATTTATTCCCCAAATGCCCACAGCAGCTAGGTCTGGGCCAGGCTGAAGCTAGGAGTCAGAAACTCAATCCAGATCGCCCATGTGGGTGGCAGGGACCCAAGTACTTGAGCTGTCACCTCCTGGCTCCCAGGGTATGCATTAGCAGGAACATGGCATCATGACCATACCTGGAACTTGAACCTAGGTACTTTAATACGTGATGCCGATATCCCAAGCAGTGTCTGAACCACTACGCCAAGCCCCAGCTCCCTTTTTTTTTTTTTTTAAAGAAATAGATATTAACAGTTTTGTTTGTATCAACATTCCCTTCCATGAACTTGTGAACGGTATATATCAGTAAAGATATTTGTCTATTTTTTATAAGAGTGGACTCGTGCTGTATAAAGTATCCTGTGAATTTCTTCGTTCCACTGGCCTTATTTCATGGGCATCTCTCCAAGCAGTGCATTTAGTTCAAAGTCACTCTTTAATGGCTGCAGATTATCTCACAGTATGGTTTTATCACAGTTTATTCACCTAATCACCTATAGATTTATTCTGTTTACAGTTTTTCCTCCCACTAAAACAGTGCAGAATGTTTTAAGTACACATTTGTCTTTGTAAACTCTGCCTTGTGTGACATTTGAAGAGGAAGGTTAAAGACTCTCCTGGGCCTTATTTTGCTTTCATTTTCTACTTTACAATTTCATCTTGTTTTCATGGGCTACTGTCTTTAGCTCTTCTAATTTGCTGATTTGCCTCATGAAGTCTGAGCATGGTGACTCTCTGAGCTGTAACCCAGAACTTTGACCTCCGTAGTGTTGTCTTTTCAGGTAAGGGAGTGCCTTGTGGTGGGGGTTGTCCTTTATATCACAGGATGCTTCCCAGTGTCCCTGACCTCCTCGGTAGTATGCTCCTCTGCTGCCTCAACTTGTGAAGACCGAAGATGTTTCTAGGCAAATGTTCTTTGTAGGGAAATTGCCCAGTTGAGAGCCACTGCTATAATGTCTAATGACATTATTAACATGCATAGAAAACATGTCATTACAAAACCATGGTAGCCAGAAAATTATTTCTCTTACATATTCATCTACACTTGACAACATGAGCCCGTTGTCACATAGTATGGGCATGAACTGCATAATGGCTATTTGGTCAACCCTAGATTGCATATATGACTGTGGGCCCGTGACATTCTGTTGTATAGTGATACAGTAGCTGCTGCAGCTTGTGCAAGTGTGCTTTGTGATGATCACACAATGACCAGATTGCCTTAGGACACATTTCTCGGGATGTATTCCCATTGTTAAGTGACGTGTGACTGTATTCAGAGTGAATTGTGATATTGGGTTCCAAGTCATGAGCCTCAGTTAGTGCCTTTGTTCAGGTCAGCACTGCATTGTTCTTCAGTTGATACCATTTCGGCGTTCATGCTGGTGTATAGACACAGTGTCCTGCTCTGTAAGCCATGCTAGCTTCTTCAGTTTGAGTGTTTTCTGGCTGTGTTTAGGACAGCACCTACTCAAAATAGAGAGCCATGGAAATGAGACAGGGATGCCCTTTGAATCTTACATCATTTTAACCGGTTGGGATCAGGCATTTCTTGTGGTACACATTGTACTGCTCAGGTCACTCCAGGTCCCATTTCTGTTCTCCACAGTCATCCCAACTTGGGGCTTAACCAAAATAGTTTCTGTTGGGAGGATCACTAGAGGAACCTACCCTTTCACATGTTCTATAAGTCTTTATGTGAAAAGAAGAACTGTAAAGTTCTTTGTTTTTTCACATTTTACAAAAGGCTATTTATGGTTGACTCGTTTAATTACATGGTGTGTATTATTATATCTAAACAAAACAAGGCCTCAGGCCCTTAGTCAGAAATGTGGCCTCTTATTAAAGCATTGTTTTGTTTTTGCAAAAAGTCAGATACCCTTGTGTTGTTCGGCTTGTTGCCTATTCTGGATAGATGACTATGTAGGTTACCTTGTGATGCTGTGGACTGAGGTATAAGCTCTGTACAGCTCCTTTGTTTTGCCTTCCTGGCAAATGAAGATGATTGAGAATCAGTTGTCATGTCCTGGGTGAGCATTTGGTTGTGATAGCTTGATATTGATCAGTCTTCAATCTAGATAGAAGACAAGCATTAAAATTCAAATATATATATACACACACACACACACACACACACACACATTAGGGGTGGCCATTTGGTTTAGTGATTGAGACGCCTGCATCCCAGCTCTACTCCTGGGTTTGAGACCTGGCTCCACTCCTGATTCTAGCTTCCTGCTGTTTCGAACCTTGAGAGGCAACAGGTACTTACTCAAGTGATTAGGCCCTGCTACTGATGGGGGAGACGTGGATGGAGTTCCCCAGCTAAGGTCCAGCTGTGGCCAGTGCGCAGGGAGTGAACTAGCTTGTGAAAGATCTCTTTCTGTTCCTCAAATGAAAAAAATACATCACAAACATTAAAAAAAGAAAAAGCAGTGTGATCCAAGCTGCTTTGCACTCGTGATTTATTAATTTATTTATACACACCCATGTAGCTACTGCTCAGATCAAGAATTAAAAGGTTGCTAGCACTGGAGATGTTTCCCTTGTGGCCCTCTCAATTAGTAACCACCTCCTAAAAGAAACCTTTCATCTGACTTCTTTCACTCTGACTTTTATTTTTAGCACAGTTTTGCCTATTGAACTCCATGGAAATGGAGTCAAAACAGTGTTCTTTCCTGACTGGCTTCCTCATTAAACGGTTTGTGAGATCTATTTGTGCTATCACATGTAGCATAGTTCTTTTGATATTGAGTGTGCAGTAGGCCGTGTTTATACTACGTTTGTTTAATATGCCTGCTCTTTGTGGTAGACATATGGGTTCTTTCCCGGTGGGCGCTGTAAGGAAAAGAGCTGCTCCAAACATCCTTACATTTGTCCTTTGTAGACTGTGTACTCTCATCTTTTAGGTGTGTCCTTGAGAGTAGAATGGATGGCCCGTCTTTCATTAGATTTATTTTCAAGTTTGCATTCTTGGAGGTTTTTGTCAATAGACTTTATATAATTTTTTTTTCCTTTTTCTCCTCAAGTAATATATTATATTTTCATTTTTAAACTCTAGTATTGTTTTAATAGATGTACTATAGAATGCCTTAAAATCAGTATTTTACTTTTTTATTTATTTTTTTCAAAGATTTTTATTTATTTATTTGACAGGTAGAGTTATAGACAGTGAGAAAGAGACAGAGAGAAAGGTCTTCCTTCCATTGGTTCACTCCCCAAATGGCTGCCATGGCCGGAGCTACGCCAATCCGAGGCTAGGAGCCAGGTGCTTCCTCCTGGTCTCCCATGCGGGTGCAGGGGCCCAAGCACTTGGGCCGTCCTCCACTGCCTTCCCGGGCCGCAGCAGAGAGCTGGACTGGAAGAGGAGCAGCCGGGACTAGAACCGGTGCCCATATGGGATGCCAGCGCCGCAAGGCGGAGGATTAACCAAGTGAGCCACAGTGCTAGCCCCTACTTTTTTTATTTTTTAAAGATGTATTTATTTATTTGAGAGATAGAGTTACAGAGAGAGAGAGGAAGAGACACAGAGAAAGATCTTCTATCTGCTGGTTCACTCCCCAAATGGCTGCAATGGCTGGAGCTGGGCTTATCTTAAGCCAGGAGCTAGGAGTTTCTTGATGATATCCCATGGAGGTGTAGGGGCCCAAGCACTTGGGCCATTTTCCACTGCCTTCCTGGGCCATAGCAGAGAGCTGGATTGGAAGAGGAGTGTCTGGGACTCTAACCTGCACTCATATGGGATGTTTGACACCAGAGGTGGAAACTTAGCTTACTAAAACCACAGCACTGGCCCCAGTATTTGACTCTTTTAAGAAAGTTTGATATGTAGCACTTTCAATTTTTAAGAAATGTACAGAAAACAATGTTTACTGTTCATATTACAAAAAGATAATATTTAGTTTTTAAAAAATAATGAATTTTCTTGTGTCATTTAAAAATAAGCCTGTTCACAAATTTTAAATGCATTCAGGGATAGGTGCTTGGCCTAACAGTTAAAACACTGGTTAGGACGCCTATATCCCACACTTGGTTAGACTCCTGGCTCTAGCTCCTAACTCCAGCTTCCCACAGTGCATTCCCTGGTGATTGCAGAGATTTGGGGAGTGAACCAGCAGATGGGCGCTCTTTCTCTGTGTGTCTGTCTTTCTCTGCATCTCAGATAAATAAATGCATAAAAATTTCTTAAATGTATTCATAATTTTGTGGTACATAGCTAATATGTTGAGTTAATTTTATTTCAATGTACATATTAAAAGATATAAATGCAATACACATTTTTAGATTATTTGTGATTTCTCTATTTTTTATGTGCATCCCACAACAATTTATGTAGAACAGAGATCTCTTACATCATAAATAAAATCTGTTATTTTGAAACAATTTTAACTTGCTGTTATTATTTTGAAGGTTGGTTTTGGTTATCATTTTTGAGGAGGGTGGCAATGTACCCTTTGGGGTTGAAACAAGGAAATTTAATTGGAAGATTTTCTATTAGTACCTCTGAGGAATTCCTTGAAATAGTTTTGCAGGTTGTAAAACTTTTAATATTGTCTGGATATGTAGTTTGTGAAACTTACAAGCACCATCTTTTTTAGGATAGTTGTGAAACAAAACCTGGGACAGACTGGCTTATTACTCAGGCCATATCTGTTGCCTTGACAACCAACTAAACATTACAAAATACTTGGATAGGTGCCACAGACAAGTGATGCCTCAGGGTTTATAGTTAGAGCAGAAGCAATAAGACCATGTTGTGTATAAGATAAAGGTTACAGAAACTATACCCGGTTTTTAAAAAGTTTTATTTATGTGTTTGAAAGGCAGAGGTACCGAAAGACAAGGAAAGACAGAGAAATCAATCTTCCATCTATTGGTTCACTACCCAAATAAGTGCAATGGCTAAGGCTTGGCCAGGTTGAAGCTAGGATCCAAGAGCTTCTTCCAGATCTCCCGTGTGGATGCAAGGGCCCAAGCACTTGGGCCAACTTCTGCTGTTTTCCCAGCCACATTAGCAGGAAGCTAGTTCAGAAGTGGAACCGCCAGAACGTGAACAGACTCCTGTATGGAATGCTGGCATCTCAGGTGCTGACTTAATGGGCTATGCCACAGCAATCATACCCCTTTTATAAAGGATTTTTATTGTAGGTTTTCTGACTCTGATATAAGCTAAATGTGAAAGCAAAGAAAATCTGTTGTAAGTTTACAAATTATTTTTAATAGGATGCTGGAATTTGTACTTTATTCTAGTTCAAAGGGTACACTGTAATTATTTGGCTTTCTTCAAACAAATTTAATATCATATGTGGATGGAAAACTGTTGCTGAAGGTTGAGGTGACACAGAAAACCTAAAATACCATTCTTTATGTCCAAGGAAGTTTTTTTTTTTTTTTAAACCTGTGTTCCCACACTGTAAATATTTTGAGAAGTAGTTTTTGCCTTGATGGCAGTATCTATAAATCATATAAATGACAATTTATTATAGCATCTACTAGCATACTACAGATCATTCATCAAATATTTTGGAGAGATGCATAGATTACAGGAAAAAAATTGTTTTGGCTAAACAGGCAAGATACTCTGTTTTGGTGGACTCAACAGGAAAAATTTTAAAAATAAAATGTTGCTCTGTTAGACTTTTTTTTTTTTTTTAAGATTTATTTATTCATTTGAAAGGCAGAGCCACAGAGAGGCAAAGGCAGAGACAGAGACAGAGAGAGAGAGAGGTCTTCCATCCTCTGGCCCACTCCCCAGATGGCTGCAACGGCTAGAGCTGCGCCAATCTGAAGCCAGGAGCCAAGAGCCTCCTCTAGGTCTTCCATGCGGATGTGGAGACCCAAGGACTTGGACCATCCTCCACTACCTTTCCAGGCCACAGCAGAGAGCTGGATTAGAAGCGGAGCAGTCGGAACCCAAACTGGCACCCATATGGGACACTGGCCCCACTCTGGTAAACTTTTGAAGGGACATAGTTATGATGATGCAATAATCATCAATTCATGGCTGTTTCACTCTTTTCTTGAATTCTTTTAGTCTAATATTGTCCTCTTTGGTTGAAACTGAAAATTTTCAGTCTTGATTTTGAAATTCTGATACTCTCACTATACTTTTTTTTTTTTTTTTAAGAGTAATGGTTCCTGTAGAAGTCTTGACTATCAAAGTCATTTCTCTTGCCCGTTTTAGTGAAAATGCATGGTATTTTTCATCTATAACTGAGATTATCTTTATGAGCTGTCAGTGGCACGGTAACACTTTGTGATACAAATCTAGGACTCTCAATGCTGTGGGTCAGAGATTACAATAAAAATGAATGTTGATTGCAGAAGTGACATACTTTCTAGATTTTTAGAGAACATTAAACTGATCACAGATAAAATAGTGACACATAGTTTTAGGTTTTAATTAACCATCATCTCAATTGATGAGAAAAAATATCCAGAACTTTATAGGTTTCAGTGAGACCAGATTCCAGTTCCATGACTCTCTGAGCTGGGAACATTCATTTATGTGTCCAGTTTTTGTGTGTGGCTAACTTGGCTCAGCTTTAATCTCCCCATCTGTGTAGTAGGTCTGTCACTACATCACACAGTTGTTGGGAGGATTGAAAGTCCTCTTGATATATACATGTCTCCTGCAGTTCCTGGCTCCACAGTAGCTGATGTAGAACAAGTTTTTATTGTAAGAAAACTGTTCTCAAGCAGATAGGTCGACTTTATTCAATTCACATGCCAGCTACATGTGATTTAAGTTACTTATCCTCCTTTGACTCTCAGTTTCTTTACATGCAAAATGAACATCATACTGTTCATCATTCAGGGTTATTGTGAGGAAAAGTGATGACATATTTAAAATAAGCCTTGGAGATGCCAGCGTTGTGGTGCAGGGGGTTAATTCCATGGCAATCCAAATGTGACCTTTTCTCTGCTATCTCAGAACCTACAATCAGGGTGAGAAAGAGAACTCATCCAAAGCTCACATTTAAAAAAAAAAAAAAAGATTTACTTATTTTTTCAAAGACAGAGTTACACAGAAGGAGTGAGGGAGATTGACAGAGTGAGAGTGAGAGCGAGAACGAGAGAAAGATTGAGAGAGATCTTCTATCCACTGGTTTACTCCCCATATGGCCACAATAGCTCAGGCCATGCCAGGCTGAAGCCAGGAGCCTGAAACTCATCTGCATCTCCCATGTGGGTGGTAGGGGCCCAAATACCCTAAAGGAATACATGAATGAGTGATTGAGATGGTAATAGAACATAACTGGGCAACATCTGAAGAAATGGAGGAGGTTGTTGGGTGTAAAGTCCATACCTAGGAGAGTGCACTGAGAGATGGTAGAGTTGCTCATGGTTTGGGACTTCCAGGGGGAAGTGTGATGTTTTTATGCAGGAGGAGGAAGGATGTAAAGGAAGAAATGCAGGGAGAAAGGAAGACGTTTGGCAGAAAATTGTCGTGGAGTATTGGAAAGAGGAAATAGCTGTTAAGTGACTTGATAAAAAAATTGTGTGTTTATTTTCATGATTTATAGATTGGTCATCTTGCTGTTTTTTTTTTAAACTGATTTACAATATTTTTATTTCTAGGATGTATTGTCCACTTACTTATACAAACATATGTACGAAAAATGAACAAAGAAACATTCATGATTTAGCCTTTATTTTGTCTTCCTTCTCTAGGACAGCCTCCCTTTTATTAGTTTCTTTCACTGACTTTTTATTTATTTGGTCAAAAATCCAATACTAGTTTCTTGTGGTTCTCCACCCTGAAATAATTTTGTCTCCTTAGCATCTCCTAGGATGAATTGAGGCTAATTGCTTATGGTTTCCAGCACTGGCTTACTCATGCCACATAAGTGAGCAGGGAGATTCTTCACAGAAGAGACCTGTGCTGACCACCATCAGATGCTGTGTGATGGCAGGGCCGAGGAACCAGCTGGATGTCTGTATGTTTAGTGTTTTTCTGTCTCTAACCTTTTCTTTTTGCATTATTCTAAGCCTAGATATAATTCACAAAACATAAAATTCACCATTTTAAACTGTACACTTGCATGCTTTTCAGTATCTTCACTTTGTTGTGCCACCATCACCACTAACTCCAATACATTTTTGTCACCCCCAAAAGAAGCCCTGTGCCTGTTAGTTCTTAGTCCCAAATTCTTATATTTCCGGTTACTGTTATGGATTTGTGTACTGGACATTTCAAGTACATGATATAGTACAATATGTGATCTTTTGTGTTTGGCTTCTTTTGCTTAATATTTTCATGGTTTGTTTGAAGCCTGTTTAGAGCTGTGGGAATCTCAAATAGTATTTGGAATAACACACCATTATTCAGAAACAACATGCTTAGAGGAAAAAATGGAACCAGAAAAAAAAAAGGCATTGATAGCCCAAATTACAATTTATTCTACCAGAGGAGGCCTCAAGTAAATATTCTCATGTGTAAGTCATAGGAATCTATCATTACAGCAAAAAAAAAAAAAAAGAGGGCCGGCGCTGTGGCTCACTTGGTTAACCCTCTGCCTGCGGTGCCGGCATCCCCTATGGGCGCCGGGTTCTCTTCCCGGATGTTCCTCTTCCAGTCCAGTTCTCTGCTGTGGCCCCGGGAAGGCAGTGGAGGATGGCCCCAGTGCTTGGGCGCCTGCACCTGCGTTGGAGACCAGGAAGAAGTACCTGGCTCCTGGCTTTGGATCAGCGTAGCTCCGGCCGTGCTGGCCATTTGGGGGGTGAACCAACGGAAAGACCTTTCTCTCTGTCTTTCTCTCTCACTGTCTCACTCTATCTGTCAAAAAAAAAAAAAAAAATCACAAGATGGAAACTTGGGTAATCAAAATTTGTATCTTTTTTCCTTGTATAGCTTGTTTGTTTAAGTTTTAAATGCTTATCCTTCATATGCAGTTGCTATGAATATTGTTCATTTGTAGACCAATTGTGAAATCTTGTAAAAAAACCTTGAGGCCAACATTAGCCAATTGTGCTTTGTGTTCTATTGTTTCAGGTAGATAAAATATCATTGCTAAAGGTATATCATTAAGAAGTTTAAATAATTATAGATTACTTTTCCTTCCATTAATTGTATATAATTTCATATTTTACAAAATTCCTCAGCTTTAGTTCAAGTTTAGCTGTCTTAAACCTATCTAAAATTCCAGACTTGATCTTCGCCAAAAGGCCAAAAAGCAATGACCCTGCTAAAATTCTGTATGTGGTTTTTTGTTGTAAACCATGATAATGGCAAGTTAATAACAGTGTATTTTTGTTACTATCTAAGATCACTGCTGTCACCCTGACACATGGAATGAGAACTTCATTTGTGGTGTCTGATCTCTGGCAACTTATACTTGAATACATGCAAGTGGTTATCATGGAATGTGAAGCATTTACAGCATATCTCATTAAATGCAGGAGGCATTATTAATTACAAGGTTGGAAAAGGCGATTTTCTATATTTGAGAATTAAAGATGTCATCTTAAATTGCATTCAGTAGTAAAAATATACCAAACTCTGATTATTCTAGGAAAGAAAATTACAAAAAATGTTGGCTGGAAATATTTATTTATTGAGGTCTACCCAATAACAAACTGCACTGGGAAAGTTACTGTAAAGTATGGTGAGTGAGAGCTAAAGGCTGTGGGGTCAGATGGCTTTGGTTTGAATCTTGGCTGAGAAAATTGCTATTTGTGTGCTAATGGTGGAAACAGGAGTGCAGCATTCCATGTGATTAAGGATTGGAGGGAATCAAGTTAACTAAGTCATCTATTCCATGCCTGGCGCATTGTGGGCGCTCAATCAATATTAGCCTTGTTGTTGTTAGTATTGTTGTTATTGTAATTTAATTACTATATCCATTACTTGAGGAAAGTGGTGGTACCTACATATTTGACATGAGGAATTGAGGCTTTAAGTCATCAAGAGGTTTGCTGAGAGCAATTGTTCTCACCCAAGCATGATCTTGACCCCAAGGAGACCTTTGGCAATGTCTTGAGAGATGTTTTGGTTGGCACAGCTAGGTGTGGAGGCACTACTGGCATCCTGTAGGAAGGGGCCAGGGATGCTGCCGAACAGTCGACAGTGCACAGGATAGCTCTGCAGCCAAGGATTCTCCAGCCCCAAATGTCAGTGGTGCCAGGGATGAGATAGCCTGTCATAGAGTCGTGAACCTGTAGGTCCGTCAGTTGGGTCTTAGCCAGCTTTTCTGATTCATGAGTTTACACTGTCTCCACAAAAACCATTCTGTTTCTTCAGAAGA
This sequence comes from Lepus europaeus, assembly GCF_033115175.1. Lineage (NCBI taxonomy): Eukaryota > Metazoa > Chordata > Mammalia > Lagomorpha > Leporidae > Lepus > Lepus europaeus. Next base: position 44,135,581 of record NC_084835.1, read on the forward strand.
ATCCAGGAGTGAGATCAAAGTCCATTTTCTTTTTAACAGAGAGATATCTTCCATCTGCTGATTTATTCTACCAGTCTGCAACAACCAGGGCTGGGCCAGGCCAAAGCCAAAATCTCAGAACTCAATCTAGGTCTCCTACGAGCGAGGCAGTGGTGCAAGTTTTACTTGAGCTGTCACCTGCTACCTCCCGGAGTGTGCATTAGCAGGAAGCTGAACTCAAGCATAGAGCTGAGACTTGAACTAAGGCGCTCCAGTGTTGAATGTGGATATCCCATGTGGCACCTTTGAAAAAAAAAAAAAAAGATTTATTTATTTATTTGAAAGGCAGAGTTACAGAGGGGCAGAGGCAGAGACAGAGAGGTCTTCCATCCGATGGTTCTCTCTTCAAATGGCTGGAGCTGAGCCCACCCAAGCCAGGAGCCAGGAGCTTCTGGGTCTCCCACGCAGGTGCAGGGGCCCAAGGACTTGGGCCATCCTCTACTGCTTTCCCAGGCCATAACAGAGAGCTGGATCAGAACTGGAGCATTCAGGACTAGAACTGGCACCCATATGGGATGCCGACACTCAAGACGGAGGCTTTACCCCTCTGCCACAGTGCCATGTCTCCCTCAAAGTGTCATTTAACTGCCACACCATATATCTGCCCTGTAAAGTCCATTTTTGGCAAGTCTTTTTAATTTTTAAAGTAACTCCATGGATTGAGACTCAGATACCGTCTCATAGGAGTGGTGATAAGCCAAGTATTGATGTCCCAGGGAGATGTATCCATTCATTTTTCACCACTCACTCATGTATTGACCCATCATTGGCCATTAATTCTCCTGCCACTTAGCAAACACCAACTCTGTGTTCGTACATGGTCTTTCTTCTCATCCACCTTCTGTTTTGCCAGCCACACATTATTCAGAAATTAAAGATAACATTTTCAAAATGTAGCATAAGAAATGGCAGAAAAAGTCTTCAATATACAAAAATCCATTGTGTGAAGCTTTGTGTTTGGAGACTTTATCCTGATTCCATTCCTTTATTCATTGACTTCTGAAACACATTTGTGGACTGTCATCTTCTTGCCATGGACTGGCACCATGTGCTCCTCAAGGAACTCTGCCCTTTGTCTTTCCCTGAATCTTGATGTTGATTTGCAGTTTCATCATTTCTGCTTCTGGCAAAAATCTTTTCAGAAGCAGGAACTGTGTTGGTTTATGTCTCATAAAACTCAGGGAAGTAAGGGTTACTGCTTGGACAAGGAATCTCCTTAAATATTTCTCCACACTGTGATTTATTTTTAGTAACTATTTTAGTATGAAATAGTTTACTGGGTTTTGTGGGAAGTATCACAAACTATTCTGTCACCAAAAATAAATAAATAAATGCATGACTAACATCGGTTTTAATAAAGCAGTTCTATTCTGATAGAAATTCCTTTAATAGAGAGCAAGCAGATTTTCAGATAAGCAAATGCACACATCTCTCATGATAATTCTGAAGCCTTGATTTTTTAACAGTTTGTAGTTTTATGAATAAGCAAGAATGGCTGCTGCTATTATCTTCATGAACTCTATTGATTCAATAGCTCATAGTTTTTTTTTGGTTCGGGTTGTTGTTGTTAGCCATAAATTCCCCCCAGTGAGGAAGAGGTAAACAGTTTCCTTGATGTTGGGAAGTCCCTTCCTTCAAAATGTACATTCATCATGAATGAGCAAGTTTGGAAGATTGGTGGGGGTTTCCTTTTTTTTTTTTTTTTTTTTAAACTTTAATTTTCATTTCTGTTCTGGTCTAAAATAAACAGAAGAATGGCAGAGGCAGAAGTGCTCTGTGTACTTCAGAATGTATTTATGGAAGAACTTACGTTCTTGGCACCAAAAAGCACTCACTGGTCATTCTCGTGCTGGAGTCTGAACTGTTAAAATAGTTTAAATGCACATGCACTGGCCGAGCAGTTTCATTTGTTTGCTCATGAGGTACCTAACTCTGTGATCCTTTTGCAGTTCTGAAAACACATAAACACTACTTTTGGCAGAGAACATACTCTCTTCCTTCCCTTCCTCTCTGTGCTTCTTGCATGTCCCACATTTTCATGGTTAAATCTCTTTAAAAATATATGCACTAGCGCATGGAGTTGCTCTTCTGTTTACTCATTTTGCTTGAATTCTAGAAAGTTGACGGTCAAAAATGCAATTAAGAATTGATTGTTAGGGCCGGTGCCATGGCTCAATAGGATAATCCTCCGCCTGTGGAGCCGGCACACCAGGTTCTAGTCCCGGTCGGGGCGCTGGATTCTGTCCCAGTTGCCCCTCTTCCTGTCCAGCTCTCTGCTGTGGCCCGGGAGTGCAGTGGAGGATGGCCCAAGTCCTTGGGCCCTGCACCTGCATGGGAGACCAGGAGAAGCACCTGGCTCCTGCCTTTAGATCAACGCAGTGCACTGGCCGCAGTGGCCATTGTGGGGTGAACCAACGGTAAAGGAAGACCTTTCTCTCTGTCTCTCTCTCTCAGTGTCCACTCTGCCTGTCAATATAAAAAAAAAATTGATTGTTTCAAAATATGATTTGCTTTTGTGATATATGAGGGCAAGATTTTTTTTTTTTTTAATTTGACCCTAATACATCTGCTTTCAGCTTTTTTTAAGCTCTGCTTTCTAGGAGCCTCTTCAGCAATCAAGGGGACCCTGGGGACAGAGACTGTCCTCAGTGAAGAAGCTCTGAATACCAAGAATATATGCGTGCTGGCTTTCTTGGGAAAGAGATGGCAGTCTTAAACTTCCCTATACCTGATGCTCTCCCTTGAACATGGAAAGCTTTGAAATGACTTTGTTCTGCTTCTCAGAGCCATGCAACTCTGTTAGGGTATAGATGGAAGTCGTAGATGGAGGTCAGCCTCTCAAGCCCACGTATCTTACTAGTGGGTCTACATCTGGTTTCTGAGGAGAACGTGTCATGTCCCTGGTGTACTGTGGATACAGGTGGTACAGTGACCATTGGCTGACTCCTCATGCTTCATCTATTTAAACTAACAAGAAACTGAGTCTGTAACATGACATAATTTGTCTTGTAACTTTTTTTATGGACTTATAATTTCCTTTTGCCTTCTTAGCCAAGCAATTCAAATCATGTTTCTTAACTTCCTTCTATTTCTTCCTCATTTGTAATTTTTGGTTCTTGTTTAGATGGAAACTAGGATTTTAAAGTAATTAATATTTTGACAATTATTATTTTAATGTCAATTGTAAATGTACCACTAAATGGTAATATTCTAAAGGCATTCCAAATGATTCCTTTAACTCTGATTATTTAAAGTTTTTTTTTTTTTCTTGCATGTTTGGAAAAAAAGCAACTGTTTTCCTGTTATCTAATGTCACAGCAAATCATATCTACCTTTTGGTTTCTCTCATAATGATTAAGGACGTTTGGAATCATGCATTTTAATAGTTTGTTTATTTGCCTATTGTCATCTTTTCTACTGTATGCTATAAGGGCAAGAAGAATGATAGTTTTACTCACAATACCCCACTACTTATGGTATATATAGGTAATCTATAGTTAGTGAAAAATATTTTTTTAGAATAATGGCTTATAGAACTGTTTTATTTTTTCCATTTAATGTAGAATAGTTGTGTAAAGATTACTTTTCAAAGCAAATTTTGGGTGCAGGATGTAGGATATCTATCAACAGTAGTAAACTTATTTTTTTAAACCAAGTGATTCCTTTTAATATTCTTTTAGTGAGAGGTTTTATTTTTCAAGGAACAATTCATTTGACAATAAGACAAGTTTTTTGAGAAACAAAAACATTTATAATTTGAAGAAATTTTCCCAAGAAAAATGTTTGGTGACCATTATAAACTTGTACCTGTAACTGTTAAGGAATATGGACCTTTATAGGGGAGTTTGTGAACCGTAAGCCAAGAATCAAGGTTAAGAGCCCATATGCACAGCCTCTCTTAATTTTTAGATCGGATTTACAGCAGTTTATGAGGATGATGATTTTTTGCAGGAAGTGCAAGACTGAAGTGTCAGACTCAAAGCGAGGCAAATGCTATCCACTAAAGGATTTAATTCTTGCCTCTGTTTTCTATGGGGGATTTTCTACAAATAACAAGATTCTGATAGTTTAAAGATGGAGCTCTTTTCCTTAAAACCCTGTGAGCCTATGGACTTGTAATCAAAACCGCAATTATTGTTAGTTTGGTTCCATGTGTAATTAAGACAGAAAGAAATACAAGCCAGTAAAATGAGTAACACAGGGAAGTTCTGATGTACAGCTTCCTTTTGAAGACGGTTTTACACATTCATGCCTATCTAGTTCTCTGTTGAAGATTCTTATCTTGAGTACATAGATTGTTCAGAATGTTCAAGTCAAGGAAAATAACTAATGGGGCTTTCGTATCTTGGGGGAGCCCCTAAGAAGGAATTTCTGGCTGGGTCAAATCTCTCTTAACTTCCACGATTTCACCCACCATTTTTGTTGGTGGTCTTATTGCCTGACTTCCTTTTTATTTAACATTCCTGTGGTCCATTGTAGCTCTCTGTAGCTATGTTAGGGAAGACCTAACACATATCTGTCCTAAGGAAAGCTTTGATGTTATTTGCTGGCCTTTAGCAAGCTCACAACCTCTTCTTCCTTATTCATTTTGATTAATGAAAAATTCAGAATTATGTTAGGAGATGGTCAGCCTGAGTTATTATTGCTTTGATGTAATTAGTGATCAAATATTGGCTAATACCCAAAGCAGATTCATGAACTGTGCTTAATTTTATGTTTCCCGTCTCAAAGGCAGCTGTTGAACAAAGACCTTTTATGTCGATTAAAGCCAATTAATAAATGGAAATGTAATTTTCTTTCTTGCATGCCCATGATGGAATTTGGTGAGTTGTGCCTGCCTACAAAATATGTATAGGCAACACCTTCATTGGCTAAGTGTAATAATTAAATCAGAACACTTCTTACTGAACTTCCATGGTGGAGAAACCGCTTTGATACATTTATTTGGGCCAAAGGGTTCTTTCTGTGGCTCTGGACCTCATTGAGGCAGCTGATCTTTCAGGGTCCCAGTTTGGAGTAATGTGGACACAGTGGTGCTTTTCTAGCGTTGATCTGCAGGGCTGTGTGTTTGGTGACTAAGAGGAGTGCTTCTGAGTGCCCCAGACTTTAGGAGCTGGCCGTGTGTGTGGTGGCTCTGTTTATTGATTTGGTAAACTAGAAAGCTACTTAGTGAATCTTTGAACTTTTTTTTTCTGAGAAGATGAGGATACTTCAAAACATTTGTGGGAAAATTAGAATTATAACTTTACTTTGATGCAAAAATTTTTGATATCTATGCTTTATTTTGTAATATGTGGTTTTTTTTTTTTTTTTTTTTTTTTTTTTTTTTTTGACAGGCAGAGTGGACAGTGAGAGAGAGACAGAGAGAAAGGTCTTTCTTTTGCCGTTGGTTCACCCTCCAATGGCCGCCGCGGTAGGCGCGCTGCGGCCAGCACACCGCGCTGATCCGATGGCAGGAGCCAGGTGCTTCTCCTGGTCTCCCATGCGGGTGCAGGGCCCAAGCACTTGAGCCATCCTCCACTGCACTCCCGGGCCACAGCAGAGAGCTGGACAGGAAGAGGGGCAACCGGGACAGGATCGGTGCCGCGACCGGGACTAGAACCCGGTGTGCCGGCGCCGCAAGGCGGAGGATTAGCCTAGTGAGCCGCGGCGCCGGCCATAATATGTGTTTTTTATGAACTTTTTGAAAACACTTCTTGTGTATATGTGTATTATTTAAGGGAAGCTGCAGGTAGGGAGGCAGGTGGGTCACATAATCTGATTTTTTTCTTTTAAAGATTTATTTATTTACTTGAAAGAGTTACACAGAGAGAGGAGAGGCACAGAGAGAGAGAGAAAGAGAGAGAGGTCTTCCATCTGATGGTCCATTCCCCAATTACCTAATTGGCTGCAACAGTTGGAGCTGCGCCGATCTGAAGCCAGGAGCCAGGAGCCTCTTCTGGGTCTCCCACGCGGGTGCAGGGGCCCAAGGACTCGGCCATCTTCCACTGCTTCCCAGGCCATAGCAGAGAGCTGAACCGGTAGTGGAGCAGCTGGGTCTCAAACCAGTGCCCATATGGGATGCTGGTGCCCCAGGCTAACCCGCTGCACCACACTGTTGGCCCCCAGATTTGTTTCTAAAAGGTCATTAGTGCGGCATTGTAGAGTAGAGATAAAACAAGGATGGGTAAGGTAAAATGAGACTGGGGACAAAATAAATCCATAGGTGGTGGCTAAGGGGCTCTTGTATTAATCCAACTGGGAGACAATTGTTTACCATTAGGTTCTAAGAGTAGATGTTGTAAACGGATGTATTTGAGAGAGATTTGGGAGCGAATTTCAACAGGGCCTGGAAACATATTACTATGGGGCATGAAGGGTGTTTAAAATTCTTTTGTCCCCTCCACTCACAGGGACAAAAAATCTGTTGTGCTGGTCAGCCTGTTTTGCAAATAAAAGCCATAGAATAAATAGCTAGCATCCTCACTATCTGAAATAGTCCTTAAATGACTAACACAGTTTCTGAGTAGTCAGAATCTCCGAAAACATCTTAATTAATACCGTCAGGAACCGTGTAGTGTGTGATGGAAAAATTGCATGTGGAATAAGACTCAAGTTGGGAGTTTGTAGCTTTTTAAAATTCTAAGGCAAGAGTTGAGCTGTAGCTTGATCTCAACCAGTATTGCTGTGTCTTTGGTTTGCTCTCCTGATCTCTTCTCAGTTAGCCTTTTGGGCAGCATGACTCAGGGATCATTTTGGATGCCAGAACAATAATTTTCTAAATAACAACCCTTGGTGCTTAGAAGGGTTAAACTAAGGATGCCCAGAGGCCTCATGTGTGATCTGGGTGCATCTTAGACATTGAGCCCAACTGATTTGTCATGTGATTCCTTTATAAGGCTGTTGTTCATAATAAAATGTGTTGTGATAGAACTTATAAATTAAAAATAAAAACCCACAGAGTCATGTGAATGTGTGTAAACATCAATGAACTAAGTATATTCTTTATATAACATATTATATAAAGAAGTTGTGAATAGTCTTCATTGCTTAAATAGCTTTTAGCAACCATTGAACAGGCCTATTTTTAAAAAATTTATTTTTTAAGGAATACAACTTCCATAAGTACAACTTTAGGAATAGAGTTATTCTTCCCACCATACCAGCCTCCTGCCCACACTCCCACCCCTCCTCCTCCCTTTCCCCTTTCCAGTCCCATTCTCCATTAAGATTCATTTTCAATTAACTTTGTACACAGAAGACCCACTCTATACTAAGTAAGGATTTCAACAGTTTGCATGTGTGCACGCGTGCACACACACACACACACACTGAGAACTAGTTTTATAATTAACTCTCATAACATAGTTCATTGAGGTCAGAGGTCCTGCATGGGGAATTAGTGCACCGTGACTCCTGTTGTTAATTTAACAATTAACACTCTTATGTATGACGTCAGTGATTACCCAAAGCTCTTGACATGAGCTGCCTAGGCTATGGAAGCCTTTTGAGTCCACAAACTCCATCAGTATTTGGACAAGGCCATAAGCAAAGTGGAAGTTCTCTCCTCCCTTTAGAGAAAATTATATGAACAGGCCTATTTTTTAAGTCATCTTGCTGTATTAGGTCAGATACTGTACTAAGAACATCAAAGTTTATGTTAACAACTATATTGTTTACCCTTTAGAAAGTAAGCATCACAAATCAAAACCACAATGAGGTTTCACCTCACCCGGTTAGAATAGCTTTCATACAGAAATCAACAAAGAACAAATATTGGCAATGATGTGGGGAAAAAGGAACCCTAATTCACTGTTGGTAGGAATGTAAACTGGTAAAGCCACTATGGAAGACAATATGGAGATACCTCAGAAATCTGAATATAGACCTACCATATGACCCAGCCATCCCACTCCTGGGAATTATCAAAGGGAAATGAAATCAGCATATGAAAGAATTATCTATACCTCCATGTTTATTGCAGCTCAATTTACAATAGCTAAGAAATGGAATAAACTCAAATGCCCATCAATTGAAGACTGGATAAGGAAATTTTTGATATATGTATACCATGGAATACTACACAGTGGTTAAGGAAACCCCAAAAAACAAAATCTGGTCATTTGCAACAAAATGGATGAAACTGGAAACATCATTCTTAGTGAAATAAGCCAATCCCAAAAGGACAAATACCATTTGTTCTCCCTGACCTGTGATACTTAATAGAGCACCTAAAAAGCAACCTACAGAAGTGAAATGGATGCTTTGAGAAGCAATGACTTGAACAGCCCTTGTCTAGACTGTTGAGGAACATTTTTTTTTTTTCATACTATTTGTTGAACTCTTTACTTAACATAGAGTTAATTAGATGTGTATAAAGTTAATTGAAAATAGATTTTAGTAAAAAATAAGAATGAGAATAGGAGAGGGAGAAGGAAGGGGAGTGGGAGAGTGGGTGGGAGGGGGGTGTGGTGGGAAGAATCACCGTGTTCCTTAAGTTGTACTTGTGAAATGTATGAAGTTTGTATTCCCTAATTTAAAAGGTTTCTGGTGGGGAGGGGGAGTAAGAATCAGTTTTATGGCATTCTAAAATTCTTAAGATGGTATCTTGAACATTGTTTAAAATTATTTCGATTTTGTAAGAGCAGAGATTCTTTCACAGATTTCTCTTCCTTTGCTTAGCTCTTTAGTCCTGGTAATTTCTGAGATTTCTGCTTAAGTTTATACATGCAGATCTAGTTTCTGTTAGAAGTCTCTTAGGATTAAAGGAGGTAAGGAAGTTTGTCTTTAGGGACTGGTGTTGTAGTACAGCTCCAGATTGAAGTGCTTGTTCTAGCGCTGACTGCTCTGCTTCCAAATCTAGCTCCCTGCTAATGTTCGGGAAAGCAGTGGAAGATGGCCCAAATACTTGGGGCTCTGGCACCCATGTGGGAGACCCAGATGGAATTCCTGGATCCTGGCTCCAGCCTGGCCCAGCCCTGGCCAGTGCAGCTATTTGGGGGAGTGAACAAGCTCATGGATGATCTCTCTGTATTTCTCTCTCTCCTGTCACTCTGCCATTCAAATAAATAAATCTTATTTTTCCATGTTCACCTTCAGTTTTCTTTTATTTTTTTGTAAGATGATTATTCATTTTAAGCAGATTCATCTACATTGCACCTCTAGCCTTGGACCTTGAACTTGGAATTGGCTCACCTGAAGTACTAGATGTTGTTCACAAGCTTACTACAGATTTTGATATCTTATTGCAAGAGTTGATACTGAGAGTAACAGAGGCCAGTGTGTAGGGATAATTCAAGTAGCTTTAACTACTGTTTGCCAATTTATTCCTTTACTAAATATTGAGTCATACTTTGTATTAAAGGTAGTTAATTTTTCCATTCAATTCTTAAAGCCTTTGACACCAAGTTCAAACTGTGTACTAGGTTTTTGGATTATTGTTCAATATGGCCTTATGCAGTCCAAAAATTTATTTGATGGTAATATGCTAAGCCTTTGGAATTAAATACTAGTTAATATTAAAAATAACCCTTTTGGGGTACATATTGTAGCACAGTGGATTAAGCTATTGCATGTGATGCCTGATTCCATATTGGAGACCCTGGGATTAAGTCCTGCATTTGCTTCTAATCCAGCATCCTGTAAGTGTGCCTCTGACATGAAGCAAATTATCCTCAAGTACCTGGGTAACCCATGTGGGAGACCCAGATGGAGTTCCTGACCCCTGGCTTTTGCCTGGCCTGGTGCAGACATTAGGGGAGTAAAACAGTGTATGGAAGAATCAATCAATCTCTGCCCCCCTCCCTCCTTCTCTCTGTCCCTCTTTCTCTGTCACTCTTTTTTTCAAATAAATAAAAATAAGTAAACTTAAAAAGGGGAGAACTACTTTAAAAATAACCTTCTTTTAAACTTTTATTTAATAAATATAAATTTCCAAAGTATAATTTTCAGATTATAGCAGCTTTTACCCCCCATAACCACTCTCCCAACTGCAACCATCCCATCTCCTACTCCCTCTTCCGTTCCATTCTTCTTCATGATTCATTTTCAATTATCTTTATATACAGAAGATCAACTTAGTATATACTAAGTAAAGATTTCAACAGATGCACCCACACAGACACACAAAGTATGGAGTACTGTTTGAGTACTAGTTATATCGTTAATTCACATAGTACAACAAATTAAGGACAGAGATCCTACATGGGGAGTAAGTGAAGAGTGACTCCTGTTGTTGATTTAACAGTTGACACTCTTATTTATGATGTCAGTAATCACCTGAGGCTCTTGTCATGAGCTGCCAAGGCTATGGAAGCCTCTTGAGTTCGCCAACTCCAGTCTTATTTAGACAAGGCCATAGTCAAAGTGGAAGTTCTCTCCTCCCTTCAGAGAAAGGTACCTCCTTCTTTGATGGCTCATTCTTTCTGCTGGGATCTCACTCACAGAGATCTTTCATTTAGGGTTTTTTTTTTTTTTTTTTTTTTCCCACAGTGTCTTGGCTTTCCATGCCTGTGAAACTCATGGGCTCTTCAGCCAGATCCGAATGCCTTAAGGGCTGATTCTAAGTGCTGTTTAGGACATCTGCCATTCTATGAGTCTGCTGTGTATCCTGCTTCTCATGTTGGATTGTTCTCTCCTTTTTAATTCTATCAGTTAGTATTAGCAGACACTAGTCTTGTTTATATGATCCCTTTGACGCTTAATCCTATCATTATGATTAACTATGAACTGAAACTGATCACTTTGACTAGTGAGATGGCATTGATACATGCCACCTTGATAGGATTGAATTGGAATCCCCTGGCACATTTCTAACTCTACCGTTAGGGGCAAGTCTGAGTGAGCATGTGCCGAACTGTACATCTCCTCCCTCTCTTAATCCCACTCTTATATTTAACAGGAATCACTTTTCAGTTAAATTTAAACACCTAAGAATAATTGTGTGTTAAAGAGCTCAACCAATGGTATTAAGTAGAACAAACAAACAAACAAAAAAAAAACTAAAAGGAATAAAGTAGTAAGTTGTTTGTCGACAGTCAGGACAAGGGCTGATCAAGTCATTGTTTCCCATAGTGTCCATTTCACTTCAACAGGTTTCCTTTTTGGTGTTGGGTTAGTTGTCACCGACCAGGGAGAACATATGATATTTGTCCCTTTGGGACTGGCTTATTTCACTCAGCATGATGTTTTCCAGATTCCTCCATTTTGTTGCAAATGACCGGATTTCATTTTCTTTTACTGCTGTATAGTATTCTGTAGAGTACATAGCCCATAATTTCTTTTTCCAGTCTTCTGTTGATGGGCATTTAGGTTGATTCCATGTCTTAGCTATTGTGAATTGAGCTGCAATAAACATTGAGGTGTAGAGAACTCTTCTATTTGCTAATTTAATTTCCTTTGGGTAAATTCCAAGGAGTGGGATGGCTGGGTTGTATGGTGGCTTTACCAGTTTGCATTCCCACCAATAGTGGATTAGTGTCCCTTTTTCCCCTCATCCTCGCAGCATCTGTTGTTGGTAGATTTGTGTATGTGAGCCATTCTAAGTGTAGTGAGGTGAAACCTCATTGTGGTTTTGATTTGCATTTCCCTGATTGCTAGTGATCCTGAACTTTTTTTCATGTGTTTGTTGGCCATTTGGATTTCCTCTTTTGAAAAATGTCTGTTGAGGTCTTTGGCCCATCTCTTAAGTGGATTGTTTATTCTGTTGTTGTGGAGTTTCTTGATCTCTTTGTAGATTCTGGTTATTATTCCTTTATTGGTTGCATAGTTTGCAAATATTTTTTCCCATTGTGTCAGTTGCCTCTTCACTTTGCTGTTTCTTTTGCAGAACAGAAACTTCTCAATTTGATGTAATCCCAATAGTTAATTTTGGCTTTGACTGCCCGTGCCTCCAGAGTCTTTTCAAAAAGTCTTTGCCTGTACCTATATCTTGCAGAATTTTTCCAATGTTCTCTAATAATTTGATGGTGTCAGGTCATAGATTTAGATCTTTAATCCATGTTGGGTGGATTTTTGTATAAGGTATAAGGTAAGGGTCTTGCTTCATCCTTCTGTATGTGGAAATCCATAAAAAACTACCTTAATACACCAGTTTTGACTAATTCTTATGAGTATATATATTGCTTTATATATGTTGAATCCTTTCTCAGCTTAAAAATCATTACTAGTGTTCGGTGTTGTGGCGCAGTGGGTTAATGCCCTGGCCTGAAGTACCAGTATCCCACATGGGCACCGGTTCGAGACCTGGCTGCTGCACTTCCAGTCCAGCTCTCTGCTATGGCCTGGGAAAGCAGTTCAAGATGGTCCCGGTCCTTGGGCCCCTGCACCCATGTAGGAGACCCGGAAGAAGCTCCTGGCTCCTGGCTTCTGATTGGCACAGTTCTGGCCGGCTGTTGCAGCCAATTGGGGAGTGAACTATCAGATGGAAGACCTCTCTCTCTCTCTCTCTGCCTCTCTTTCTCTCTCTGTGTAACTCTGACTTTCAAATAAATAAATAAATCTTTAAAAAAATAAAAATTGGCCTGCGCCGCGGCTCACTAGGCTAATCCTCCGCCTTGTGGCGCCGGCACACCGGGTTCTAGTCCCGGTCGAGGCACGGGATTCTGTCCCGGTTGCCCCTCTTCCAGGCCAGCTCTCTGCTGTGGCCAGGGAATGCAGTGGTGGATGGCCCAAGTCCTTGGGCCCTGCACCCCATGGGAGACCAGGAGAAGCACCTGGCTCCTGGCTTCGGATCAGCGCGGTGCGCCGGCTGCAGCGCGCCTACCGCGGCGGCCATTGGAGGGTGAACCAACGGCAAAAGTAAGACCTTTCTCTCTGTCTCTCTCTCACTGTCCACTCTGCCTGTCAAAAATAAAATAAAAAAAAATAATAAAAAAAATAAAAATCATTACTAGTGTCAAGAAGATAATAATGCCTTCCTCCAAGGTCCACTGTGATGGGCAAATGAGCTCATGTTTTGAATATCTACAATGTACAGGCATCACTGGGACTGCAACAGGAAATGAAACCAAGTCCTTGCCTGTGTGGAGCTTAATTCTACTTGATATTTGTAAAGCATGTTAGAAATAATCCCTAAACAGTAGCTCTAATTATTTCTACCTACAAATTGGCTATCATTTGTGTCCTAAAGTATGTTGTGACATGAATTGAGAACGTTCATATTTTGAATTTGAATTCAAGTGAGGATGTTAAGTATTTTCTGCGGCATATGCTGCACATTAATTTTAAGGTTCTAGAGCTGTGGTTCTCAATTCTGCACACCAGGATGACCTGAGGAACTCTGGAAAAACTAAAATACCATTGTTGGTAGGCTGCCCTCAGAGACTCTGATGATTGGTCTAAGGTGGGGCACTGGTATTTTTGTAAAAGCTCCTGAGATAATTCTATTGGATACCTGAGACTGAGACTCTGCTTTATAGGTGGAAATATCTTGTGACTATATGTGTACTATGGTTAATGATGGATTTACTTTTTAGATATCATGATATATAGCTTGATTTAGCTCACTCTGCCATTAGCTGTGGATTGACCAAGTTTGATGATAAGTTTCAGAAGAAACTATGTGGCTTTAGAGAATCAGTATATGGACTATAGGCATCACTGCCACTGTGTGTTTGTCATTTTGCCATGTAGACCTCGGCATTTTTATCTGTAAAGGCAATGAGAGTGTCTGCCAAAGCTAGCACTTTGCTGTTCTATAATATGTGTTTCATGCCCCAGTGTATGAATTATCTGTTAGCAGGACAGTTTACAGATCTGTTCCCTTGGTATTTCCCTACCAGCCAGTCACACACATATGGACATTTGGCCAGAACTTGCAGGCTCATCGGCTAGCACACAGCTAGCTCACTCTTGAGAGAATTTGGGTAAAGATGCAAATGTCGTTATCATCTGTGAAGTCAAGAGTGATGAAGCTGGAAAAGCAGGCTAGAGGATTACCTTTGGACCACGTGTGAGCTGAGGAAGACCGTGTGCAGATGAGACTTGGTAGAATAGGTGTGTAAGGCAGGGTGCAGGTTCTGTAGGCTAGCACCCAGATGACCCGTGAGAAAGGTGTCAAGAGCTTTGTGCTGACCTGGTCCCAGTAGCAGTCTCTAGAGGCCTATGTATATTGAATTCTTGTCCTTGGGCAACTATGAGATTGCCCGATTTTTCTTTATCTTTTCTCCAGTGGTTTCTTTCCTTTTGCAACTCCAAATGTTTCCAGTAGAACATGTCCCATAGGTTAGTAGAAATGTTTCAGTAACCAATGGGGCAATATTAAAAATAGAAATGGGGTGAGGAGAATAAGCAAAATAGTGTAATGTTTTGGAAAGAATGAGGATAGTAAATTATAGTCTTAGCTCTGTCCTGAAATAGCCCTGTGACCTTATCCAAGGTGCTTGACATTACCAGGTTTGTCTAAAATGGGAATAGTGCAATCTCATAGGGGTAATGTAATGAAAAAAAATAGATTGTAGTTGTAAAAATGCTTTGAAAAGGGCATGTCAGTGAGGAGATCGTCTTGTTGGCACATACTTAGAAAATGTGTGTTTTGAGATGTTTGCTCTCAGAGGCAGAGACAGTCGAGAGCTAAATTATAAAATATGCCAGAGGGACCAAGATTTTAAGTGTTCATTTAACTTTCAACTGAATACTTCTTTACTTCTGTCAACTTTTAATGTTCATAGTTTGATTTTTCTCAGAATCTCTAATTATTTGCTGCCTAAATTATTGCAGAGTTTTCCAAATATGTATTTTTAGAGATCATTTTTTTCACAAGGTTCTGCTGAGTTCTGTGTTTTTTGGAGTTAGTGATGAAGTTCCTGTTTTCCTTTCTTTGCATTCAATGAGGAGCAAGAACTGGGATGTGCATATAAATGGTTTTGTTGGTTGGTCACCTTCTTGTCCTCAGATGGCACATCCTGAAGTCATTTTGTTGTCTCCCACTTGGTGGATTAGGCAAACAATGGACAAGATTAACAGTTGGAATAGTAAGGGTGCCAAAATTCAAGACCAAGGAAAACTGGCCCTGTGGTGAACGTGCTTAATTTTTGGGCACCAGTAAGTCTGACTCAGACAGATTTTCTCATTCCTTTATTGTTATTCTTGAAGATAACTTTCCATTGATGTAGTCAGGTAGCTAAGGAAAGATAAGGGGAAAGAAATAAAAGGAAGATTGAATCTGTCAGTAGGTAGAACATGTACAAATTCTTCCCTGTTACTTCCTTTATACATTTATACCAAGTGAAATAATTCTCCGTCTTGGAAGTGCTGTTATACCTCCCAATATATTTGAGCATTAGTATTCCCTTTCTCAGAGCTGCTTAAAATTTAGTTTAGGTGACAGTACTAAATATACGGATTTTTAAAAAATTGTTTATTTGAGTGGCATACACACAAATAGAAAGAAAGAGGAGATAGCATACAAGTGCTGGTTCACTCCACAAATACCCACAATGACCTGCCCTGGGCTGGGCCAAAGACAGAAACTGGGAACTCAGTTCAAGTCTCTCTTATGAGTGGAAGGAACCCAATTACTTGAGCCATCACTGCTGCCTCCCAGGGTCTGCATTAGCAGGAAGCTGGAATTGGGAGTCAGAGCTGGGATTCAAACCCAGTTACTCTGGCATAGGATATGGACATCTTAACCATGTTTTAACTGCTTGGCTGAATACTCTCCCCATTCTGTGTCTTTGACTTGTCAGTTGTATTGCCATTATTTTCATAGTCTGAAATTTTTGTTACTTTGTATACCAAAAAGATGTGCTAGTTATTAATCTACTGTTACCTGTACAATAAGGTACTGGCTTCCAGGTGGCCCCTCCCAGTGGACTTGCATGGAGATTCACTTAATCCTCCTGGCAGCAGTGTCAGTAACGTGCTCACCAAAGATCATGTTATTGGAGGTCACATCATGTCTGGGTTATTGATCTCAGCTTCTTATTCATGGGGCCGGCATCATGGCATAGTGGGTAAAGCCGTTCCAGTAACACCAGCATCCCATATGGGTACTGGTTTGTGTCCCGACTTTTCCACTTTTAAAGCAGCACTCTGCTAATGGCCTGGGAAAAGCAGTGGAAGGTGGCCCACATATTTGGGCCCTTGCATCCATGTGGGAAGCCTGGATGAAGCTCCTGGCTTTGGCCTGGTCCTGCCTTGCCCATTGTGGCCATTTGGGGAAAGAACCAGTGATGGAAGATATCTCTCCTTCTCTCTCTCTTTCCCTCTCTCTTTCCTTCTCTCTTTTTCTCTCTCTCTTTCTCTCTGTAACCCTGATTTTCAAAATAAATAAATAAATAAATCTTTAAAAATGAGACCTCATTCATATAAAATACTTAAAAAAAGTAAAAACAAAACCAGGGATGGCTGGGTGGGGAGAAAGAAGGTCGGTTCTCTGGTTCACTTCCCAAATGAAACCAGGGACTCCATCTGGGTCTCACATGTAGGTAGCAGGGTCCCAAGTACTGGGACCATATTCTACTGCCTTCCCAGATGCATTAGCAGGAAGCTGGAACAGAAGTGGAACAGCCAGGACTCCAACTGACACTCCTGTATGGGATGCTGATGTTGCAAGCAGTGTTTTAACACACTATGTCACAATACCAGGCCCCATACCAAACACTCTTATCAAGGAGAATATCCCCAGGACACAGGCCTCTCTCTCTCTCTCTCTCTCTTTTTTTTTTTTTTTTTTGGCACGTGCTCTGTTTGAGCAAACCAGGTTGTTGAGTTAACCCTCTGCTGGCTACATGTCTAGTGATATATTGTTGGATGCTGGTCATTGTGAACATATGCTGTTGTGTCTCTGGATTTTGCTATCTCCCTTTAAGGAGTGTTGAATTTTGTCCAGGTAGGTAGTTCATTTACTTGGGGGTTCAGTTTAATTCTTTGAGGTTTGTTTTAAACCTTCTAAGTGTACATTTTAAATAGCCTTTTTGTATTTAGCCTGACTTCAAGGTGTGGACTGTCTGGGGTCTCTACTTAATGCTCTAGGAGTTTGGTAACATCTCTAGTTTAGTGGTTTGGAACTTCAGTGTCTTTCAGTCCTTTGTGAGTTCTGAAAGTTGCTCACCTTAAAACTTCACTACAGATGTTTCTTTTCCTGGGAGTCCTTCTTTCTGGAAGTTATTCTTTGCCTAACCTTGTAAAGTCTCACTGTGTACATATGAATGTTGCTGAGTAGTTTAAGACTTAAGGAGATTTCTCTGTCTCTCTCTTTGCATGACTCCTTCCTTTCTTGAATTCTGGCCTACATATTTCAACCATCTTGTTCTCCCTGAACTCAAAACTCTCTTCTCAACTCATTGAGATTGTTCTGCTTGGGTTCCCTGTCTTTGCCCTACCATATGGAAAGTATTTCTAAGCAGAAAGATTAGGTAACCATACTACTGCTCATATCATCTGTTTCTCTTAATTTAGGAATCAGTTGTGAAATGTTGTTTAATGGCTGAAACATGTTCTTTAATTTGTTTTTGTGTTTGTTTTCTAGTTAATTACAGTAGGAGAGATTACCTGGTACCAGTCACTCTGCATGGTGAAATGGAATCTTTTTATAACATAATTTTTAACTTAATAGCTAGGACTAGGATTTGAGAATCAGACACGTAAAGTTCAAATTTGGTCCCCAGCATATCTTCTGATCTTTGGCAGTTGGTGAGCATCACTCTGACTTAGCTGCTCTGTTGATAAAGTGAATATAGCAAAATCTAGCTCATAGAGTTTTATGAGCATTTGTGATAGTGCAACTATAGTCCCTGATACATACCAGGGCACTTCCAGAAGTTCTTGGAAAAATGGAAGTAAAAAGTATGCCTATTTTGCTGCCAAAAAATTTTGAAAATCCATGCATAGTTTTTCTCATAGTATGAGTTTTCTGTGAACATTTGAAGTATGTATTTATAGAATTCAAAAATATTTTTGCAGCATAATAAATATTTTAATTCCATTTTCCACAATACCCTCATTTATCCACTGATGGCAATGATAGTGGTGGTGGTATCTGGCTGTTTGTGTTTTCACCATTCAGTGAGAATGTTATATGGCAAAAAGTGCTTTTCTTATATTAGGAAGTCAAGATGCTGCAAGTCTTGTGGCAGTTGTCAAAGTGTGATAGTATCAAGGAAAGTGTGGACACCTTTGCTTTTTACTGCTTGCACGTCTGTCAGAAAAGTTAGAGAAGCACTCACTGGTGACTTCCAGTTAGAGGAGTCAAGACTTGTTCTGAAACAACCCTTAGAACCTTTAGAAATACCAGGCTTCTGAAGACTGTTCAAGAAATGTTTGTGTGAAAGGATGCCTTTCAAAGTTAACCTGCTTATATCTTTAATGTTTTACTTCCTATGCTGTCTGGTGCATCCAATGCTTGTGTTTATTATAATTTTCTTCATTCTTTATTGTACTTCTGATATATCTGAAGTGTTTCATAATTTTAAGAAATCTTTCTTATACCTTCAAGTAGTCCTAATGCACATGTTTTTAAAAATATTGTAGGAAGAAGGGTTGGAGCATAGACAGGAGGGAGAGTAGGGTGGAAAGTATCACTGTGTTCCTAAATCTATATGTGAAATACATGAAACTTGTATACCTTAAATAAAAATTAAAAAAAAAATTATTAAAGATCCAGGTTTCAGTATGATGTGTATAGTAGGTCCTATTCAAATTAAGCTTTAAAATACATATTGTCTTTTTTTTTTTTTTTGGATAGGCAAAGTGGATAAGTGAGAGAGAGAGACAGAGAAAGGTCTTCCTTTGCCATTGGTTCACCCCCCAATGGCTGCTGCAGCCGGCGTACCGCGTTGATCTAAAGCCAGGAGCCAGGTGCTTCTCCTGGTCTCCCATGCGGGTGCAGGGCCCAAGCACTTGGGCCATCCTCCACTGCACTCCCGGGCCACAGCAGAGAGCTGGCCTGGAAGAGGGGCAACCGGGACAGAATCTGGTGCCCCGATCGGGACTAGAACCCGGTGTGCCGGTGCCGCAAGGCGGAGGATTAGCCTATTGAGCCGCGGCGCCGGCTACCGTATTGTCTTAATAGATAAGTGTGTATGTGTATGTGCCTGTGCATGAAAAACTTGGTTTGGAAAGAAACATCAACTTTAGGAAAGAATGGTAGAAGGAGAAGATATAAGAATACAAAAGTTTTAAATTCATGCTATTTCATTTTTTTAAAAAATTGAATTGCGTATTCTGAATAGCATTTTTAAATCTGGGTGGTGTGTTTGTGTGTATTATATTCTTTTTTTTTCCTATATGTCTGGTACGTGTCTTATAAACAAATATATAACAATAATGTTTGCATTGGAAATGGGTTTAGAACTCTAGGTTTTGTGGTGCAGTTCATGTTAAATCACTATCAGGTTTTGGGGAGCATTTTCAGGGATGTGGTTCTAATATCCTGCACTGTGTCTTGCTCTGGGACAGCTTCAGAATATGAAATTATGCCTAGGGGTCAAGAACTCCTTGCCTTCTGTATATGTATAAATTCGTGATAGTCATTATTAGAAAACTTGGCCTGTGGTCTACTGTGTTTAAATTTTGGAAATGAGAATGCTGTAACTATGCTGTCAGTCTAATCTGCCCTCCTTTGAGCTGTTCAACTTTGAAAGCCCTGAGATAGCTTTTCATTTGTAGGACAAAATCCCTACAACTTAGGGGGAGCCATGAATCTCCTCCATTCTCCCCTGTGGCTCCTCCCATCATTGTGTCTTCTTAGTCATCCAGCTGATGCTAGACTTTTAAAATTTTTTTTTCTTTTTTTTTTTTTTTTTGCTTAATGTTTGCCACTGTATGTGCAAGGGTACTTCAGAAAGTTTGTAGAAAATGGAATTAGAAGATGGCTTATTTTTGTTTGAAAATATTTAAACCTTTGCACGGTTCTTTTTTAGTACACCTTTTCCACGAACTTGTTGAAGATCCCTTGTCTTTAATGGTGTATGGCATGGTATTTCAACACACGTATACAGTGTATAGTGACCAAAAAGATATAAATAGCATTTCCATTTCTTTATGTTTTATTCGTTTGAGTTCCTCCCTTCTAGTTTTTAATAAACTATATAATGTGTTGTGCATAGCCACCCCGCCCCCCACCCTGTGCTACAGAACACTGGAACTTACTCCTCTTTTGCTGTACCTTGATACCCATTATCCTTCCCAGCCTCTAGTATTCTTCCATGTTCAAATTGACTTTTTTATGTTTAGCTTTTACTTGCAGTGTTTGTCTTTCTGTGCCTGGCTTATTTTACTTAACAAATTGTCCTCCAGTTCCATCACTCTTGTTGCAAATGACAGAATTTCATTCTTTTTTTAATAGCTGAATAATATTCCATTGTTTATGTGTATTACTTTTCCTTATCCTTTCCTCAGTGGGTGGGTACTTTGGATGATTCCCTATCTTGGCTGTTGTGAATGGTGCTGCATAAGCGTGGGAGTGCAGGTATTGTCTTTGATACAATGACTTCATTTCTTCTATAAATACAGACCCAGAAGTGGGATTGCTGGATCACAATGTAGTTCTGCTTTTAGTTTTTAAAGTCTTTAAAGTTTTTAAATCTCCATGTTGTTTTCCACAGTGGTTATACATATTAGGTGTCTTTCTTCTTCTGCTGTTTCATCTTGGTGTCTTGTTTATTCCCTTGCTTTCATTAGGCATTTATTTCCCCCTTTGTCTGTGACCCCCTTGCACCCTCTTTTTCTAGCTGAATCCTATCCATCCATCAAATCTTAATTTCAACATCTACTACTGTATGCCTTCTACAATTCTCCAATTTTAATGCTTATATCCTTACTGTTATTAATTACTTACCCATCTTTATAATCTACATTTTAAGCTCTGTTAAGGAGAAACTGTATATTTATTATATATAAATTATAAGTAAACTAACTAAAACATATTGTCAAACGTGAATATGTGAATGAAGTACAGTTTGGGTTTATGACATATTTTTACTAGAGATTTAAAATTTTTTATAGAAACACTGGACTTAAATACAACTTTGAATATTTTTATGAATGTTTTCATAAAATATTCGGAGGATTTGGGGCCAAAGGTATACTTCAAAATCAGATGAGTAAGGTATTTACTCACAAGGGAAGTAAATGTTACATTACATGGGCATTAATATTGGCTTCATTTTCTTTTTTAAATATATTAAGTATTTTGCTGCAAGTAATACATGCATATTGAAAAAAATCAGAGGACTGCAGTGTTAGAATGAAAAGCAGCGCTTGTCTGCTCCACTGTTCTCAATCCTATCTGATTAATAGTTTAAAATTTCAATATGATTCATTTCCTAAGAAATAACATGTGCATTATGTCTTTCAGAAAACTATAATGGCTTAGGAAAAGCATCTGTAGTTGCTGAGTTGAGGGTAAGATGTGGATAACTGTTCATATTACAGGGACTTTCAAAGTCATGGTTTGTTTTTTGAAAAAAATGTCATCATAAGGATGCAGTATCTGCTCTAATGTTAGCTTGTGTTTCCTGTAACCTTCTTCCTCAAAGGCTCATCCTAAAAATGTTCAGCTTTGCTTTTATCCCCTTTTTTCAAAGACAGTATCTCAATAATGGTACTAATTTAAGCCCTGCTAAATGTCCAGATGCAGCACCTGGGAAAAATGAAGTTCAGAAGTTCAGAATTTGGAATTGCTTAAGCTAGGAGAATCTTCTTGCTGCGGTTGCATGTCCAGTTCTGGAAGCTGGTAACTTCTTTTGGGTGGGCACTGTTCCATTTTAACAGATGGCCCAAATTGTGGCTAGGCCACAGAGCAAAGCCCAAGTGTGAACTTGTCCAAGAGGTTGAAATACTTCTTGGAGCCAGCATTGTGGCTCAGTGGGTTATGTTGCTGCTTGTGACATAGGCATCCCATAATGTAAAGCTGGTTTGAGTCCCACCTGCTCTGCTTCCCATCCAGGTCCCTTACTATAGCATCACTCTGCCTTTCAAATAAACAAAAATAAAGTAAATCTTAAAAAAAAGAAACACTTCTCAGACTATCTTGTTCTCCTCTATAATAGTCATGTCACTGCAGCTAAAGCTTCCTGAGTTGAAAGAGTGACCCCAAACATAAGAGAAATCTCCAGAACTGTGCTGTCCATTATGGTAGCACTAGCCACATGTGGCTAGCAGACAGCAGAATTGTGGTCAGCTCAAAATGATTTGTGTTGTAAGTATGACACACACACCAGATTTTGTAGATTTAGTATGAAAGAAGGGATGTAAAATATCTTGAACATTTTTATGCTCTATTATTGAAATAACAATTTGGCACATTGGGTTAATAAAAAGTGATTTTCTTTGTTTTGTTTTTCCTTTTAATAGGACTATTAGGGAATTTAAATATATATAGGTATCGCTTACTTTATATTTCTTTTGCACAGTGCTGCTTTTCTAGAATTGTGCTGGGGACTTCATCCAAATCACACTTTGATTTCAACTGTTAATCTTGAAATACATCAGATCAGATGGGAAATTAAAACCTTGGGATTTCTAAATTAGTTTCTTAGTAACTTGGAGTTCAAATGTAGAATAAAAACAAGAGTAGGGTTTTTTTTTTTTTCCAGTTGTAAAAGAATTTTCTAGAGATGAAAGCTTTGCAGAGCTAAAAATTCATCTCATTGTTTTATTTTTAAGCTCTATTTTAAGTTTCTGCCAGGATGAAAATATTCAGTCCCTTTTGGGTTCTGATGTCCTGGCAAAACTTCTTTGTAAGCCCGGGGGATGTGATAGAATTGGCACAGGAGAAAATTAATTTGGTTGGGATACGTGAATGGAATGGAGGCAATGTGCAGGGCTTGCAGACTCAGTTGTAATCAATCATGGTAGAAATTTTGAGGCAATATTGGTCAGCCCAGCACTCTGCGCCTTGGGCAGCAATGTGCCAAGATACCATCCTGTAGAACTCTGCTCTTTTGCAATAAGAAAAGCTTAAATGAAAGAAGAGAATGTGTATAACAGCGGGCCACATGTACAGGGGTACTTTAAAAAGTTCATGAAAAAATGGAATTAAAAAGATAAATTTGGGGCTGATGCTGTGGCGTAGTAGGCTAAACCTCTGCCTGTGGTGCCACATCCCATATGGACACCAATTTGTGTCCCTGCTGCTCCTTTTCTGATCCAGCTCTCTGCTATGGCCTGGGAAAGCAGTGGAAGATGGCTCAAGTGTTTGGGCCCCTGCACCCACGAGGGAGACCCGGAGGAAGCTCCTGGCTCCTGGCTTCGGATTGGCTCAGCTCCGACCATTGCAGCCATTGGGGAGTGAGCCAGCAGATGGAGGACCTCCCTCTGTTTCTCCCTGTCTGTGTCTATAGCTCTGCCCCTCAAATAAATAATAAATAAATCTAAAAAATATTTAAAATAGATTTAATTGATGCAACAATTTTTAAAATCTGTTCGCATGTCAAAAGTATATAGAAATGTGTTTTTCATGGAAAAAATTGTGGATTTTAAAGATTTTTATACTACAATAAATTTTTCTTTTAATTCAGTTTCTCAATGAAGTTTTTGAAGCCCCCTTGCAAACATATTCAGTAAAACTCCTTGGCGTTTATTTGTGTGTGTTCTGGGAAATAGTTAAATGGAGTTTCCATGTCTTTTTTTTCTCTTTCAGCCTAGTTGTAGAATATTTTCCAACCCCGCATTTTCCAGTAATTTGAGCTCTAAACTCATAGCAGTGAGGTGCTTTGTTGTCAAACGTGAGTCAAAAACAGGAACCTTTAAGTTGTTGGTCACATGATGCTGCGTTATAAAATAATCATAGCAGAGAATTCATTTTTCTTCTTCAGTTGTCAGACTTTTTACTCTCTTACTTCACCGTTGCTAAGGTCAGGAATTCAGAAATATATTTCAGATGTTCTGCATAGAAAATGTGTCCGGGAGCATACACACTAAATGGGTTATAAATAGTATCTGCCCTGACAATGCTGGAATTTTCTCAGCTTCTGGAGACATTGAAGTCTTTGTTTTGTGGGTCAGATCCCCTAAGCTTGAGTCATAAAGCCTGAAAAACTACTGAGGTTGCTAAAACTTAAAATCTAATTGGTAGGATATATGGGAAACAAAGAGATGGCAGAAATCATAAGCTTTGATTCAAGGCAGTTGCTCTATTGCAGTCCTGCGACTTGCTCACTTTGCATTTTATTGTTCTCAGCCCTTGAATTTATTTTTTCCTTCAAAAGTATAGAATTAGACCTAGATTTGAAAAAAAAAAAAAAAAGTAGATAGCCATCTAGGCTAGTATTAGTATTCCAGATTCTCTATTTGGAATAGGGAAAAGATCAATGAAAGCAGAAGTACAAGATGGATTTTCTTGATAATCTCTCTTTAAAATATATTTTGCCCTTACATTTTGAGTTTTTATATGCTGGGTTACAGTAGGAGTCAGCAAGCTGAGCCCATATCTGGTCTGCCACTTGTCACATAGATGGATTCAGAACTAAGGATGACTTTTACATTTTGACTTTTCTCCCCAGTCATTTAAAGTTGAAAAAACGAAGAACATGTGATAGAGACCATTTGTGGTCCACCATGTTTAAAATATATACTACTCTCTGGCCCTTTACCTAAAAAGCTTGCTGACCCCTAGTTTAGAATGTGCTTGCATGCAGTCTCGCTGTTGGATGTAAAATCAAATAAAAGTTCTTTTCTTGGGGCTCGCATTGTGGTAAAGTGGGGTAGGCTGCCACTTGGAGTGCCCGCGTGACATATCGTAGTGTCTGGTTTCAGTCCCAGCTAACTTTGCTTTCAATCTGGCTTCCTGCTAATGTGCATTCTGGGAGACAACAGATGATGGCTCAAGTACTTGGGTCCCTTTTCCCAGTGTGGGAGAGCCAGAGGAAATTCCGGACTTAATGGAATCAGCTTTACTCAGCCCTGGCTATTGTGGGCATTTGGAGAGTAAACCAGCAGTTGGAAGATAGTCTCTGTCTCTCTCTCTCTGTCTCTCTCTGTCTCTTTCTCTCTCTCTCTCTCTCTCTTGTTCTGCCTTTCCAATCCAGCTCCCTGCTAATGTGTCAGGGAAAATAGCAGAAGATGGCCCAAGTATGTGGGTGCCTGCTACTCACTTGAGAGACCCTGCAGAAGCTCCTAGCTTTGAACCCACTCAGCTGCAGCTATTGTGGCCATTTGGGGAGTGAACCAGCAGATGGAGGTTCTTTCTTTCTCTCTCTGTGTGTCTCTCCTTTCAAATAAGTAAATAAATAAATCTTAAAAAATAAAAATGAAACTGAAAACCTAAAGACCAGGAAGACACATAGCTGGGCACGAGCTGGAACATGATGGGGCATTCTTGGTGTCTCCCACTCGCTTTTCCACTCCTTGGACTGCTGCGGGATGGTGACTAAGTTATTTCCCAGATTTGGAACTCACCCACCCACTCACCCAGTCACCCACACAGAGCACTTGTGTGATTTTCCCAGTCATTTCCTCATTTTCTGTTGTGTTTCTGAGAGTATCTTTTTGCCCCAACTGAAATTCATTGTTCAACTCAGGTCTAACTGAATTGAGGGTTTTAGGTTGGTGTTCACAGTATATATTTATTCCTGTCCTTTTCTCATTCATCCTTTCTGTGCTTTTATTTTTAAGGTTTGTTGCTTGTATGCAATATACTCATTTGAATGAATTTCAAAAAATGTTTTGCACCAAAATAGACTTATCTTTTAATTCCATTTTCTATGAACTTTTTGAAGTGCTCTTATAGATTTGGCCTTTGAACCTTTGTCCTAGCCTTTGTCTGAGTCAGCTCAGGTCAGTCTTAACAAACAAACAAACAAACAAACAAACAAGTGCCATAGACCGGGTGGTTTACACAACAGATGTCTATTTCTTGCAGTTCTGAAGGCTCAAAGTTCAGGTTCTGGCAGATTTGATTCCCAGAGACGGCTCTCTCCCAGTCTGCAGTAGACCACTGTCTGGCTGTCTGGCTGTGTCCTCATATGGCCTTTGTTTGGTGTGAACACATCTCTCTATCATCTTCTGCTTGGGTGCTAACTAATGTCACCCTGAGGGCCCCACTTTCATGACCTCATCTAAACCTAATCACCCCAACAGCCCCACCTCCAAATGCCACCACATCAGGCAGTAGGACTTCAACATAAGGATTTTGGGAGGACAGACACGTTCAGTCCGTAACAGTCTTTTATACTTTTTTGTCCTTTCTTCTGCAAATACAGATTGCAGTTACTTTATTTCTTGTAGCATCAGGGTCTTTCCCCAAATCTAAAGTGAGCTAAAACACTAGTATTTTGTGATCTGCCCAAAGTGAGTTACAGGCAAATGTTTGCTTTTTTCCATTATTTTGGATCATTCCTGTTGTTAGAATCCTAGTAACACTACCATGCCATTCATTCTGCTCTCCTGAGCATACTGAGGACTTGACTGCAATTCTTTTGTGTTTCAAAATATGCCTTCTGGCCTGTGTTTTGGTTTGCAAAAAGACCAGGGTGTAGACACAAGGCCTTGGCTGACACATTCTGAACATATGCAGGCCTGAAATTATCCTATTACAAAACAGTTAGCACAGTCATGTAATTGGCTAGGCAAAGGTCAAAATCTGAGCAACATTATTTATGGCTCAGTGAGAGATTTGATATCTAAAGTTGTCAGCATTTGTCAGAAGTCTGGTGTTGTCAATGACTGTGCCAGACCAAATACCATCCCCAAAGTGATTTGGTGTGAACTCAGAAAATAGTCAAAAGAAGACTGTTTGGATGTATCCCAGGCAACAGGAGCCCTGCACTTGACTCAGAAGTTGTACTGTTCCTCTTGCTAGTACAAGACTTATTTGCGTCTTGACAAGAGAGTTTTCCTCTGTCTGTGTCAGTTTTGTCATTTGTAACCAGGGTAGCACTCATGAGAACATGTTAATATTGTGGCATGCACAGTGCTGACTTCTTGTCGCAGGTGCTTGTGGAGGATCTGTGATGATTATGAATTTACTATCTGTTGGGTCCAAATTCATCCTCTGCGAATTTGGATCTGGACACTCTAAATTGCTTGGTGTTAAGCTTTGTCAGGAAAGGAAGATGGAGAGGTATTGCAAGAGGCAGGTGTTTTCCCTCCTGGATGGCATGCATTGGCATAGGCACCTGGTTTCTGTACCTTTCATGGCTTCTGCAGGGTTAGTTTCTGCAATGCATGTGATTTCTCCAGCCCCTGGGTCCTACAGTGTGGGTGCCTTCTGCAGGGACTGGCTCCTGAATACTTCTGTCTTCTCCTGCACCAGGTTCTTCCAGTGTTCTGGTATCTCTCTCCAGTACCGAGCCCCTGCAGTGCTTGATGGACAGAGCTGGACATGGTTGCCAACAGCTCCCCTGGGCATCCATCCTTGGATCATTTTGTAGCAGGGTACCTGTGGTGAGATAACCTCCCTGTGAAGTTTTCCCTGGAACCCTAGACGATAGATTCCAGGGAGTTCCAACAGTGAAGCACCTCAGCGACTTTGCTGCCTGCAGTGAGCCCTTAGGATCTGGACCCCAGCCCTGGGGAGGAAGGCTGTCTACTGGCCACCGTGTCTCAATCCTGGGGATGGTAACTGTTCCTGATAGATGCCATTCCTATAAATCTTTAAGGTTCTTTTTGCTTCTTAGTAGCTAATTCATTATGGTTAATCATTTCTTGTATTAAATTTGGGGTGTGTGCTTCCTCTCTCCTGATTGCACCCTGACTGATACAGGCTCCTATTAATAGAATTAGGTTCTGTGCTCACAAAGCAAATGGGTAAAGGAGAGTCTAATGGGTTTGTGCAATAATAATAATAATGGGTTTGTGAAATAAATGTGTATGTGCTGTTTATTTCTTGGCTTTCTTCTGATTGAATAAAGTAATCTTAGGAAAATCTGGAAGTTTGCAGTTTTCTATAGTGGGGGAGGACAGTGGTTCTGGTGGCCTCCAACAGTCCACAGGGGTTTTGTGTTTCGTGTGGGAGCTTTGGGAGCTATGAAAAGCCTGCTGAAGGGACTCAGTGAATGAGTGGAATTTCAGTTCCTGGAGATTGTCTGCAGAGCTATAATATCTACACTGATCATCATTAAGTTGATTAAACGTACATGTCAAGTGTTGCTTCCTTCTGCCCTGGCGCCTTGCGATAGGGTTGCAAGCCGTGGTTTGTTGGTTCCCCTTTTCTTTGTGAATCCTGTGGTGATGTGATATGGTTAAGCATCAGAATCAGAATACAAGCAAAAGACCAAAATAAGGTGCCTTGAGGATTAAGAGGTCTGATCCCTTCAGTTTTGAGATGGGAAGCAGGTGAGGTTAAATTTGTTGCTCTCAAAAGGATGTACCTGGTTAGAGAACGCACAACTAAAAAGGAGCTTCAAAAAGGTCATGGGAAATGGAATTAAAAGGTGAGTTTATTTTGGTGCAAAAAACACTTGTGAAATCATGCATAGCTTTTTGGTCATGTGCATTTTCCATGGACTTTTTGAAGACCCCACCGATGGCAAAACAGATCTTCCTAGCTGGTGTTTTTCCCTGACTCCAATCCATTAACTTTTTATGTTTAATGATTTAGCTTCTTACATTTATACTTAAGATTTACAAGGCTTAGGAAAATACAGTAGGTGCTTCATTTGAAGTAAACGCGTTAGAAGGATAGATTGGAAAAGGTCTTAGGTAGTTGCATCTTTTTCCCTTTTTAAAATATTTCATTGACATGTAATGTGTGTAGAGAAAAATGCACATACCATGAATGTTCAGCATGGTGGATTGTTTTTTGCCAACTGAATTCCCATTAACCAGCCCCCAGAGCATTCATCCAACGTGGCCTGCATCCTGGATGCTCCTTCTTGGGTACTCCAGGTGCTACTCTTCAAGGGTCCCCTCCTGTGTGACTTCTAATAGCATGGATTAATTTTGTCTGTTTGGTGATTTATAGAACTGTAATCGATTGTTATAGACAAACAGAAGGCACTGGCTTGTGCCTGGCATCTTTTCATCATGATTTATGCTTGAGAAATTCATCTGTATTGTTGTGGGTCATTATTGCTTATTCATTTTCATTGCTATATAGTATCTCATTCGATGACCCTGTTGGGATTTATTTCTCCATTCTATTTTCTTGATGGAAATTTGAGGACTTTTCTAGTTTTGGGGAATTTATGAAGAGTGAGATGATGAATATTGTTAAAAGAATTTTGTTCTGTGCATTTGAAGTCAGCCAAGTGTAGGGTTAAAGGTACAATCTCAGAGTTAGACAACACATGAACTGTGTGATGTTGATCTAGGTTGGTAGAGCTTTGAGCATGTATCCTCATTGTAATGGCTATCCTAATATCAGTCTTGCAGTATCTTGGGAAAAAAAGAATGTAATGGTAATTCTTCTGCATGATGCTTGACAAAGCTACTATTTTTAAAATTTTTAATTAAAATTTAAAAAAATTAAATGATTGAAAATTTTAAAGTTTATATGATTTTATAAATTGTGGTAGAGTATCAGCATAGTTTACTCTTTGTATCCTATTTTCACACAGCATTTTCCATTTTCTCAGAGTTTGCACATACTTTTCCTATGGAGTGATGTTTGACTCCTCTTTATTTTCCTTGTCCTTTTCTCACTGTCACACTTATTACTTGGCTGTTATATACCAGGTAGGGAAGGAGAGATGTACTAAGAGAGCGTTAACCAGACTTCATTTTTTTCTCAATTACTGTCTTGGGTGTTTCCAGAAAAGCAACCCTTTTATGGTACTTTTTGCTTATCTTTTTTGTTTTTTTTTCCTATTTTGCCTTTGATCAGCTCCATTTTTTTCTACTTGACTTTGCCTTAAGGTGTAAAATCCAGAGATAAAGGGGTCTTTTGACAATATTTTTAAAAGAGTTTTCTATTTACTGTCAGAATCCTTTCACATACAAACAGTAATGTCCATGTCACACTTCTGGAAATCTTGAACTAGGCATAGATGCTGCTAATTGGAACTCAAGGTCTATGGCTAGTGGCATACAATTGAACAAGTAGTCCCACATCTTGTCATTTTGCTGGTGTCCTTTCTTTTTGCCACTGCCTTGGTGCACAACCTGCTCATCTGCCAGCTGCAGAATGCCAACATTGCCTGCCTTGGGTCTCTTTCTCCCCAGTGTGATCCTTCCTACTGAGATTGACAGGGTACCCTTTCTTGAGTATCACTATCGCTAGTGGTTTGCTACAGTGTGAGAACTTAAGAAAATTCAGCTTTACCATCAAGTCTTCCACAAACACTGTTGTACATTTTTTCTCCTGAAAATGTGGACACAGTGCGATGAAGCCATTGGATCATTCAGCAGAGGCTGAGTTTTGCTGCATTAACAAAGGAATACAAAGTTTTAGTTACTGACAAACATGATAGATGGTCAGTGGCTCTACTCTTTGTCCACTTCCTTTTGAGACCAAGTCTCAAGGAGCAGCATCTATGACCATCCTTTGAAAAGTTCACATAAAAGTAGAATTAAAATATAATTTGTTTTTGTGCAATTTCTGAAATCATGCATGTGTTGGTGTCTTTCAGAAATTCCTGAAAATGCATATTATGGAAAACAGCTTGGATTTCAAACCTTTTCTGCATCAAAATAAACTTTTTAAAACCATTTTTTTCCATGAACTGTCTGCAGTATCCTGGTATTTGGGACATAGTAATTTTTGACTTGAAGGAAGGGAAATGGTGGTACCACCAAGTGACTCGTAGAACTTGTGCTGTGCCAGTGGCACATGTCCTACATACTCCCAGTTGTTTGGCTACCAAATTTTCGTGGCCACTTTTATCAGTGAGGAGGGAAATATAAACCTCCCAGAGGGAGCAATCAAGGGGAAGGGACTTGGCACGGAAGCCAGCACAGTCATGTTTTAAACATTGCCACCGAATCAGTGGTTGTGATCTTTGGGATACGGTTTACAATGAGTTTTTCTTTGTTACTGTATTTCAACAGCTTCATTCTTTTCTTTCTTTCTTTTTTTCTGCCCACATCAGTTGAGTGCTGAGCCAGCACACAGGCAGTATACACAGGATGTGCAGAAGAGCAGGGCTGTGTCAGTGGCCTGGCCCCCCCCCCCCCCACCAGTGATTAATGTTCCTCACAAAAGCATGCCTGACATCAGTGACCTTGCGGCCTGCACTGAATGAGCAATGAGCAGTGACATTCTGTCTTCAGCAGGTATCCCTCCTTCTGCCAGATGACGGGGTGGAAGCTCTGTGAAGCTTCCAGGTGAAGGTCTTGATCTGAGTCCCACCTCTAAAACATCATGTTACACACCATCTAGAATATCATCACCTTTATGTACAATTGGCCCAGACAGATCTGGCTTGAGTGCCAGCTCAGAAGTAAAGCAGTCAATATTGACACTATGTTCAACCTCAAGCATGCCTTCCTCTGGAATGCATATTTCATTGGACTTTGAGAACAATCATTAACTCACCCTGATTTAAGGAGCTTTCACTAGAGATTTCAGGATTATGTGTGTATAGTTTCAAAGGTTGTAGTTTAAGATGAAGAATAATTTAAGAAGATTAACTAACATCCTTCATTAATCTGGAGTTATTTAAATTATAAAAAGAGACAACCTGTTTTCAACTTGGAAAGGTAGTCTGTCAGTTTTGTTTCTAGGTTACATTTAATCAAATTTTATGTAGGTTTAGTGGGATAATTTTCAAGTCGATAAGGTTAAGTAAACCAAATTAGATAAAGGAATGAACTTGTGGTCTAAGTATATATCATCTTAGTATTTAAAAAATGTTATCATACTAATTTATGTAGTGAATATGTCTTTGGAGAGCTGTGGATATATACATATAGCAGATCAATGTATCCAAATTGCATTCTGTAAGTAGGTTAATATAAAATCACCATCGTTTTAGATATATAAAATGACTCATTATATTTATTCTACTAAATGTACAATCTGTTATAAAATGAACACTCTGACCCTAATTTCTGTTTTTATGTCTTGGGATGATTTGAACTGAAGCAAAATCCTGTATTAACCTATTCTTGGAGTCATTAGGGCTGCCACAGATTTGCTCATTTTATTTTCTATGGTTCACATAAGTGTCTGACAGAAAGCAGAGCTTTGTTTTTCTCATTATTAGCTACAGAGCAGAAACATATGCATCTGAATTGAGCACTAGAAGCTGTAGTGTGTGTGTGTTTATGGTCTAGGAGTCAAGCTACTCAGTGTGACCCACGAACTGGACTGGTTCATGAACTGTGTGCTGCTGGTCTGCAGTAAAGATGGAAATTGAGAGTGTTCTGAAACTTTTATAGCCGTCAAAAAGAGTGATTTTAGGTCTGTTGAATCTAATAATATACATGTGGGCTTGCATGTTTGTGTATTTTGGTTTTCATGTCATTTGTCTAAGATTCACTTCTATTATGGTTTATAGAAGTCTGGGTCTGTGATGCATTAGGAGTTAAAATACAAACTGATGCCACAGATGGTTTGAGAAGCATTGGTGAGAAACCTAAATTGCTATGAAAGAAATGTATATTTTCTAATATTCCATATGCATGATTTATGTATGCTATAGATTACTGTGGCTCATGTTCTGTTAAGCTTTTAAAGTCCATATTCTCAGGGGGAGACATTTGGCATAGTACTTAAGATGCCACTTGGGACACCCACATCTCATATCAGAGTGTTTGGGTTTCGGTTCCAGCTTTGCTCGCAGTTCTATCTTCCTACTAATGTAGCTGCTGGGACGCAACAAGTGATGGCTCTAGTAGTTCCCTGCTACCCAGGAGAGATCTGGATTGAGTTTCTTGGCTCCTGGCTTAGGCTTTGCTCAGTGCTGGGTGTTGGGGGCATTTGAGAAGTGAACCAGTGAAATGGCAGCTCTCTTTCTGAATCTCTCTGTGCTTCAAATGAGTAAAATAAAGAAATGCTAAAAATCCATATTTCCTGTATGCCATGTGCCTAATCTTTCCATGATAATTACTCTGTCTACTTAATTATGATATTGGTCCACTTACTTTTTAGATTGATTGGCAAAGCAGTAATTCTCCATTGTTTATTGAACATCTGCTGTGTACCAGTTACTTTCTTAAGTACTGAAAATCCAGCAGTAATAATAAACAAATAAATAATCCCTGTTGTCCTTTCACTGGTGTGAAAAAAATTCACATATATAAATACATGTGTCTTTGCACACGCGCACATATGCTTGCACACAAACCTCAAGGTGGTAGATTGGCTGTGTCATTCACTTCCATTTGGACTATTACCGTCTTCACTCTTTGGCCTCAGGGATGGGGAACGTCTATCCTTCAGGCCACAAAGACCTGTGAAATCATTTATTCTGGCTCTGCCATGAGACTTGAAATCTAATAAATCTGCAGCAGGCTAATATTTAAGTAGCTAGTTTCAGATGGCCTGCAAATGATGTTATAGATATCCAAATGGCCCTTGGCAAAAAAAAAAAAAAAAGGTTTCCCATCTGTGTTCTACCCTTTGGATGTTGGGGATTGCTGGTTTTTTTTTTTTTTTTTAAATTATTTTTTTTTTTAATTATTTGAAAATTAAAGAGTTACTGAGAAAGAGGGACACACACACACACACATATCTTCCATCCACTAGTTCATTCTCCAGATGTCTGCAAAGGCTGAAGTTGGGCCAGGCCAAAGCCAGGAGCCAAGAGCTTTTTCTAGGTCTCCCACATGGGTGAGAGGGGCCCAAGTACTTGGGCCATCTTCTGCTGCTTTTCCAAGGCCATTAGAAGGGAGTTGGTTTGGAAATGGAGCAGCTGGGACATGAGCTGGCACCCATATGGGATGTCAGCATTGCAGGCAGTGTCTTAACCTGCTATGCCATAACACCAACCCCAGGATTACTGTTGATATGGATTTGTGCCTGAACACCTGGTTGACAAAGTCACTTTCAGGTGACAAGCATAGGTAGCCTCCTTTAGGGTCACTGATCTTGAGAATGGCCTTTCCAATTTGTTGATGACAGTGAGATGAGAGGAGCCTCAAGATGCTGAGAGAACCTTGTTATTCTCTTTGGGGAGACCATAAAGGAAAGTTAGTTCAGTATATTTCTTTGTTTCCACAGGAGGGATTGTGACCTTCTGCAGGATAGCAATCCCTTCCTGTGAGTCTAGGGTAGAATATTGGGGAGATATTAACCTTCTGAAATTGGGACAGTGTTGTGTGCTTGTTCACTTCCGGAGGGGGGCTTTCCTTTCATTGGACTCTATAAGTGGTTCGCTGTCCCCAAAGTTGAAGAATTGAAACTGTACAGTGGCCTAAATAGCTTCTGCAGTTTAGTCCCAATCCCCTTGCACTTCCCTGGCTGTGGAAACACTGGCCTACTCGCTTGTGTGGGCATTCCCTTCCTGGAACACTCATCCCTTAACCATTTCCAGAGCTCATCTCTTTTTTTTTTAAATTTTTTTATTTTTTTTATTTTTGACAGGCAGAGTGGACAGTGAGAGAGAGACAGAGAGAAAGGTCTTCCTTTTGCCATTGGTTCACCCTTCAGTGGCCGCCGCGGTAGGCGCGCTGCGGCCAGCACACCGCGCTGATCCGATGGCAGGAGCCAGGTGCTTCTCCTGGTCTCCCATGGGGTGCAGGGCCCAAGGACTTGGGCCATCCTCCACTGCACTCCCTGGCCACAGCAGAGAGCTGGCCTGGAAGAGGGGCAACCGGGACAGGATCGGTGCCCCGACCAGGACTAGAACCTGGTGTGCTGGCGCCGCAAGGTGGAGGATTAGCCTAGTGAGCCGCGGTGCCGGCCCAGAGCTCATCTCTTCACATGCTTAAAGTCCTTGCACAAAAGTCACCTCTTGAGTCTACCCCGATGACCATATTTAAAATTGCATCTCTTTCCTGCCCCTTCTTGGCTTTTGTGATGCCCTCTCTCATTTTTATCCCTCGTATTTGTACCTTTAACACTTTACAGAGTTTAGTTATTTACCAATTTCTTATTCACATCCCACCCCCATCCTGATGTTCCATTGAAGTGGAGATTTTTGTGTGTTTGTCCATGGCTTTAATTCTGGTACCTTCAGTGGTGTCACACGTACACTTGATGCTCAGTTCATATTTGTTGGATGACTGAATGTATGAATGGATATGAGATCTGACCCTTTCTTTGATAGTATAAAACCTGGAGCTTATATTCATCCAGTTTCACTTTGATTCCTCACATGTCTGTGTGGGCATTCCTTCCCATTACTAATGGTGTTATGAATCTCAGGTCTTATGTTGCCACAAAACAGCTTTTAATGTACCTCCTTAATTTTCTTTCCTGGTTTCAAATAGTCTTAAGATACAGTTGCATTTTTCACTTCCTGCTTTTTCTCTGTCTATTTAATTTTACTTAACCTTATACCCTCAAAATGTTCATGGATAAGATCTCGGGCAAATGAGCTGACTTTCCCTTCCCTCAGCTTCCTTATCTGTAAAATGGCAGATATGATATACAGCCCTGCAAGGCTGCTCTGAGGGTGCATAGACTAGCTGTGAGAAGGTAGAGTGGTTAGCACAGTGCCCAACATAAACACTGCTTGCAGTGTGCTAATGAAGATGTGAGTACCCGTGGCTCTGCACGTCTGGCATGGAGTAGGCACCAAGTAAATGACACACTGATTATGTCTCTCCCTCCTTCGTGAATGCTTTGGCCCTAGACAGTCACCAGAGGATTGGCACGAGCAGAAAAGTCTAGAGAAGACTAACACTTTCTGTCCTTTTTCTTGCTTTTCCAAGGTAGGGAATAACCATTTTTTCTCCCCTTGCCATGCAAAGGGAGACCTTTCAGACTGAATCCCACCCTTTGCTGTAGTTGTGATGCTGTCTGGTGCCATCACTGTAGCACTCAGTCATTTTTGCAACTTTCTGTTTGAAAAGATTAGAGTAGGTAACTGGTCTGAGCCCTCAAGATGCCTTTTTACATATGCATTTTACAACATTCCTGACTCCTGGCAAAGATTTAATTTTTGTGGAGGGCATTTCAACTAACTACCTTGTAAATCTCTGAATGCCTGGGTTCTTTGCTTGTTTTCCTTTATCCCTCAGTGCCAGGTGAGTAAAACTCCTCAGATTTGAATCTTGCAATTAATCAATTAGCAAATGTTTATGAGGGATATTCATGGAGGACTATTTGAACAGCAGTGTCAAGGTGAAAGGTGAGCTTTAGAAAGGTTAATCTGGGCATAATTGGTAGGCAGGGAGCTGCAAAGCCAACAGAGAAGAGGAAGAGGGCATGCTGTGGGAATTGGCAAAAACCAGAAGTGGAGCAGTGCCCTTGGAGTGGAAGCTGGCGTGTAGCACACAGGGTGTATGTAGACCAGCTTTCCGCTGGGAAGGCCGGGCTCCTGAAGTGCTGTCCCAGTTTACGCTTCTCTCTGTGGTGACTCAAGAGTTCCAGCTGCTCCTTGCTCTGGCTAACTCTATTATGCATGACAAATCACACTAAAATTTAGTGAGCAAATACTATACCTGCCATTTTAGTATCTCATATGCTCAGGAATTCTGGAAGTCTAAGCCAGGCGGTTCTGACTTTTGGTATGTCTCATGATAGTGACAGCCAGACTTGCAGAAGGAGGAAGCCATGGGTGATCAGTTTATATGCCTGTGTATTCCCATTCTCAGGGGACAGGGTCAGATTACCATGAGGCAAAAGAGGCCTCTTTGTTAGGGTACAGCGTGAAGGAGGTACCCTAGGATTATGCAAGTTTAGGCCTTCCCAAGGAGTGAAATAAGCATTTGTTGAGCAGATACATTGAGATCCGCCTTTGTAAGATGCTCAGTGTTTATGGTGAGCTGTTTTATGTTCTTCAGTCTGGTCCTTCCCTCAGGATTACCTTCCCAGCTGTCCTTGTCCTTAACTATTCTGTCTTTAAGTACATTTTCCTCTTTATTTTAATCTTATTGCCCAGGTCATTGCCATCATAGCTCTTTTCCTTATTTACACTATTTAGGTAGTTGTTTTACTACTTATATTTTTTATATATTTATTTTTAGAGGTGTATTTATTTATTTGAAAGAACTTCATAGAGAAAGGAAAAGAGAGAGAGAGAGAGAGAGAGAGAGAGAGAGAAAGAGAAAGAGAAAGAGAAATATCTATCTTCCATCTGTTGATTCACTCATCAATGGCTGCAACAGTCAGGGCTGGGCTAGGCCAGAAGCCAGGAGCTTCTTCCACGTCTTCCATGAGGGTGCAGGGCCCCAAGGACTTGGGCCATCTCCCACTGCTTTCCCAGGCTCATTGGATTGGAATTGGAGCAGCCAGAACTCAAACTGGCACCCATATGGGATGCCGGCATTCCAGGCAGTGGCTTTACCTGCTGTGCCACAGCACCGGCCCCTGTTTGACTACTTATTGACCTGCCTCCCCCAGCCTGGAGCATGAGACTGAAAATCCGTACCAGCCACACCCATGCCTCTTTCATGTACCTCTGTGTAGTGTGTGTGTACTGTTTTTATGTTGCAAGATGAAAAATAGCTTGCCCAGTAAAATTTTAATTGTAGATCAAAACAAATAATGTATCCCAAATATGGGACATGCTTATGTTGAAAAGCTATTTTTTGGTTTTTTTTACACTTACATTTCACTGGATGTCTTGTAGTTGTGTTTGCTAAATCTGGCAACCCTAGAACCTGGTATTTAGCTGAATGTGTAGGAAAGAGCTCAATAAATGTTTGGATGAATAAAAAAGTAAATAAATCAAAGAGCTCCTTTTTTTTTCCCCTTGTGAACAGCTTTGCAAGGTGGATATTATTGCTTGACACACCTGATGTTCAAATAATCTAATAAGCTTGTTCGTGGGCCCTCAGCCAGTTAGTACAGGGTAGGGATACTGTTCGCTTTGGCTTTTAGGTATCTTTCTGTTCTTTCCACAACATTTTGCTGCCTCACCTAGTTAAAGGAAATGTCCTCTGTGTAGCACTCAGTTTCTTAGTTATATCAACAGAAACTGAACTCTCCTAAGGTTGAGCAGAAAAAGAGCTTATTAAAGGATTTTCAGCAGTTCAGGGTCCCTGGGAGTCCAGAGTAGTCAGGAGCCTTGCCTGAAACACAATGTCCAACTGGTCCAAGGAAGACACTGATGTTACCATTGCTGGGCATGCACCAGTGATATCAGTGATATGGACCACTGGACCACACAGCCAACCTCCTGGCTCTGAGGCCTTCTGCATGTAGCTACTTCTTCCCTTGCCAGTATTCAGTTTTGTGCAGCTGCTCCAGATTTATCTGATTGGCAGAACTGGAGGGCACATGTCTTCTTCCTAGCTGCAAGAGAGTCTGGGAATGTGAACATCTGGCTTCTAAAATCAGTGCCATCTCCAACTTCCTTAAACTGTAAAAAGGAGAATTTTCCAAACAGAAAATATCTTAAACTGTTCTGTGTAGACTGAAAGATAATATACCTCCTTTGAACTTTGGTAGCACAGTGTCTTCTCAGTTTTAAAAATAAGTACAACTGGGGCGGGCACTGTGGCATAGTAGACATCCCATATTGGTGCCTTTCATGCTATGAACTGTTTTCTGGATAAGGGGAGGAGAGGGAAGGTGGGTAAAAGGTGTTTAGTGATACTGTGTTAAACACCACATAGGGGGCCGCATCGTGCTGTAGTAGGTTAAGCCTGAGCCTCTGGCGCCAGCATCACATATTGGCGCCAGTTCAAGTCCTGGCTACTCCACTTCCAATCTAGCTTCCTGCTAATGACCTGGGAAAGCAGTGGAAGATGGCCCAAGTGCTTGGGCCCCTGCAACTGTGAGGGAGACCTGTAGGAAGCTCCTGGTTCCTGGCTTTGGATTGGCTCAACTCTGGCTGTTACGGCCATTTGGGGAGTGAACCAGTGGATGGGAGACTTTTCTGTCTCTCTCTCTTTCTCTGTCTGTAGCTCTACCTCTCAAATAAATACATAAATAAAATCTTTTTAAAAAATAAGTATAACTTTCTTCCTTGTTTGAAAATGGGAATTGTGTTTGCTTTAAATCTTTATAATGTCCCTGCACAGTTCTGAGCTTGTACTCCCAGGAAGTACTCAACACATAAGTGAATAAGAACTCACTTCTCTGAATAGTGGGATTTTACAGATGACTTTAATTCTATTCCCTTATATTCTCAAGATTTCCTGTCATGAATGTTTGTAATAAAAATAAATTTTTTAAAACTTGGAACATAACTGGGGGAAAATTGTCGGTTTGAAATCCCTTATCTGTTATTCTGAAATTCAAAAATCCCTCAGTGTTGGAGATTTTTTTTTCCCTTATACTTCATTAGGCAGAATCACTTGACCTGAATTGGCAAGAGGTTATTTATAGTCTTTATTATCCCAATTCATTGAATATTCATGTATTTCCCAGCAGAAGTATCAATGTGCTTGATTATGTTTTATTGTCCTGATGTCACTGGGGATTTTATACTGTATATGACCTCTGTTATTTTATACAATCTGAAAAATTCTTATGTTCAAGACTCATCAGTTCCCAAGTATTTTTTGAAGTATGTATGCGTGCATTTACACACTTGGTGTAATACGTAAATAGAAAGTTCTGGAAGGAAACTTAATGAGAGATGAGCTTATACTTCAGAATCTTTGGTGTTTCCTAAAATCAACAATTAATGATATGTAATGTTATAATAAATAAAAACAATTACCATTTTCAATAAAAGGATAGAGTAGGATTGAGTGAAGATTTTATTGTAATTGGGAAAATAGTGGTAATATACATTTTAAAAGATGACTTGTCAACTAGACTCTGCCTTTATGTAATCAGTTCACCATTACTGGATGCTGACAAGGACCCAGAAAAAGTCATACACACAACAGGTAGCCCACTGCCTTTTGGACAATGTGTTTTACTCTAGTGTTAGGGAGTCTACATTAGCAAAAACACAAATTTTGCAAAAAAAAAAAAAAAAAGGCACACAGAAGTATAATGAGCAAATGAAACCACCATCATTAGTGATCGGGTTTGGCATGTTTTACAAAGACTGAATGATTACTCATCCACTGTACATTTGCAGAAGTTCCTTAACAAAAGCCAGATGCATACGTAGTAGTGGGGGTTAGTGGGTGGATGGCAAGACTAAAACCCAGGGAGTTTGGGAAGCGTTGGTTTTGTAGCTGTGTTTTGCCTTGTCAATAGGCTGCTCTTCTGAGTCAGCTTGGAGGATGGCTTTCCAGGGTAAGTCTGATTTTGCTTTTCTAGGTTTAAAATGCAGTGGTTAAAGATCTGATTAGTTGCCTTTTGCACTGGCTTCTGTAAATCAGTAAAGCCTGTAGATCTTCTGTGAGAAAGACTTTTCAGCACATTCCAGCATCTTCTGGTCTTCCTGCTACTGATTTTTACAGCTTTGCCTCATCTCTCCCTAATGTTTAAGGTCAAATGCCCAAGGTTTGGAAGGACCCGCAAGGCGCTTTGGAAAGGTCATGTGTCAGTCCTGTGGCTGCCATATGGGGAGTAGGATGATTGAGCCGGAGCCCTGTGTGAACCTTTCTTTTAAAGACAGAGTTTCCTGTAAATCAGCATAGCACACTTTACATGCTTGTTTATGACCTTAAAAATGTTTTAGGTTTTGCTGAGTGGCCATTACTGATGCTTTGAGACGCACAATAATGGTTTCAACCTGCACTTTTTTTGTTTTCACTGATTCAATGTCATACATCAGTCAATGTGAAGTTCATTTTTTTTTTAAGATTAGAACTTTGAACACTAAAATACATCCCTGGATTCTGACTCCAGAGAATATTGGTTCTCGAGGTCAGAAAAAGTGAGGATTCGCCAAGCTCTTACAAATGAGCTTTGTGGTAATTGCTGACGAAATTATAAAAATGCTGCCTTCCCCACTGGACCTTAAATACCACTTTTCATTAGCCATAATAGAAGGAACAAAATCATGTGAATTCTTTTTTTTTTTTTTTAAGTTGAGCATAACCACTTTTAAAAGACAGTTTTCAATCGATGGCTCCTTTTTGTCTTCCGGTATCTAGCACAGTCAAGGACTTATCTTCTTGTGTCTTTTTGGGACATTCCACTGAAAAATGGGGATCCATGTAACTTTCTAACTAGATGATAAAAACTAGTAAGGGACTTTCAGTTGATTTTTTAAAAAGTGAAAACATTGACATCAGGACTTTTCAAAATAAAGTGCCATAGCCTTAATGCTGTAGATCTCAAAATATTTGCACCCTCTGGATTCTGCACCTCTGAGCCAAGGGCTGCATGAGGTTGGAGCCTTCTGAGGTCTTTCATCTGGAGCCCCAGTAGTTCTTGAATATTTGAGGCAGGGATGCAAAAGTATCTGTAGTTCAACTGGGCAGTAATTTAGGAGCTTTCCCAGGCTGATGTAAACCAAGGTTTATCATGGAAGAGGACGGGAGACAACATATGAGGCTGTCAGGGTTGTCTGCCTTGACCAGGGTGATTCTGACCTGCACCCTGCACCTTGTTTCTGGGCTTCATTGCAAGGGTGGGCTTCTTGGTCTCAAACTCAGCCTTTCTAGGAGTGCTTCTTGGGTACCCCTGGGAACTTGGAAAAAAGTTGTTGACTGGGGTGAGATGAAACACTTAATCCCCATCTCTCTCTCTCCCTCCCTCCCTCCCTCCTTCTCTCTCTCTCTCTCTCTCTCTTTCTCTCTCTCTCTCTCTCTCTGTCTCTCTCTCTCTCTCTTTCACACACACACCTGATTTGACTGAGCCAGCACCTTGGAAAGCTTAACTCCCGTGTGGAAATGGCTGGGCTAATAAGACAATTGTCTGTTTCATTGTGGCAGGCAATGTGGTGGAGCTTGATACCTGCATAGTAGGGAGCTGAAGCCCTTTGTCCTTTTCCAGGGTCCGTCCTCCCCCAGTCTGGAACCTCCAAATGACTCACCATGCAGAAGAGTGAAAAATCATTATAAATCATTTCAGTGCAGGTTATTGTGTGTATGAATTATCCAGCAACATTTGAATTTGTCTTATTGCCCTTATTACTCAGTGTTTCTCGGCATCTCATTGAAATTAAGAGAGGATGAGACCCCAAACAGTTTTCTATGGGCACCTGCATGTTGCCAGTTAGGAATTTAACCTCAGCAGGTAAACTGGGTTCTTCCACATGATTTACTAAATTCTTAAATCCGTATTCATCCACTCAAAAAAAAAATCACATCTTAAAATAACTGCTTGAAGAAAAAAGAGAAAAATAGTGGGCAGTCTTCATGACACTTTAATGTGTGTATTTACTACTTAAAATATTCAAAGGCAGCTTTGTTTTGAATAGTTAATTTTGGTGGTACAATATTTGAAAAGGTGACACATAAAAGGACAGGAGATAATTCTTGAAGCTGTAATTTGCAGGAGACTAATAATACAAGTCCATTTTTTTTGGAATGTGCTATTTATATAATTTATATTTTTAACAAATGTTAGAACAAGAATGAAAATAGTAATTAATCTTAAGGGTAAGAAATGTGGCAGCTGTGCCAGATTTGGGAACTATAAGAAATCTTTTTGGTGAATAAGCACAGTGTATTGAATATTCTAAGTTGAATGCCTCAGAGTACTCACAGTGTTGAGCAGATAGCTTGTGCTCAGTTAGTGAGAAATGATTGACAGTTTGGTGAGAAAGAGTTCAAACACATCATGGAAAATATGTGTCGAGAAAAAACTGTGCATAGACTTCTAAATTTTTTTTGCACCAAAATAAACTCATGTTTTAATTCTGTTTTTCCATAAGCTTTTTGAAGGGCCCTCATGTTTCTTTTGTCTCAGAAAAGTAAGCATATTTGATTTAGAGGTGGCAGGCCAATTTTTGAAGCCAGGTTAAGATAAATACGTCAGGTGGAACTGTGCATAGCTGGCATGATAGTATTATTATTGCAAAGAAAAACAGGAAAGGAAAAAACATCAAAGTGAATGCTAAGATGTTGAATAATTTTTATTTTTTATGCATTTTTTAGTTTATTTTTCTATAGTGGGCAAATACATTCTTTGAACCATAGTAGTTTCTCTGTTAAATTTTGAGTTAATGAATTAATAATAGATACTATTTATATCAAAAGTGGTGTGAGTGGTAGTAGCTTTGAGTGGGACTTACATTCTAACAATTCAATTTTTCAAATAGTACTTTATATGGAGTCCTATTGTGAGTATAATCAGTAATACAACATAGCTGTTTCTGAAAAATCTCCAGGCTGTGCAAAAAACATGCAGTAGCCACCAAAGCATAGAGGGAAAATGTACTTAGGAGCACAAACCCCCAAAGCTTCACCGGTGACATGTTAGAAAAGAACAGATAGGAACCTAATAAAAATGGTAGATAGTTTTATACTTGTTGAGCGATTAAGTGTTAAATTGCTAAGATAGTATACTTGGTCCTTGGCCTTGACTAAGATGTGGAGTTTACTTATAGAAATAACCTCAGAAGAGTAACAGCTTGAGAGTTATTATGAAGTACGAGGAGGAAGTTTATCTGAAATCATTCCAGATGTGAATGGGTGTGGCACATAACACGTGTGGTAATCTGAGTAGCTGGAGGATGTTTGGAGTCTGTGCATTTGTGTGTTTTGTGTTTTCCTACACTGCAGATTCAGCTGAAGACAGTTTTCTGGTTTCATCTAGTGTTTTGGCTGCAGAAAACTGTGCAAACAAAACAAAATTCAGTGAGGTTATGTGCATTTTTCCCTACTGTGTCAATCATGTAGGGACAAATTTATGTTTTCAAAACAAGCTTTAGGTGATAACTGATTATATATGATATAAATGAAATAAAGCTGCACTAGTTCTAGGAATGTCAAAACCCAATTTGGAATCCAGTGTCCTGATCACCAACCCAGGAGTTCCAAGGAACATTACTGTGTAGGGTGAATTTGATTGTCCTTTTGTTCATGACCTGGAACAGATACAGGACTTTTTTTGTTTTTTCTCATGGAGACATTCACTCCTACCTGTGTATCCTCCCTTGCCTGCCAAGTTCTTCAGCTTTTACAATGTTCAGTTCTGCTGCCAGATGGGCCGTTCAATAAAGCAAATGGCCTTGTACTTAAAACCCTATAGATAACTTCACTCCAGGTCCTTGTTGAGGATCCTAACCTGAGCACAGTGCTGCTTAATACTTCTCAAATCCTGCTGTGAAAACCCAATATTGATGGATTACGGTCTGAAGACTAGAAATTCATCTATTTTTCTGGATAGTCTAAAACCAGTAGGGGAGAAAGGAGGTGTCACTTAAAAAATCATTTTCCCAGGTGACCATGTTTAAAGAAGTTTTGAGAATTTTCTGTTCATTAAAAGGGGCAATTGGAGAAAAAAATAGTTAAGGGAAATCTATAAAATCTGCAATAATCCAGACCAGCAGAAATCTCTATCCTGAGATTTTTGAGAAAGCTGAAAATTTCATCTCCTGTCCTCTCTACTCCCTGGTTTTG
The DNA here is from genome assembly GCF_033115175.1 of Lepus europaeus. Classification (NCBI taxonomy): domain Eukaryota; kingdom Metazoa; phylum Chordata; class Mammalia; order Lagomorpha; family Leporidae; genus Lepus; species Lepus europaeus. The sequence goes on from NC_084835.1 coordinate 44,179,894, forward strand.
TTAAATTACACTTAGTGTGGGTCTTTGCTCCCACCACAGAGCCTTATAAGATAGAGCCTTCTGTATCTTAATTTTATGTGGTGCCCATCTTGAGGGTGTTCACCATGTCATCTTTAAAAAGACTCTTGGGAGAAGTGTCTCTTTGGTTTCAATACCACAAATGACTGTACTTCCACACAACTTTGGGTTTTTGTTTTATGGATATCATTAGTCATGTAACTGATCACGTCTCCTTCCTCTTTATGGCCACAGACATGTTTTCTTTGACCCACACATTTTTTTTAAAAACCAAAAAATTACTTCTGTCAACATTGGCGTGAGATTTCATACTAGTGTGTTTGAATTCCCAGCATCCATTGAAAAGTCAGATCTGGTCACTTTGGGCTCACATGTCTGCCTGGCAACCATGGGATCCAGTGAAGAAGTGTTGCCATCTTCCCTACAATAAACCCAGCACTCTTCAGTTTATTTCACTCTTTTAGTTTACCTGCCTGGTCCCTGCAGATAAGGAACCCTCATTTACATTTGGCACTAATTTATTCCTGACGTCTTTGTGTTTGGTTCTTGAATTCTCCTTCCTATATCCACTTAACATTAATTTTCTGTTCTTGGAAAGTTGTATGCTTTGTGCTTTGTCCTAAGCTGCTTTTAGTCCTTTTGGAAAAAACAAAAAACAAACAAAAAAAAAAAACAAAAAAAAACAAGGTGTAAGTTAAAAAAAAAAAAGAGAGAACTATGACTTTTTTTCAGGTCATTAAAACTTTTTTTTAAAAAAATATTTACTTAAAAGGCAGAGTTACAGAGAGGCAGAGAGAGAGTTACAGGGAGGCAGGGAGGGAGAGAGAGAGGGGAGAGATGTCTTCCATCTGCTGGTTCACTCCCCAAACGGCTGCAACGACCGTAGCTGTGCTGATCTGAAGCCAGGAGCTTCTTTCAGGTCTCCCATGTAGGTGCAGGGGTGCAAGGAATTGGACCATCTTCTACTGCTATCCCAGGCCATAGCAGAGAGCTGGATCAGAAGTGGAGCAGCCAGGACTTGAACTGGTGTCTATAGGGAGTGCTGGCACTGCAGGTGGAGGCTTTACCTGCTTTGCCACAGCACTGGCCCCTAGATCATTTTTTTTTTTTTTAAACTCAGCAAGTTTAAAATAATTTCAGCTTTTTCTCTGACATCTTTTTTTTTTTTTTGGACAGTGAGAGAGAGACAGAGAGAAAGGTCTTCCTTTGCCATTGGTTCACCCTCCAATGGCCGCCGCGGTAGGCGTGCTGCGGCCGGCGCACCGCGCTGTTCCGATGGCAGGAGCCAGGTGCTTCTCCTGGTCTCCCATGGGATGCAGGGCCCAAGCACCTGGGCCATCCTCCACTGCACTCCCTGGCCACAGCAGAGAGCTGGCCTGGAAGAGAGGCAACCGGGACAGGATCGGTGCCCCAACCGGGACTAGAACCTGGTGTGCCGGCGCCGCAAGGCGGAGGATTAGCCTAGTGAGCCGCGGCGCCGGCCTCTCTGACATCTTTTTAAGTCTACTTGATTCTAGTATCATTCCAGGTTCTACAATTCTTTGTTATCTTGTTTCCTTTCTTCTTATTCTTTTCCTTTCTTTTTTTCTATAGTTCCTCACAGAAACTCTGAAAACATGTGAGACATTTCATTCAATACACATAGCTGTTGTCTTCCTAAGATTGGCTGACTTTCCATGATCTTGCATTAAGAACTAAACAGCTAAGTCATTCAGAAGAATTGTTCATTTTTATCTAAGGGGAAGGAGTAGGGTACCACAAACCTAGAGCGTACCTACTGACCGCAAAGACCCTCCAGTGCCATCATTTGATGCCATAAATATAGGCACTGGCAAAGATACTGAGAAAATGTGCCCTCCTAGAGTTCACATTCTAGTGTTTGAAGGAGGGCATGGTCTAAACACTATGAAGAAAAATAATGTTTGGTGGTGGTGGTAGGAGAGGATCCTTGCTTAATTTGAGGCTGATAGAACTGACATCCTAGTGGAGGTGGCTTTTGAACAGCGAACTGAATTAACCTAGGAAGGGCATTGTAAGTCAGGATGACAGCATCAGCAGTAAACTCCCAAAGAACAGAGCACACTGATCGGGCATTGACATGATTTTAATTTTGTTTGCTGCCTCTCCTAAGGGTATGAACTGGAACCAGTTGCTTATTCCCTCTGGACCATGTCTGTGGACTCACGTCCAACTTCCTAAGATTCTGCATTAGAGAAGGAACATGTTTTTCTTTTAAAGAAATATTTACTTATCTATTGTGAAAGGTATCTATTGTTAAAGATAGGGAGAATCAGAGAGGGAGAGATTTTCCATCTGTTGATTCACTCCACAGATGGCCACAACTGCCAGGGCTGGGACAGGCCAAAGTACATGGGTGGTAGGAGCCCAAACACTTGAGCCATCTTCTGCTGCTTTCTCAAGCCATTAGCAGTGTCTGGGAAAAAGGATGGGAAGTGGAGCAGCTGGAACATGAACTGGCACCCATATGGGATGCTGGCATCCCAGTCAGTGGCTTTACCTGCTATGTCACAATGCCGGCAGGAGCATGTCTTTATTTTTTTTTTTTGACAGGCAGAGTGGAGAGTGAGAGAGAGACAGAGAGAAAGGTCTTCCTTTGCCGTTGGTTCACCCTCCAATGGCCGCCGCTGCTGGCGCGCTGCGGCCGGCGCACCGCGCTGATCCGATGGCAGGAGCCAGGTGCCTATCCTGGTCTCCCATGGGGTGCAGGGCCCAAGCACTTGAGCCATCCTCCACTGCACTCCCTGGTCACAGCAGAGAGCTGGCCTGGAAGAGGGGCAACCGGGACAGGATTGGTGCCGTGACCGGGACTAGAACCCGGTGTGCTGGCGCCGCAAGGCGGAGGATTAGCCTAGTGAGCCACGGCGCTGGCCTGTCTTTAATAGTTTTGACCTAGGGCCAAGCCTGGTCCTTGGCTCTTGGTACATGTTCAGTAAATATCTCTGCAATTAACAGATGGTCACATAAAACGTATTAAAAGCATATGCAGTGTCTGTAATGCAGCAGCTTTGGTAAAAGTGTATCACAGTCACAGAGATAAAGAATGAGGATGGCTAGTTCTGAAGCCTATGTGAGAGGAGTTTCTCTTTAATGGTAATACCACATTTTGTATACTTAGCAAGACAGATCTACAGATCAAACTGGGGACTTTATAGGACCAGGAAAGGGAGCTGAGATTCTTTGAAGCTTTCCCCATGAAGACATTAGCATAAACAGTTGGAAGACAGTACTCCAATTCAACTAAATATTGGTCATCTTCCAGAAGGACTATGGGAGCTGGACTGAGGGCAGGGATTGCTCATTAGTGTATTCCAGCTTCAGGTAGTGCATGGGAGCTCAAAGTCAGAGCTTAGTAAATATGCATTCAGAGAGTGAATAAAATGAAAGCAAGCATGCATTTTCAAACACCTTCATAAAACAGTGTTGGAGTCATTCTTAGCAAGGTGTCACCAGTTTTGCCTGTTTGCTTTCCAAGAAGGACACACCAGAACCAGAGAAGATTTTAAAAAGTGAAATGTTGTCAAGGCCAGGCCTCCTGTTAATGTATTATTTGCTTTAACTCATTTAGTTGATCTCTTCATTTACAGATAAAGAAACTGGGGTTAGCTCTCGCATGTAGCAGTGCTGTGACTCCAAAGTTTGTGTCTGTAACTCCTTGTTGTGTGTTACTTCCAGGTGGGAATAGATGTTAGAGAAACAGAGGTATGGAAAGAATCTTCTTAGACTAAGGGTCTCTTAGTGGTCTTAGTAATGATGGACCCTCCTGGTGAAGTCGTTTCTTTCACAGGTATTAGGTTTCTGATAGAGAGGGAAGTCTACTGTGGAACTCTCACTTCTCTGGTTTTCTTGTATATGCCTCGGAGACTTTAGATTGGTTCAGTGTCCTAAGACTAATAATTTATCAGTTTTCCCAAAAGCCATTTGGGAACCTTTCCCAGTATGAATGCTTGCTTTGAATCTGATAAGATGAGCCATACTCCCATTCTCCGTGTTTGACAGCCTGTCAGCTCTTTCCATCACAATCACTGCTGATGACTTGCTCACAACATTATGCTCTGATCATTCCTACCCTTCTATCCTCATGTTGTCAACCAGTTCCTCTCTTTGTTCTAAGACCATTGGAGTTCCTATTGCTTATTTTCACCGGAGATGGGTGAACGCAGTTACTACTATGTTTTTCTAGAACAAATTTAAAGTTAAAAAGAAGCTTGATTTTTTTTCTAACAGATGGTTTGATTCAGAGAAGGTCATTGGAATCCCTACATTTTCCTCTCTTTATATTCCATTTCTGTGGTGAGAGGAACATTGGGATTTGTGTAGATGGTGTGTGTTTGTGTATGGTAGAGATAAGTTGATATCCTGGCTAGCTTTTTGGAGAAGATAAAAATGGTTGTGTTCTTCATGACTTTATTTTTCCAGAGCTGACTGCATGGCACTATTGCTGTGGTAAATATTGGCTGGCCATGGAACATTTGAAAGAGCAAGGATTTTGTGAACGTTCTGTCTATTGCCATGGCTTTGGAATCAAAACACAATATTCTCCACACATTTCCTTGAGCCTTCATGGATGGATCCCACTGTATTATTTTTATGTTAGCTCCTGGACTACATGAAAAATTTAAAGTAAACTTACCAAAACACAACATTAAAAGACTGGGGTAGAATATTTCATACCGTCTTTCTGTTTCTGCATAGCAATATCATTCTGAGAATGGTAACATGAATGAACTGAGTGCAAAAAGACTTTGCACGTAAGATATTGCTTGGGATGCTTACATTCCATCTCCAAGTACTATGTTCTGCTCTGATCACAGCTTTGATCTGCAGCATCAGAGGCGTGGGGTTGAGTTCCTGGATCCTGATCGCAGTCTGATCCAGTCCTGTCTATTGTAGCCATTTGAAGCTAACCTAGTGTTTGGGAGATCTCTGTCTCTTTCTCATTGTGTTTCTCTACTAAAATAAATAAATAAATAAAATTTAAAAGTCTTTGCAGGAATTTATGGTTTCAGATTTCTTGTTATGGATATGGGAGAAATGACAATAATATGTAACATCAGTTGAACCTGTGATAATATTCTCTTAAAAAAAGAGCAGATACTGATGATAGGCAAAAAACAGCCCCCTCAATGACATTCCAAGGATTATCATAATTTCTTCCCCTCCCTTTCTATAGAATAACAATAAGAATATGCTTCTTTTATATTGTATGATTGATGAGAATAAATAATAGAGCTAGAGTTTACAAAGTTTATGAGGTGAATATTTCGAAAGTTAGATTTTTGCACTGGGACTTTATGTTGTATATCAAAGAATGTAGCAAAATGGCCCAAATATAAATCAAGGAGTTAGTTATGTGGCTGTTCAGAGGAATTCCTTTAAAGGGGGCCATTCAAACCATGATGATTGTGGTAAAAGTGACTAAGGTGCTAACTTTTTGGTAATGATGATAATGCTGTTAATGATAATGACTGCAATGTACTGAATTCTTACACTTGAGGTTCACTGGCAAGTGTTAGTACATGCTTTATCTCACAGTAGCCTGTGAAGTTAGGACTGTTCTCATGCCCATTTGGAAGATGAAGAAACTGAAACCTGGCAGATTGAGTAAGTTCCCCTTGGATGCACAGCTAATGAGAGAAGGGAGGAGTTTAGGTTCTAACCTAGTTCTTTCTGACCCTAAAACCTGAACTCTGATATTCAGTTTTACCTCATCCTTTCTAGAAGTGAGAAACTCATGCCTGAGTATTTCAGTGGCCTCTGAACTGTTTCTCTGCTTTCTTGTTCTTTCCTCTTTAGGCCTTTTCCCTCTACCTACTTTCTCTCTGTCTCTCCTTCATTGCCTGGTGTGTGTCTCAAGCTTCAAGACTTCTCTGCCCTAGGATTTCTCCTTTACTTCTTACAATACCACGTTCCTTTCTTAATCAAAACTGTGTGTAGCTTATGGTCAGCCATGTTGAGTATTCCAGCGATTCCTGACTTGTGAGCCAAGCATTCAGTTGAGTTCTGACTGTCTCTGTTCTTATGAATTTTCCTTGGAAAACATCTGTAGTTTTCGTAGAAGTCTCAGGGAAGGATTGGGCCAAGTCATTTAAGTTAAGATATCGTTGTTTATAGATTCTGTACTCTCCCACAAGTAATGAGCTCCTGGGGGGAAAGAACATATCTTATATCTTTCTCACATTTATTTCCTTGGGCCTGTATAATAATAGAGTATTTTTGAGTGTGTCCATAAATGAATGTATTTACTAGTTTGACTATAGAGTGGCATTGCCTGTGCTGTAAGAACATAGGCTGTGATTCACTGTGCTATGGCTTGAATTTCTTCTTTGCAGACTCTTCAGCAAGTGATACAATCTCCCAAAGTCTCATTCTCCTTATTGATAAATGGGACTTCATTATGAGGGGTTTCAAAAAGTCCATGGAGAAATGAAATATAAAGAGAATGTGAATTTTCCATCAACCTTCTGAAACCTTCTTGTATAGTATCAAAGGTAGAAGGTTGTTATTAAAGGTTAAAATAAGGCACTGCACATACACTGCTTAGCATGAGAACACATAACGTGCTTTTCATAATT